>NC_142068.1:4320000-4620000 GCF_059756535.1 Pantherophis guttatus | reverse complement strand
TGCCGATTTTATGGTTCGATCTAAGTTTGGGGAAACTAGTTAAGAAGAGGGAGGCCATTTTTAACTCCCTTCTCTTTATTCTTCCATCAGCAAAACACAAATGCAACTCTCTTTTGAGTGTGCAATTTTGAGATGGGGGTTAAACTGCATGTCAGAATGCTGCTGTCTAAAACTTTCCCTCTTGATTTGGACAGGGAAGTCCTTTCTTCCTCCTGTGTAATGTCACACACACACACACATACACAAAACAAACAAACCACAAACTGTAATTGTGAGTACCCTGAAAAGGACGATGTCAGCGCCTCAACGCTGGCATAGAGAGCAGAGGAGAGATATAAACTCTGAACTTTTGCCTGCTAAATCCCTTTGAAGTCGGGTTGTCGTGGAAATGAGGAGGGGAGACATTCCTGGGAAATGACGAGACAAGAAGGCTGGAGAATGACTTGGAAGATAGCCAATGAGAAGCAGAGATTTGGGGATCGGAAAGGGAGGGATTGGGGGGCAAAAGGTCAGTCTTGTCCGTCTGTCAGACTTCGATGCTATCTCAAAGTAAATGAATTTCCAAACTGCCAATCTTTAAGGAAATCTTTTCTTTAATTGAGCACAGCCACCGGATCATGACTCGATGCGGACAAGACTGACCTTTTGCCCCCCAATCCCTCCCTTTCCGATCCCCAAATCTCTGCTTCTCATTGGCTATCTTCCAAGTCATTCTCCAGCCTTCTTGTCTCGTCATTTCCCAGGAATGTCTCCCCTCCTCATTTCCACGACAACCCGACTTCAAAGGGATTTAGCAGGCAAAAGTTCAGAGCTTATCTCTCTCCTCTGCTCTCTATGCCAGCGTTGAGGCGCTGACACCCTATCTTTGTCACCGGCTTCTCCATGATCTGTAAACTGAGTTTAATAGCTTTCTATTAAACCATGTTTAGAGAAGAAAAAAAAACAACAACGGCACACAGAGACACACAAACACACACAGAAAGAAACACAAAAACACACACGGGGGAAGGAAAAAGAGCATTTTGAACCCTTTACCCATGATACGGTGAACGTTTGGGTCCTTGGCAGCTTTCAAGAGATCAGCTCGATTCCAAACATATTTGCTGCCCTAGAACAGAAAGCCAGAAACTGGTGAGAGAGACCCCCCGGGGGTGAGGGTGGGTGCAAGTTAGGTCAAAAAAGTCATAATGGCGGGCATCACGGGACAGTTGAAGCTCTACCTGCAGCCATCTTAATTTTTTTTTCAATAACAGCAGGGTTTTCCAACCTTGGTCCTTTAAGACGTGTGGACTTCAACTCCCAGAATTCCTCAGCCATTCCCCCATGCTGGCTGGGGAATTCTGGGAGTTGAAGTCCGTACGTCTTAAAGGGGCCAAGCTTGAGAAATTTTTCCTCCGAGGCTAAATGCTACAGACAAAATGTGGCCTCTAAGTCTCCCCCTGTTTTCTCTTGAGCGTCACGAGAAGCTTTCTCAGCTTGGGGCAAATCATGCTTTATAGATAGTCCTCGATTTAGGACGGTCACTTAGCGACCATTTGAAGTTACAACAGATCACCCAAAAGCGATGTTCCACCTAGTTCTAAATTCCGATGTCTGCCTCCCCCTCCGGTCACGTGGCCGCAATTTGGAGCACTTGCGTTTACAGGTAGGCCTCGCCTTATGACCTTAATGGAGCCCAAAGTTTGTGTCGCTAAGCGAGACATTTTTTAACGGAGTTTTGCCTCATTTTACGACCTTCCTTGCCACATTTGTTAACTGGATCACTGCGGTTGTTAAATTAGTCACACGGTTGTTAAGGGAATCCGGCTTCCCCACTGACTTTGCTCGTGGGAAGGTCGCCAAAGGGAATCACCTGACCCCGGTACACTGTGACCGTCGTAAATGTGAAACAGTTGTCAAATCACATGACATTATTAGGGATGCCGAGTCACTTGCCAAGTATCTGAATTTTGATCACGTGACCACGGGAATGCTGGGAGAATCATGTCCCAGAATTGGGATTCAGCCGGTTTTGTCCGGTTCGGGCGAATTGGTAGTGGTGACTGTGGGAGGCTCCGCCCACGCACCCGGACGTAATCCACGAGCAAAGAGCATGCGCAGAAGGCCGTACGCATGCACACAGGAGATGTGTGCGAGCAAAGCACGCTCACATTTGCTAACCAGTCCGGAAGGGAAGGGAAGCCCGCCTCTGGTCATGTCCCTTGTTGTCAGTACTGGTGTAACTTGGAAGGGTCCCTAACCGAACGGTTGTAAGCCGAGGACTACCTGCAACTCCCATTCTGCTAGAGGAAGCTTGAGATTTGTAGTTCCGCCGCAAATGGAGGGCGCCAGAGTTGGAGAAGAGGCAGGAAAAGAACTGACACTTACCGGCGAAGCTCGGAGCCATTCCTCAATTAGGTTCCTCTTGTCTTTACGGGTCCCTTTGGTGGAGCTTTGGGTGGGGTATTCGGGGTCTGGGGTGTCTCTAGGAGTCATGTATTTCCTGCCCCCACCCAGGACCACCTGCCAAGGAAAAGACAGTGTGCAAAAAATATTATTTGCCAGGGTCCCTGGTGCCTTCTGAACGTGGTGTGTTTTTTTGCAGACGTTTCATTACCCATCATCAGTGCTAGAAGGGAGAGGGGTTTGCATGGAGGAGGAGGAGGAGGAGGAAAGGAGGGGGGAGGAGGACTATAGAGTCCCTGGCGCCTTCTGAGCTTGGTGGTTTTCTTGCAAACATTTCATTACCCAACTAGGTAGCATCATCAGTACTAGAAGGGAGAGGGGTTTGCATGGAGGAAGAGGAGGAGGAGGAGGAGGAGGAGGAGAGGAGGAGGAGAGGGGGAGGAGGGGGAGGAGGGGGAGGAGGAGAAGAGGAGGGGGAGGAGGAGGAGGAGGAGGAGGTGGAGGAGGAGAGGAGGAGGAGGAGGAGAGGGGAGGAGGAGGAGGAGGAGAGGAGGGGGGAGGAGGGGGAGGAGGAGGGGGAGGGGGAGGAGGAGGAGGAGGAGGAGGAGGAGAGGAGGTGGAGGAGGAGAGGAGGAGGAGGAGGAGGAGAGGGAGGAGGAGGAGGAAGAGGAGGAGGAGGAGGAGGAGAGGGGGAGGAGGGGGAGGAGGAGGAGGAGAGGAGGGGGAGGAGGAGGAGGAGGAGGTGGAGGAGGAGAGGAGGAGGAGGAGGAGGAGAGGGAGGAGGAGGAGGAAGAGGAGGAGGAGGAGGAGGAGAGGGGGAGGAGGGGGAGGAGGAGGAGGAGGAGGAGGAGGAGAGGAGGGGGGAGGAGGAAGACCACAACTATAGGGTCCCTGGCGCCTTCTGAGCTTCTTGGTTTTCTTGCATAAGCATAAAATCCAAGGATACGGAGCCTGGTACAATACATTCCGAGTTTCCGCTGAAGGGGAAGTTGGCTTATTCTATTACTTATTTTATGACGGTACTGTCCCAGGTGTTGTCAAAGTAGTTGGCAGCCATTTAAAAAAAGTAGGAACTGTAATAAAATGGATTGAGTAAATATCAGAGTTAAAATCAACATCATTATTATGATTTATAGGTCTCGGCTTCGTGGGGAAAGTTGTGTTTTTGCCCTTTATTTTAAATTGTATTTTCAGAGCAGCTCCAGAAGCTGCCGAAACTCAAGAGAAGTTAGCAAGAAGGGATCTCAAGTCTAGTAAACGTTGGAAATGTAACCAAAAAACTGGCACATATTGTCATATGTGGTGGACTTGTGCTAAACCCCCCCCCCCAAAATTTGGACAAAAATACAACACGTGGCTAGAAAAGACGTCAGGAAAACCTGTCGATCTTAAACCTGAACTTTTTTTTAATTAGGCATAATACCAGAAAAATTTGATCAACAAAGTGTATATTTAATATTGCATGCATTAACAGCGGCGAGGATTGTATTTGCGCAGCATTGGAAAAAAGAAGAAATACCACTAGATCGAACTAAATTTCATTGAGTTTCGCATCAGGGTTATGTTTGACCTCGGGGGGGGGGGCGACGGCTGGGCATGGGTCACTGGGTGGGTGTGGCCAACTGGGTGGGCGTGGCCTGCTTGATACCAGTCCCCAAACTGGTGACATGTTTCCTCTTCGCATTGGGTAGACCAGGACTGCCCCGCAGGCTGGATCCAGGGGTGAAATAATCCCGGTTCGGACCGGATCGCCCGATCCGGTAGCAATGGTGGTGGGTGGTTCGGAGAACCGGTAGCAAAAATCCCTGCGCCCCCCCATGCCCAGCTGAGCTGCACGATCATCAGCGGCTTTTTTTTTTTACTTTTAAAAGCATTATTTTCTACAACCTCTTCCGATGAAAAAATGCGTTTAAAAGTTTTTTTAAAAAGCCTCTGATGATCGCGCGGCTCAGCTGGGATCGTCAGAGGCTTTTCAAAGCATTTTTTTTCTGCAACCGAAGACATGGTTAAAAAAAATGCTTTGAAAAGTCTCTGACGATCCCAGCTGAGTTGCCTGATCGCCAGAGGCTTTTCAAAGCATTAGAAAAAATGCTTTGAAAAGTTTTTTTTTTAAAGTTGGCCACGCCCACCCAGTCACATTACCCCCACCCCACCCCACCAAGCCACGCCCACAGAACAAACTTTACATTTCACCCCTGGCTGGATCCGACCACATTGCAGGCTGGATGAGGCCCGCAGGCCTTAAGTTTGAAACCCCTGCACTCGATGAAGAGATAATTAAGAAGATATTGGATTGACAGAAATGGACAGACAGACTTCCATCGAAGATCAAACAGAAAGAAGAGACAGAATGCTACCAAAAATGGAATTTATTTTATCGACGGCTGGGAAAAAAGCAGGGTGAAGGTTAGGAATATAATTTGTATTGTTCAGCGAACAAAACAACCCAGACAATACGATGTTTATTAAGCACTAATTAAATGCCATAGTAGAAAATTAATACAACTTTATTTTTTATATATATATATATATAAAAAGAAAGGCTCTCGAACAAGGCTTCAAGGTTTACTTACTTACCGTGAGCTTCACGTTTTCGATGAGTTGCAGTGCAATATCCTTGCAGCCCCCCTCGAGCGCGGACTGAGGCAGGTTGGCGTCGCTGTACCAGCTTCGGCTGACCACGTGGGCGTAATTGCCAGCCGGGGAAGCGTGCTGGACTCGCGTGGTGGTCACAATCCCCACGGACTTTCCTGCGATGGAGGAAGAAAGAAAGGGACGTTCACACAATCAGCCCGAAAGGGGATGGAAACACCCAGAGTACGTGAAAGCGGCCGAATGACCGAGAGGCGAAGTGAAAATGACGCATTCAGATCAGTGGTGGGTGGCTACCAGTTCACTCTGGTTCGGGCAAACCGGTAGCACCGGTGGCGGGAGGCTCCGCCCACCCATCCGGACGTCATCAAATAAGTTCTGTACACGCGCAGAAGCTTCTGCGCACGCACAGACGGGGTGCGTGAGTAAAGCCAGTGTGCGCGCCAGAGATGGGTTTCAGCAGGTTCTAACCAGTTCTGGAGAACCGGTAGCGGAAATTTTGAGTAGTTCGGAGAACCGGTAGTAAAAATTCTGACTGGCCCCATCTATTCTCTGCCTCCCCAGTCCCAGTTGATCGGGAAGAAATGGGGATTTTGCAGTAACCTTCCCCTGGATTAGGGAGGGAATGGAGATTTTACAGTATCCTCCCCCTGCCGTGCCCACCAAGCCACGCCCACAGAACCGGTAGTAAACAAATTTGAAACCCACCACTGGTGCGCGCACGAGCGAACCTGTAGCAAAGGTAAGTGAAACCCACCCCAATTCAGATGAAACAGGCATTGAAACCAGAAAGATAAATGAGTCCAGGCAGTGCTCGACTTCTGACTACAATGGAGCCCCAAATATTTCCGTTGCTAAGTGAGTCAGTTGTTGAGTGAGCTCTGACCCATTTTACAACCTTTCTTGCCATGGTTGTTAATTGAATCACTGCAGGTGTTAAGTTAGTTACACGGTTGTTAAGCGAATCCGGCTTCCTCATTGACTTTGATTGTCAGAAGGTCGCAAAAAGGGGATCCCGTGACCCTGGGGCACTGCGACCATCATAAATACGAGTTAGCAGCCAAGCATCCTAATTTCGATCACATTAGTACAGGGATGCGGCAACGGTCGTAAGCGTGAAAAAGTCATACGTCACTTTTTTTCAGTGCCGTTGTACCTTTGAACGGCTCCTAAACAAATGGTTGTAAGTCGAGGACTACCTGTGTGGCTTGCGTAATTCCATCCTCTCCATTCTAGCATACAAAAATTTGGTGTGCATGCAATAATGAAAGTGAGAGTGGAAGTGAAAGTACAGGTGTAGGTGCAAGTGTAATTGAAAGTGCAGGTGTAAATGAAAGTGAAGGTGTAGGTGTAAGTGAAAATGAAAGTGAAAGTGAAGGTGTAAGAAGTGAAAGTGAAAGTGAAGGTGCAGGTGTAAGTGAAGGTGTACGTGAAAGTGAAAGCAAAGATGTAGGTGAAAGTGAAGGTGTAGGTGTAGGTGTAGATGAAAGTGAAAATGTAGGTGAAAGTGTACATGTAGGTGAAAGTGAAAGTGAAAGTGAAGGTGTACGTGAAAGTGAAAGCGAAGATGTAGGTGAAAGTGAAGGTGTAGGTGAAAATGAAGGTGTAGGTGAAAGCGAAAGTGTAGGTTAGGTGAAAGTGAAGGTGTAGGTGTAGGTGTAGATGAAAGTGATGGTGTAGGTAAAAGTGAAAATGTAGGTGAAAGTGTAGGTGTAGGTGAAAGTGAAAGTGAAAGTGAAGGTGTACGTGAAAGTGAAAGCGAAGATGTAGGTGAAAGTGAAGGTGTAGGTGAAAATGAAGGTGTAGGTGAAAGCGAAAGTGTAGGTGTAGGTGAAAGTGAAGGTGTAGGTGTAGGTGTAGGTGAAGGTTAAGGCGAAAGCAAAAGCGGAAGCAGAAACGGAAGTGAAAGCAAAAGCGAAAGCGAAAGTGAAAGTGAAAGTGAAGGATTAATATTCTAAGTCCACCAACTCCAAATTCCCCCGTTCCCATCCTCTGATCCTTACCCGCCAGCTGAGCCCGCTTCAGGACCGAAATGACTTCGTTGCCCTTGGTTGTATTGCACTGGTTATACTGGGCGGTGGCACTCACACCGATGGTTCTGTAGTTGGCCTTCACCCCACAGAGGTAGGCAGTGGCCGTTCCCGCGCTGTCGGACACTTGGCGGTCCACGTTGTAGGTCTGCCCAAAGCAAGAGGGTCAGCTGGGAGAAAGCCCCAAGTATTCATGTTCCCAGCGTCTCAAAGCAGGTTCTCCAGGTTGAGGGGCACGGCGGGGAGAGGAGCAAAGGAGAAAGAAAACAGCCCTACTGTGGGGTATAAGAGGCCCAGGGAGACCCGGTTCAAAACAGCTCTCTCTCCTTTATGGCTTCAGGGAAATTGCAGAATACAGATAGTCCTCGACATGTGACCACAATTGAGCACCGAATTTTCTACGCCGAATGAGAAAAGTACAACTTCTTTCCCCTGTCCTTACCACTTTCTATAGAGGGAGGGACGATTGAGAGCATCCTATCATATTGAATTACTGTCCCATCCCATCCCTTCATCTTCCTTTCCCCTCCCCTCCCCTTCCCTTCGTTTCTCTTCTCTTCTCATCCCTTGCCTTCCCATCCCATCCCTTAATCTTCCCTTCCCTTCCCTTTTCTTCCCTTCTCGTCTCATCCCTTCCCTTCCCTTCCCATCCCATCCCATCCCATCCCATCCCATCCCATCCCATCCGATCCCTTTATCTGCCCTTCCCTTCCCTTCCCCTCCTCTCCCTTCCCTTCTCTTCTCTTCTCTTCTCTTCATCTCTTCTCATCTCGTCTCATCCCTTCCCATCCCATCCCTTCCCATCCCATCCTATCCCTTCATCTTCCCTTCTCTTCTCTTCCCTCCCCTTCCCTTCCCTTCTCTTCATCTCTTCTTATCCCATCCCTTCTCATCTCATCTCATCCCTTCCCTTCATCTTCCTTTCCGTTCCCTCCCCTTTCCTTCCCTTCTCTTCTCTTCATCTCTTCTCTTCTCTTCATCTCTTCTTATCCCATCCCTTCTCATCTCATCTCATCCCTTCCCTTCCCATCCCTTCCTCTTCCTTTCCCTTCCCTCCCCTTCGCTTCCCTTCTTTTCTCTTCATCTCTTCTCATCTCTTCTCATCCCATCCCATCCCATCCCTTCCCTTCCCATCCTATCCCTTCATCTTCCCTTCTCTTCCCTTCCCTTCCCTTCCCTTCTCTTCTCTTCATCTCTTCTTATCCCATCCCTTCTCATCTCATCTCATCTCATCCCTTCCCTTCCCATCCCATCCCTTCCTCTTCCTTTCCCTTCCCTCCCCTTCGCTTCCCTTCTTTTCTCTTCATCTCTTCTCATCTCTTCTCATCCCATCCCATCCCATCCCTTCCCTTCCCATCCTATCCCTTCATCTTCCCTTCTCTTCCCTTCCCTTCCCTTCCCTTCTCTTCTCTTCATCTCTTCTTATCCCATCCCTTCTCATCTCATCTCATCTCATCCCTTCCCTTCCCATCCCATCCCTTCCTCTTCCTTTCCCTTCCCTCCCCTTCGCTTCCCTTCTTTTCTCTTCATCTCTTCTCATCTCTTCTCATCCCATCCCATCCCATCCCTTCCCTTCCCATCCTATCCCTTCATCTTCCCTTCTCTTCCCTTCCCTTCCCTTCCCTTCTCTTCTCTTCATCTCTTCTTATCCCATCCCTTCTCATCTCATCTCATCTCATCCCTTCCCTTCCCATCCCATCCCATCCCATCCCTTCATCTTCCTTTCCCTTCCCTCCCCTTCCCTTCCCTTCTCTTCATCTCTTCTTATCCCATCCCATCCCTTCTCATCTCATCTCATCCCTTCCCTTCATCTTCCTTTCCGTTCCCTCCCCTTTCCTTCCCTTCTCTTCTCTTCATCTCTTCTCTTCTCTTCATCTCTTCTTATCCCATCCCTTCTCATCTCATCTCATCCCTTCCCTTCCCATCCCTTCCTCTTCCTTTCCCTTCCCTCCCCTTCGCTTCCCTTCTTTTCTCTTCATCTCTTCTCATCTCTTCTCATCCCATCCCATCCCATCCCTTCCCTTCCCATCCTATCCCTTCATCTTCCCTTCTCTTCCCTTCCCTTCCCTTCCCTTCTCTTCTCTTCATCTCTTCTTATCCCATCCCTTCTCATCTCATCTCATCTCATCCCTTCCCTTCCCATCCCATCCCTTCCTCTTCCTTTCCCTTCCCTCCCCTTCGCTTCCCTTCTTTTCTCTTCATCTCTTCTCATCTCTTCTCATCCCATCCCATCCCATCCCTTCCCTTCCCATCCTATCCCTTCATCTTCCCTTCTCTTCCCTTCCCTTCCCTTCCCTTCTCTTCTCTTCATCTCTTCTTATCCCATCCCTTCTCATCTCATCTCATCTCATCCCTTCCCTTCCCATCCCATCCCATCCCATCCCTTCATCTTCCTTTCCCTTCCCTCCCCTTCCCTTCCCTTCTCTTCATCTCTTCTTATCCCATCCCATCCCTTCTCATCTCATCTCATCCCATCTCATCTCATCTCATTTCATCCCTTCCCTTCCCATCCCATCCCTTCATCTTCCCTTCCCTTCATCTCTTCTCTTCTCATCCCATCCCTTCTCGTCTCATCCCTTCCCATCCCATCCCATCCCATCCCTTCATCTTCCCATCCCATCCCATCCCATCATCGACTTGTCTTGTCTTATCATCATCTCATCTGATCTGATCATCTTATTTATGTCCCAAGAACTTTTAAGGGCAGGGAAAGACAAGTTTCCCGTCCACTAATAAAACCACCGGTTTCCTACCTTGGAAAGGGCCACGTAGGGAAAAGCGTCCATACTTAGAGGTGATTCTGGAGTCACCGGGTTCTGCATGTGCCCCTTCAGGATGCGAGTGGCTGTGATGGTGGGGATGCCCATCCCTGCCAGGGAGAGAAACTCGGCATGAGAAAACCTGCGGGGCTGAATTAGACCCTACTTCGGTCTGCAACAACCGTTCCTTCTAAGGGGAAAAAGAATCTGCTCCATCAGCCAGTGCAAATATCGACCTGCGTGGAGGTCACCTCGTCACCCCCTCTCCTGTCCTCCCTTGGTCGCTCCTGCACAAACCAACATTGCAGCAGAAGTTGGTTTCAGTAGGTTCTGACCAGTTCTGGAGAACCGGTAGCGGAAATTTTGAGTAGTTCGGAGAACCGGTAGTAAAAATTCTGACTGGCCCCGCCCCCATCTATTCTCTGCCTCCTGAGTCCCAGCTGATCGGGAGGAAATGGGGATTTTGCAGTAACCTTCCCCTGGAGTGGGGAGGGAATGGAGATTTTACAGTATCCTTCCCCTGCCACG
The DNA here is from genome assembly GCF_059756535.1 of Pantherophis guttatus. Lineage (NCBI taxonomy): Eukaryota > Metazoa > Chordata > Lepidosauria > Squamata > Colubridae > Pantherophis > Pantherophis guttatus. The sequence goes on along the minus strand of NC_142068.1, from coordinate 4,609,706 downwards.
CCCACCAAGCCACGCCCACAGAACCGGTAGTAAAAAATGTTGAAACCCACCACTGCACTGCAGCCTCTTTCACACCCACAACCGGCAAAATCTATAGCAGAAACAAATTCGGGAGGAAATAAATGTATTTACAGTCTATCACAGAAGTGAATACACCTCCTCACATTTTGTAAATATTTAAGTATATCTTTTCATGGGACAACGCTGAAGAAATGACACTTGGCTTCGGTGTAAAGTAGTGAGTACACAACTTGTATAACAGGGTAAGTGTGCTGTCCCCTCAAATTAACGCAACACACAGCCATTAATGTCTAAACTGCTGGCAACAAAAAGTGAGTACTGTGTACTCACTACTTTAGACTGTAGCCAAGTGTCATTTCTTCAGTGTTGTCCCATGGAAAGATATACTTAAATATTTACAAAATGTGAGTGGGTGTACTCACTTCTGTGACATACTGTATTTGCATTTTGCCAACAATACACACACAAAAAAAACCCCAACCACTCTATTTCCTAGGAATATAACACACAGAATACATAATAACAGAGTTGGAAGGGACTTTGGAGGTCTTCTAGTCCAACCAGTGGCGGGTTGCTACCGGTTCTCCCCGGTTCTTGCGAACCGGTAGTGGAAATTTTGAGTAGTTTGGAGAACTGGTAAATACCACCTCTGCCTGGCCCCCGCCGCCAATCTATTTGCTGCCTCCCGAGTCCCACCTGATCGGCTAGAAGGAAAAAATCAGGGCTCACTTGACAAAGAAGAGAAAAAAAAAACAAGACACCGTCGCTTTAAATTTAGAAGCCAAGAAGCCTCCCAACTGATCGGCTAGAACCGATCCGCTCCTTGTAAACCGCTCGGTAGTGGTAGATTGGCAATTGAGGCCAAGCTGCCTGAAAGCGGTTTCCGATGCTCTCAGTGGTGGCAGAGCGGCAAAAAAAATGTTTAAACTCTTGCCACGGCACTTCAAAGGGCTGCCCTACAGCTGATCAGCGGTAAAAGGCAGTGTGGTGATAGACTAGTGCACTCCAAAAACAAATGGGTAGACCGGTACGGCTCTGCAAGCAGTTAAAAGCCTGGTAGACCAGAACCGCTGCTAAATCCTAAAGAATTATCTGGTCAAAAAACCCACAGTGACTCTGAGATAATCAAAAAGACAATGGTTGAAAGCCAGACCTGCTAGAGATGTTTCTCTCAGGCTGACTGAGTCAAAAGTGGGCCTGAGAGGAAGGAACAAGGGGCGTGGTCAAAAAAACTATGACTCCCCTTGACGTGAGTGACATTGAGTTGACTACGCCTACCCAGCCACATGACCATCAAGCCACGCCCACTGTCACATGACCATCAAGCCACGCCCACAAAATAACCCACACCCACAGAACCGGTAGTAAAACAATTTAGAACCCACCCCTGAGTCCAACCCGCTGCCGAAGGCAGGAGATAACAAAATAACACAGTTGGAAGGAATCCTGGTGGTTTTCTAATCATAATTCATAAGTGGGGTCGGTGGGGAAAAACTACCCAAGATTAAAATCAGGGATGCTGAGTATATAACACAGTGCAACCGGTAGATTTTTTGGTGATCTCCTGGGGCGTTGTGAGATCCTTGGTTTTTACGGTTGCCTTTGTGTTCTTTGATGGAAAAAAATTCCAGAACCGGCGGGAAACCTATTACGAACATTCTGGCTGAAATCTCAGCTTCCTTTCTTAAGAAACCAAGAAATGTTGCTATTACAATAGGAAGACTCAGCAAGAGATATTAAATATTTCGGAGAATCTGAAATTCTAGTTTCATTTAAAGCCACCAATCAATCAATCAGAATAGAGCTGGAAGGGACCTTGGAGGTCATCTAGGCCAACCCCCTGCTCAAGCAGGAGACCTTATATCATTTCAGACAACTGGTTGTCCAATCTCTTCTTAAAAAACTCCAGTGATGGAGCCCCCACAACTTCTGGAGGCAAGTAGTTCCACTGGTTAATTGTTCTCACTGTCAGAAAATTTCTCCTCAGTTCCAGGTTGCTTCTCTCTTTGATTAGTTTCCACATCCAAACCTTGCCTTGTCCCTTGGATGCCAACCATCCTGGGCCACCGGCGGCTGTTTTGGTTCCCCTTTTTCACCTTGATCTTAGCTTGAGCCCATCCAATAATTAATTCCTGCAAGTGATACTCGGCCAATCAGCTCTTCCTTTTTGACCCCCTGAGTCAGCCCCTGTTGAGTGAAGCAAATTGGGGTCTGCCTCAAGCCGACCCCCTCTTCTTTGTGGCAGCCCCTCAAATTTTGGAAGACTGCTGTCTTGTTCCCCTAGTCCTTCTTTTCATTAATCTAGACATATCCAATTCCTGCAACCGCCGATGGTACGGTTTAGCCTCCTGATCCTCTTTGTTGCTCTTCCCCTGATCCTCTTTGTTGCTCTTCCCTACACTCTTTCTAGAGTTGGCTGGGTTCAATTGTGGTCATAAGCTGAGGACTATCTGTATATAAATATTTTCATCCTTGATTTTATTTTTGCATTTCAGTAGTTAATGCAACTCCCCTTCCTCTTTTGTTAGATCTGTTTCTTTTGAACAAGTTAAATCCTCCTAGCAGTACTTTCCAGTCATGGGTTTCATACCATGAAGTTTCGGTAACAGCAAAAATGCCGTCTCTGCCCTCATGTAGTAGGACTTCAAGTTCTCCACATTTTGTTCCTCATACTTTGAGCATTAGTGTACAGGCATCAGAGTCCTGGAACTTGAAGTACTAGTAGATCACAACCTACTTCTTGGTAAGCTAGTAAAATGTGGGATAGACAGCATCACCACCAGATAGATTCGTAACTGGCTGACAAACCGTACTCAATGAGTAGTTCTTAATGGTACTCAGGGCCGGATCTAGATGAAAAGAGGCCCTAGGCTATTCCACTTATGAGGCTCTTTCACCTATAGTGAAAGTGTAATTTTAATTTTGCTAACAATTTGAATGTAGGCCTCTCTTGATCTTGAGGCCCTAGGCTGAAGCCTAGTTAGCCTATAGGAAAATCCGGCCCTGATGGTACTACATCTAAATGGAGGGACGTAAGCAGTGGGGTACAGAAGTTGATGCTGCAGTGAAACGGATGTGCGATTTTGGGGCTCCAGAATCGCCACCGATAGCCCCGCTGCCAGACGGTCCAGTTAGAACCCCACAGTCTAGGTTTGACTGTGGTAGTAGAGGGCACCTCCTGTCGATCTCAGGGACATCGCAAAGTCCCTGATTGATCCAATATTTATTTATTTAGTTAAATTTATGTGCCGCCCTTCTCCTGAAGGACTCGGGGCAGCTCACAAAAGGTTAAAAACCGAAGAACAATAAAAAAAATATAATTAATTTAGCAAAATTAAAATCCCACAATTTAAAACCCATATTAAAACCAATTAAAACCCCCCACAGATCAGATGAGTTGTTTAAAAAGTCATGTCTTTAGGTCCTTGCAGAAGGAGCGGAGGTTGGGAGCCATTCGGAGCTCGGTGGATAAGGCATTCCAGAGGGTCGGCGGGCTCACTGAGAATGCCCTCATCCTAGGCGCCATCAGCCGACATTGCTTGGTCGACGGCACCCCGAGGAGGGCTGCCCTATGTGAGCGCGCTGGTCAGTGAGAGGCAGGCAGTAGGTGCTCCTTTAAGTACCCCGGGCCCATGCCATGAAGGGCTTTATAGGTAAGCACCAGCACCTTGAAGTGGATCCGGAGGATCACTGGTAACCAGTGCAGCTCGCGCAGGAGAGGTGTAACACGGGAGTAACGGGGAAGCTCCCGTAACTTCATCTTCATAAACGACTTAGATGCTGGAATAGAATGGGAACTCATCAAATTTGCAGATGATAGTAAACTGGCAGGAACAGCCAACACACCAGAAGACAAGCTCAGGATCCAAAAAGATCTTGACAGACTTGAACAATGGGTCCTATCCAAACAAAATGAAATTCAATGTCGAGAAAAGCGAAGGTTTTACACTTAGAAAAGAAAAGCCAAATGCACAGGTACTACAGATTAGGTGGTCCCTGGCTCAATAGTAGTAACTGTGAGAGGGATCTTGGAGTCCTAGTGGATGACCACTTAAATCTGAGCCAGCCGTGTGCTGCAGCTGCCAAAAAAGCCAACACAGTTCTAGGGCTGCATAAACAGAGGGACAGAATCAAGATCACCTGAAGTGTTAATACTACTTTACAATGCCTTGGTAAGGCCACACTTGGAATATTGCATCCAGTTTTGGTCGCCACGATGTAAAAAAGATGTTGAGACTCTGGAAAGGGTGCAGAGAAGAGCAACAAAGATGATTAGGGGACTGGAGGCTAAACATGTGAAGAACGATTGCAGGAACTGGGTATGTCTAGTTTGATGAAGAGAAGGATTAGGGGAGACATGATAGCAATGTTCCAATATCTCAGGGGCTGCCCCAAAGAAGGAGTCAAGCTATTCTCCAAAGCCCCTGAAGGCAGGACAAGAAGCAATGGATGGAAACTAATCAAGGAGAGAAGCAACCTGGAATTAAGGAGAAATTTCCTGACACTGAGGTCAATTAATCAGTGGAACAGCTTGCCACCAGAAGTTGTGAGTGCTCCAACACTGGAAGTTTTTAAGAAGAGATTGCATAACTATTTGTCTGAAATGGTTTAGAGTTTTCTGCCTAAGCAGGGGGTTGGACTAGAAGACCTCCAAGGTCCCATCCAACTCTATTATTCTCTCATTCCTTTCCTACATTTTCAAAGCAAAACGGACAAGGGAAAGATATAGTTTTCATTTAATTCCATTTGTTCACCCTCAATGAACATAATAACCTGGTTGGATCAGGGGATTAAAAACAAATGAAGAAAGTTTTTTTTTCTTGCAATGTTGACATCATCGTGCTGAGTTGGGAAAATCTTGAGTGGGGAAGCGAGATTTCTACAGCCGCTTGAAGGAGAAAACGAAATGCTCCAATAATTTCATATGAAGAAAGAGAGAGAAAAGCCAAGAAAATAATAATAATAATAATAATAATAATAATAATAATAATAATAATAATAATAATAATAATAATAAATAGGTTCTTGGTTAGGACTCGAGCTGCTGAGCTATTAACCAGCCTCAAAGGCTGAGAATCTCACCAAAGATTAACTTATTATTATTATTATTATTATTATTATTGTTATTGTTATTGTTATTGTTATTGTTATAATATTATAATAATTCTGATTCAGCAACCTCTCCAGCCTGGTTAAGCTTCACCCTGGAGTAACTACTCACCATCTCCCAGAAAGAGGATGAGGTTCTTGGCCTTGTAGTTGCGGTATTGTAACTGCCTCGCTTTCCGAATGGCTTTATCTCCCAGTTGATTCCAGAACGATGGGTTTTGTTCTTCCACTGGGAAGGCAGGAGAGAGAAAGGGGTTATGACCAACACTTGAATTGTTCAATTATTCAATTGTTCAAATGTTGCAGCTTGTTGATCCTTAGAGTTGATGGTGTGAATCTGTGTATCCTCGACAACTTTCAGATGGGAGGACTTCAACTCCCAGAATTCCCCAGTTAACATTTGTGGCCTTCAATTCCCAGAATTCCCCAGTTAACATTTGTGGCCTTCAACTCCCAGAATTCCTCAGCCAACCTTTGTGGCCTTCAACTCCCAGAATTCCCCAGTTAACATTTGTGGCCTTCAACTCCCAGAGTTCCTCAGCCAACCTTTGTGGCCTTCAACTCCCAGAATTCCCCAGTTAACATTTGTGGCCTTCAACTCCCAGAATTCCTCAGCCAACCTTTGTGGCCTTCAACTCCCAGAATTCCCCAGTTAACATTTGTGGCCTTCAACTCCCAGAGTTCCTCAGCCAACCTTTGTGGCCTTCAACTCCCAGAATTCCCCAGTTAACAATTGTGGCCTTCAACTCCCAGAATTCCCCTGCCAACCTTTGTGGCCTTCAACTCCCAGAATTCCCCAGTTAACAATTGTGGCCTTCAACTCCCAGAATTCCCCTGCCAACCTTAGTGGCCATCAACTCCCAGAATTCCCCTGCCAACCTTAGTGGCCTTCAACTCCCAGAATTCCCCAGTTAACATTTGTGGCCTTCAACTCCCAGAATTCCCCTGCCAACCTTTGTGGCCATCAACTCCCAGAATTCCCCAGCTAACATTTGTGGCCTTCAACTCCCAGAGTTCCTCAGCCAACCTTTGTGGCCTTCAACTCCCAGAATTCCCCAGTTAACATTTGTGGCCTTCAACTCCCAGAGTTCCTCAGCCAACCTTTGTGGCCTTCAACTCCCAGAATTCCCCAGTTAACATTTGTGGCCTTCAACTCCCAGAATTCCTCAGCCAACCTTTGTGGCCTTCAACTCCCAGAATTCCCCAGTTAACATTTGTGGCCTTCAACTCCCAGAGTTCCTCAGCCAACCTTTGTGGCCTTCAACTCCCAGAATTCCCCAGTTAACAATTGTGGCCTTCAACTCCCAGAATTCCCCTGCCAACCTTTGTGGCCTTCAACTCCCAGAATTCCCCAGTTAACAATTGTGGCCTTCAACTCCCAGAATTCCCCTGCCAACCTTAGTGGCCATCAACTCCCAGAATTCCCCTGCCAACCTTAGTGGCCTTCAACTCCCAGAATTCCCCAGTTAACAATTGTGGCCTTCAACTCCCAGAATTCCCCTGCCAACCTTTGTGGCCTTCAACTCCCAGAATTCCCCAGTTAACAATTGTGGCCTTCAACTCCCAGAATTCCCCTGCCAACCTTAGTGGCCATCAACTCCCAGAATTCCCCTGCCAACCTTAGTGGCCATCAACTCCCAGAATTCCCCTGCCAACCTTAGTGGCCATCAACTCCCAGAATTCCCCAGCTAACATTTGTGGCCTTCAACTCCCAGAGTTCCTCAGCCAACCTTTGTGGCCTTCAACTCCCAGAATTCCCCAGTTAACAATTGTGGCCTTCAACTCCCAGAATTCCCCTGCCAACCTTTGTGGCCTTCAACTCCCAGAATTCCCCAGTTAACAATTGTGGCCTTCAACTCCCAGAATTCCCCTGCCAACCTTAGTGGCCATCAACTCCCAGAATTCCCCTGCCAACCTTAGTGGCCTTCAACTCCCAGAATTCCCCTGCCAACCTTTGTGGCCTTCAACTCCCAGAATTCCCCTGCCAACCTTAGTGGCCATCAACTCCCAGAATTCCCCAGTTAACAATTGTGGCCTTCAACTCCCAGAGTTCCTCAGCCAACCTTTGTGGCCTTCAACTCCCAGAATTCCCCAGTTAACAATTGTGGCCTTCAACTCCCAGAATTCCCCTGCCAACCTTTGTGGCCTTCAACTCCCAGAATTCCCCAGTTAACAATTGTGGCCTTCAACTCCCAGAATTCCCCTGCCAACCTTAGTGGCCATCAACTCCCAGAATTCCCCTGCCAACCTTAGTGGCCTTCAACTCCCAGAATTCCCCAGTTAACATTTGTGGCCTTCAACTCCCAGAATTCCCCTGCCAACCTTAGTGGCCATCAACTCCCAGAATTCCCCAGCTAACATTTGTGGCCTTCAACTCCCAGAATTCCCCAGCAAACATTTGTTGGCCAGAGATCCTGGGACAGTTGGTTGGGGGATTCTGGGAGTCAAAGTCCACCCATCTTAAAGTTCTCCAAGTTGAGAAACACCACTATATACAGGCAGTCCCCAACTTATAACAGTTCATTTAGTGACTGTTAAAAGTTACAATGGCACTGAAAAAAGTGAAATATAACCATTTTTCACATTTGTGACCATTGCAGCACATTTATGACCATTTGCCTGATCAAAATTCAGATACTTGACAACTGACTCATATTTATGACATTTGCCGTTTCATGTGATCATCTTTGGCAACCCAAAATTTCCATCGCTAAACAAAGTGTTTAAGTTGTTCAAGTTTTGGCCCATTTTACGACCTTTCTTGCCACCGTTGTTAAGCAAATCTCTGCAGTCGTTAAGTTAGTAACACAGTCGTTAAGCGAAGCTGGCTTCCCTGTTGACTCTGCTTGTCAGAAGTTTGCAAAAGGCGATCACATGAACCTGGGACGCTGCGACCGCCATAACTGTGAGTCAGTGGCCAAACGTGCATGAATTTTGAGCACGTGCCCACCGGGGATGCTGCAACGGTCGTTAAGTGTGAAAAACGTAAGTCGTAAGTCACTTTTTTCAGTGCCGTTGTAGCTTTAAGCGGTCACTAAACGGACGGTTGTAAGGCGAGGACCATCCGGTATTTCTTGATCAACTTTAAAGACGGCTCGTCTCACTCCCGGAGTGACTTGGTCTTCCATTCTGTAAAATGGGAACAGCATTGATTTAAATGCGGGGGGGGGGGGTTTGCACAATTCTATGGAGCTCTGCCTTTCAAGAGTTTTTCTATTGAAATCCTCAGTCTGAAGCCGCTCAAAATTACGAAGTATAATTCTTTATTTGCAATTATTCTCCTCCGCCCTCACACAAGCTCAGATATCGCCAAGCTGTGATCTAAATGCACAATCTGTTAGCTCCGCTCTTATTATATTTACACCGGGTGGGGGGGGGCTTCAAAAATGTTAGCAAGGGGTTCTCTACCCAGTTGCTGGGCGGGCGTGGCCATGCTGGGCGTGGACTAGTCGGCCTCCTGCACCACGGCGGTGGCGGGGAGGGGCATTTTTGCCTTCCCCGGTCTCCGGAGGCTTTCCTCAAGCCTCTGGGAGGATGAAAACGGCCTCCCCAGGCTCCAGGGGCCCTCTGGAGGCCAGAAACAAGCAGAACTTCTGGTAGGCCTGCTTTTTGCCCTCCCCGAGCCTCGGCGAACGCCCTGCACTTACCTGAAAGCAAAACGGGCCATGTGGAGACCCTTGGGAGGGGTGGGGTGGGAAGGGCCAGCTAGGATTTGAGGGTTCTCCGAACTGCACGGAATCTTAGCTAGAGGTTCTTCCGAACCCCCAGCGGCCCATCCCTGATTTACACACTTCCTTAATGAGCACCAGGTCCCAGGTGTTTACATGCAATTAAAAGCAAATGCAATTAAAACTAATCAACCTAAGCAAAACAATAAAATCACCGAGGAAGGGACCCTTGTTCGGGACGGTTACTTGTCTGAAACGGTAGGTCTCCCGATGGAGGAAAGGGGTTGGACTAGATGACCTACAAGGTCCCTCCTTTCCAAGCTCTGTTATTCTGTACTCTGTATTCTTGCTGTTATTTGTAATTATTGACAAAATAGGTGACTGTACCAATCTAAATGAAGACATGAAATGAAGACATAAATTACTGGGGAACAGGCTTTTGCATCGCTTGAGGTCAAAATAAATCCCAAAGCTCAAATTAGGAAACATGTTACTCCACCAGCTAGCAGGGATAAGTATGCAAAATATTCATTAGTGCAAGAACGTAGTTTTTGTATGTTTTTATTCACCGCAGTGCTGCCATTTGGCCAGAGGCAAAAAAACTGCCATTGGTTGAACTCTGGAGTGTCCAGGAGGAGGTCAAAAAAGTCAAAATGGCCACCTTGGTAATACACCCCCCCTCCCTCCCCATGGCCCTTATCTTCACACCACCATAACCACAGGCAGAAGTTAACTTGCATTATTTCAGTCAACCCCTACCTAACATTTTTTATCCTAGCCTATGGATAGCCCAACTAATATGTCCCATTTCACAGATGGGAACACTAAGGCAGTGAATTGGGGCCTACTGGATCCATCCATCCTTTTGCTACTAGAGCCTAGAAATAGTGGGAATCGGAAGCATAAGGGGGTGTTCCCAGCTATGGGTCACTCACCTCCCCAAAAGTCTAACACTGAATTTTCACCAGACCATCTTTGGTGCATCAGCTAGTCTAGCTCTGTCTCTAGTTTTTCAAACTTGGCCATTTTAAGATATGGGGATTTCCTCAGCCAGGCTGGGGAATTCTGGGAGTTGAAGTCTACGTGTCTTAAAGGGAATCCTGGGAGTTGAAATAAATATGTCTAAAGGGGAATTCTGGGAATTGAAATGAACAGATCTTAAAGGGAATTCTGGGAGTTGAAGTCTAAATGTCTGAAAGGGAATCCTGGGAGTTAAAATAAACACATCTTGAAGGGAATTCGGGAAGCTGAAATAAATGGTCTTAAAGGGAATTCTGGGAGTTGAAGTCTAAATGTCTGAAAGGGAATCCTGGGAGTTAAAATAAACACATCTTGAAGGGAATTCGGGAAGCTGAAATAAATAGTCTTAAAGAGAATTCTGGGAGTTGAAATAAACAGATCTTAAAGGGAATTCTAGGAGTTGAAGTCTAAATATCTGAAAGGGAATTCTAGGAGTTGAAGTCTTAATGTCTGAAAGGGAATTCTGGGAGTTGAAGTCTTAATGTCTGAAAGGGAATTCTGGGAGTTGAAGTCTTAAGTGTCTGAAAGGGAATTCTGGGAGTTGAAATAAACATGTCTTAAAGAAAATTCTGGGAATTGAAATAAATATGTCTTAAAAGGAATTCTGGGAGTTGAAGTCTACATCTCTGAAAGGGAATTCTGGGAGTTGAAATAAACACATCTTGAAAGGGAATTCTGGGAGCTGAAATAAACACATCTTGAAAGGGAATTCTGGGAGTTGAAGTCCACAGGTTTTAAAATGGCCAAGTTTGAAAAAGACAGCTCTAATTGGATGCCTCCCAAATGTACTGGACTACATGTCCCGTCTTCTCCCATCAGCAGCTGAGTATTATAAATCCACAAAGAAAGCCATGTCTGGATTTGGTATGTAAGAAGAATTGGAGAGAAAAACAGTTCGTAATTTTTGTTTCGTTTGTTTCATTTGCACCTTGGAGTTTGTACCCTCATTCAGCATCAAGACATTTGTTCCTTTTTTAATCAGGATTGTGATAAACTGAAGTCTGGAAACTTCTCCTTGACTCTTGCTTGCAAAGTAAGCAAATGTCAAGATTGCAGTGGCCCGAGAGTTTATTTAACAATTTAGCCCTATCAGGCAGAATCAATTGCTCATTAACTGCTTGGTTTATGATGCACAAGGGTGTTTTTGATAAAATGTCAGCTCCCAGCCCTGATATGACGATCATCAAATATTCAAACTGTGGGAAAACAGGAAGAGGACAACGAAATGCACAAGAGAAAATGTTTTCAAGCATTTCTCTCTGGGTCAGGGGTCTTCAAACTTGGCAACTTTATGATTTGTGGACTTCAACTCCCAGAATTCCCCAGCCGGCATGCAAATCACCAATGCGCAGTTACAAATTGCAAACTGCGTTTTTTTTTTCCCCCCTCCAATTCTTCCTACATACCCAAATTCGGACATGATGCCTTCCAGGCTTTCCTTGAGGAATTGTAATGCTCAGCTACTGACGGGGAAGATGGGACACGTAGTCCAGTACATTCGGGAGGCATTCACTTAGAGCTGTATTTTTCAAACTTGAGAATTTTAAAACCTGTGGACTTCGCGTCTCAGAATTCCCTTTAAAATGTGCAGGCTTTTAATTCCCAGAATTCTTTAGCAGATGTGTAGACTTCAATTCCCAGAATTCCCTTTATGAGGTGTGGACCTCAACTCCCAGAATTCCCTTTAAAACATATGGATGTCAATTCCCAGAATTCCCTTTAAAATGTGCAGGCTTTTAATTCCCAGAATTCTTTATCAGATGTGTAAACTTCAATTCCCAGAATTCCCTTTATGACGTGTGGACCTCAACTCCCAGAATTCCTTTTAAAACATATGGATGTCAATTCCCAGAATTCCCTTTAAAACATATGGATGTCAATTCCCAGAATTCCCTTTAAGATGTGCAGACTTTAACTCCCAGAATTGTTTATTGGATTTGTAGACGTCAACTCCCAGAATTCCCTTTATGAGGTGTGGACATCAGCTCCCAGCATGGCGGCTGAGGAATTCTGGGAGTTGAAGTCCACAACAAGCTATGACATCAAAACATTGTTAGCCGAGGTTAACAGACAGCTAGTCTTCTTCAATTTATCAACAAAATTAAAACCAAAATTTCCATTGCTAAGCACGGCAGTTGTTCAGTGAGTCGCGCCTGGTTTTACAATCTTTTTTTGCCATGGTTTTGCCAGATTCACTTAGTGACTGTCATTAAGCGAATCTGGCTTCCCCTATTGACTTTGCTTCTGAGGCTGGCCGGGAAAATTGCACATGGTGATTCCATGACACCAGGACGCTGCAAATAACATAAATATATGCAAATTGTTCGAGGGCCCCGAATTTTCATCCTGTGATCACTGGGATGGTTGCAGCAGTCGTAAGTACGAGGACTGGATGCCAAGTCACTTTTTCCAGTGCCTTTGGAGCTTTGAATGGTCACTAAACGAATGATAGTAAGCCGAGTATACTACATGTATACTTTTCAAATTAAATTCAAATTCAAATCTTTATTGTCAGTGCACAACATATGTACAATGAGATTGGTTGAACTCCCTAAATATACCATTGGCACCCTGACAACCTTACTATAAATTTACTATAATTTACTAAATTTACTATAAATTTACTATAATTATTTGCAAAAGGATATAGTTGGGATGTTGGCTGACATGTCCAGCCAGATTTCCCCCTTTTTTTTTTTGCAAGGGGAGGTGGCTGTGACAGCCCTACTTCTCTTTTACCTGTCCCTGCCATTTTTGGACACCCCTCCTACCCAGTGGTGGGATTCAAATAATTTAACAACTGGTTCTCTGCCCTAATGACCAGCTGGGTAGGCGTGGCCCGGTGGTCATGTGACTGTGCGGGCATGGCCAACTCAATGTCACTCACATCGATGGGCGCTTCGCCTTAGCTGTTACAAAGGGTTCATCAGAGAGGCAGTTTCTGTAAACAGGGTGATAAAGATTAGGCTAGAAACAACACCAGAATGTTTCAGTTCCTTACAGGATTAGCCCTGTAAAGTGGAAAAGAAACAAGATAAGATTTCTTCCAACAACCGGTTCTCCGAACTGCTTAGAAAGTTAACAACTGGTTCTCCCGAATAGGTGCGAACTGGCTGAATCCCACCACTGCTCCTACCTGCCCCACAGGTATCCCTGCACAGATGCTTGCTGACTTCTACTGTTAGTAGAATAGATGCACAGATGCACAGACTTCTACTGATAGTAGCATAACTGCATTTTAGCATCCTTACAGAACTAAACTCCATTCTGTCCTCCTCTTGCCTGAGCAGGGGGTTGGACTAGAAGACCTCCAAGGTCCCTTCCAACTCTATTCTATTCTATTCTATTCTATTCTATTCTATTCTATTCTATTCTATTCTATTCTATTCTATTCTTGTCACCAAATACTTGCCGTTTCCCACCACTCAGGTCTCGCCTGCCTAAAAATCAAATATAAATAAACCAGAACCCTTCTTTGCTTGCTTTACTAAGTTGAATCATGTATGAAATGCTTCAAAGTGATATTATTTTCTTAACATTAAAGCAAATTCTTGCGGAGAGGGAAGTGATCCTTTATGGCGCCCAAAATTAAAAGCTAATTGTAACCGCAAGACCGGATTCCCATCGGGAACTACTAGCTGCAAAGAAGTTTAGCAGGCAAATTGGATCGATATTAACCCGGTTAGTTGCAAGGGAAGAGAAAGGCAGTCTGCAAACTAAGGCTTGGAAAGTTAGTTTAAGGGTTAAGGGGTTTCAGGTCACGAGCCACAAAACGGATTAATTCAATAAACAGGCGAAACCTGTTGCACGAATCTCGTCTTAGCGATAATGCATCGATGCGTGGCCTGTTTGGGAGACTTAAAAAGAGACACAAATCAGCTGACTTTAGAGGTTTGCAGATGTCTGTTTGTTTCCTGCCAACAGAGCAAAGAGATCAGTTCGGGACTCAGCTTGAGTATTTGCGTAAAAATAACCACAGGTTCTCTTTTAAGCTCAACAAACAAAATTCTCTCTTTTTTAAACCCTGCCGCCCCTTTCAAATCTGATTGAAGAAACTCCTCTGCAGGGATGGGGCTCGGAAGCCAAATTTGAACCCAGGACTGGTTTATTCCTTTGCAAAGGAGCGGCAGGGCTGAGCAACCACCGCCCGGGAAAGTTAATGTGTGGGTTGGTATCAGCGGTGGGTTTCGCAGTATGTTATTACCAGTGGTGGCAGTGGTGGGTTGCTACCGGTTCTCCCCGGTTCTTGCGAACTGGTAGCGGAAATTTTGAGTAGTTTGTCGAACCGGTAAATACCACCTCTGCCTGGCCCCGCCCCCAATCTATTCGCTGCCTTCCGAGTCCCAGCTGATTGGCTAGAAGGAAAAAATCAGGGCTCACTTGACAAAGAAGAGGAAAAAAAATAAGACACCGTCGCTTTAAATTGAGAAGCCAAGAAGCCTCTGATCGGCTACAACCGATCCACTCGGTGGTGGTAGATTGGCAATTGAGGCCAAGCTGCCTGAAAGCGGTTTCTGATGCTCTCGGTGGTGGCAGAGCGGCAAAAAACTGTTTAAACTCTTGCCGTGGCGCCTCAAAGGGCCGCCCTACAGCTGATCAGCGGTAAAAGGCCGTGTGGTGGTAGATCAGTGTGCTCCAATACGGCTCTGCAAGCAGTTAAAAGCCTGGTAGACCAGTACCTCGGCTAAATCCTAAAGAATTGTTTGTCACATGACCTATCAAACCACGCCCACAAAATAAGCCACACCCACAGAACCGGTAGTAAAAATTTTTAGAACCCACCCCTGAGTGGTGGATTTCACTTACCTTTGCTACGGGTTCGCTCGCGCGCCCACCACTTCTGCACATGGGCAGAAGCTTCTGAGCATGCGCAGATCGTATTTGATGACATCCGGGTGGGTAGGCGGAGTCTCCCGCCGCTGCGGCTACCAGTTTGCCCGAACCGGGGCGAACCGGTAGCAACTCACCACTGGTTATTACCAGTTTGCTGCGCATGTTCATGCTCACTTCGTGTGCACGTGTGCCTGGTTCGTGCACACGCCTGACTTCCCTACATGCACCCAGCCTTCTGCACATGTGCTTTGCTCGCGTGTGCCTTCCGTGCATGCGTCCGGCCTCAAAAATGTGTCTAAATAGGATGGCATAGAGCCGGGGCAGGTGGGCAGGCCTACCGGCGATTTCTGCTACCAGTTCATGTGAACCGGTACGAACCGGCTGAATGCCACCTCTGCTTGGTATCATCGCTGGTGGAGATTCAGACTCCAAATTTGGGGCTTACACAACCTAGAACTACGCCGACTTCAGTCTGATCTAAGCATAGTACATCAAATTATCTGCCACAATGTCCTTCCTGTCAATGACTACTTCAGCTTCAACCGCAACAATACACGAGCAAATAATAGATACAAACTCAAGGTAAACCGCTCCAAACTCGATTGCAGAAAATACGACTTCAGCAACAGAGTAGTCAATGCCTGGAATGCACTACCTGACTCTGTGGTTTTCTTCCCCAAACCCCCAAAACTTTAACCTTAAACTGTCTACTGTTGACCTCACCCCATTCCTAAGAGGTCTGTAAGGGGCGTGCATAAGGGCATCAGCGTGCCTACCATCCCTGTCCTAATATTCCTTTTTACTCTTACTCTTTTCATGTACTCAAATTATGTCTATACTTTTACCTGTTATTTATTTTTATTTATTTTATTTATTCAATTTATATACCGCCCTTCTCCTAGTGGACTCAGGGCGGTGCACAGCCAGAACTAAAATACATAACAATACAAAGTTTAAAATTAATTAAAAGAATTATATACTTTGGCCCGAATTAAAACAATGCGAATTAAAACCCATTAACAGATTAAAACTAAACAATTAATAACAATTAAAAACTAATTGCTTGACAAATAAATAAATAAATAAATAAATGAATGAATGAATGAATGAATAAATAAATAAATAAATAAATAAATAAATAAATAAATAAATAAATAAATAAATAAATAAATAAGTAAGTAAGTAAGTAAGTAAGTGAATGAATGAATGAATGAATGAATGAATGAATAAATGTGGCTGCCCAATCTCTTCTTCAAAACCTCCGGTGACGAAGCTTCTAGAAGTTTGCCACAACTTCTAGAGGCAAACTGTTCCACAGGTTAATTGTTCTAACTGTCAGGAGAATTCTTAATTCCAGTTGGATCTCTCCATGATTATTTTCCATCCATTTCTTCTTGTCCTGCCTTCTGGTGCTTTGGAAAATAAATGGACCCCCTTCTTCTTTGAAGGGGGTCCCTCAAATCCTGGGATGCTTCTATCATGTCTCCCCTGGTCCTTCTTTTCTCTAGACTAGCCATACCCAATTCCTCCAACCGTTCTTCATATGTTTTCAGTCTCCAGTCCCCTAATTTAGGAGTTACCCATTGTTTACCCAAATGTTTCTCTGCCCATTTCCAACTCAATAGGGTACGACAGGCAGCCGTCCAACAGGATCAGCTTTCCCTACAAATCTGAAGCTGGCTTCCTTCACGCAGCCCCCTTAACCAGAATTCTCCTCTTTTACATCTTCACGTCCCAACAAGGTGCCCTCTTCTGCTCGTGCCGGCCACCCCATGCCCAATTTACCTGGGATAATCGCAGCGGTGAATGCCAACCCCACCAGCCACAGGAGCAGCTCTGCCCGCCACATGTCTACAGGTAGAGCCGAGCACACCTTCACCTGGGAAGGAAGGACCTCGCCAAGATCCGAGGCTTATAAGAAGAACCGGCAAGGAACTTTGGACAGCGAGAGGACGATGGGCATCCTTGGCAACCACTTTCCTTCTCTCCAGGTCCTACCCGGGCAAGGAGTTATACAACTTTTGGCACCAGGAAGTATTGATATAGCTGCAAGAAATTGGACTCGTGCCCAGGGCTGAGTCCTTTTTTTTTCCTTCTCCTTTTCTTCCGATAAGTAGGCTTCTGTTTCAAGCTTCTAGTCCTCATTCTCCAACTCACATCAGCCTGGCTTTAAAGTTCTTTCCCCAAAGTCTTGAATGAATGAATGATTTTTTTTGATTATTTTACACAGAAGGCAGGCAGACTCAGTTTCTGTTGTGGTTAATCGTCTTGGTCAATAACCATTTCCTTCCTGTCACTTGATCGTAGTTCTTGGAGTGTTTTGCTGTGGCGGTTACTGGCAGAATGGCAGGACAGACAGTCAATCAATCAATATCAATCAGAATAGAGGCTGGAAGGGACCTTGGAGGTCTTCTAGTCCAACCCCCTACTCAAGCAGGAGAACCTGTACCATTTCAGATAAGATGCTGTCCAGTCTCTTCTCAAAAACTTCCAGTGGTGAAGTACCTACAAATTCTGGTGGCAAGCTGTTCCATTGGTTAATTGCCCTCACTGTTAGGAAGTTTCTCCTTAATTCCAGGTTGCTTTTATCTATCTATCTATCTATCTATCTATCTATCTATCTATCTATCTATCTATCTATCTATCTATCTATTTGTCCAATGTATATGCCGCCCTTCTCCGTAGACTCAGGGCAACTTACAATGCAATATAGTAATAGCCTGCATACTTTTTTGTATATACCTGCTTATTAGGGTTTTTGCCCCCCCCCAAGCGGTGTTGTTCTATACAAAGCTGGCTTATTGCCCCCACAATCCGGGTCCTCAATTTACCTACCTCGAAAGGATGGAAGGCTGAGTCAACCTTGAGCCTGGTGAGATTCGAACTCGCACTAATTGCAGGCAGCTGGCAGCTAAGTGCTAGCACTTAACAGCACTTTAGTCCGCTGCACCACCGAGGGTCTCCTCAATTAGTCCTCGACTTACGACTGCAATGGAGCCCCAAATCCCATTGTCAAGTGAGTCTCGCCCCATTTTACAACCTTTCTGGCCACAGTTATTAAGTGAGTAACACGGTTGCTAAGTGAATCTGGCTTCCCCATTGACTTTGCTTGTCAGAAGGTTGCCAAAGGGGAATCACCTGACCCCATGGATACTGCAACCGTCATAAGTATGAGTCCAAGAATCCAAATTTCGATCCCATGACTGTGGAGATGCTGCGACGGTCGTAAAAACGTGTGAAAAACGGTCAAGTCGCTTTTTGCAACGTAACTTGGTGACGTTGACCGGTCACTAAATGAAAGGTCGTAAGTCGAGCACTACCCGTATGTCTGCTGAAAGAAACGGAGAGGCGTGAAAGCTGCAGAGACTGGGTAAAAAAAGCCACAAGGAATGAGCTCTTAGTAACCGCCCCAGATGGAAATTTCAGCCGTTAACAAAATGCATCTACAGGAAGTCCTTGATTTACAACCATTCTTTTATCTATGGAGATTCTCCGTCACCCAGGTCGTGGTTGTCCCAAAGGTGCTTTTTTCAAAAGGCAACTGGACTTTCTGGGTTTTCTTTGAAGACCTTTCCCTTCTCCTCCAAGCAGCTTCTTCAGTTCTGACTGGATGGTGGGGAACGGAAGGATTGATGCTCCTTGCAGACAGCTGGTCATTTGCATCCTTTTTATTTATTATTTTATGTATTATTTTATTTTATTAAATTTCTATACCGCCCTATTCCCGAAGGACTCAGGGCGGTGAACAGCCACAAGATAAAACACATAAATACAAAAATTTAAAATAGAATAAAAACGAATTAAATAATTTGGCTGAACAAATTTAAAATACCCCGTAATTTAAAACCAAATTTAAAATTTCCATTTAAAAAGGGGAAAAGATTTAGGCCAGGCCAGCTGGATGAAATAAAAAAGTCTTGAGCGCGCGAGGGAAGGTGCGCAGATCCGGGATCCTCCGTATCTCCGGGGGGAGCTCGTTCCAGATCGTAGGTGCCCCCACAGAGAAGGCCCTCCCCCTGGGGGCCGCCAGTCGACATTGTTTGGCCGACGGCACCCGGAGGAGCCCCTCTCTATGGGAGTGTACTGATCGGTGGGAGGCTATTGGTGGTAGTAGGTGGTCTCGTAGTTAACCAGGTCCTAAGCCATGGAGCGCTTTAAAGGTGGTAACCAAAACCTTGAAGCGCACCTGGAAGACCACCGGAAGCCAATGCAGCTCGCGCAGGAGGGGTGTTACATGGGAACTCCACGTCGCTCCCATAACCACCCGCGCGGCCGCACTCTGCGCCAGCTGGAGCGTCCGAGTGCACCTCAAGGGGAGCCCCATGTAGAGAGCGTTACAATAGTCCAGACGAGAGGTGATGAGGGCATGAGTGACTGTGTGTAGAGAGTCGTTGAGGCCACTTGGAGGTTTGTCTGTGTCCTCAGGGTCACTTGAGTAGTGCAAACCTCCAAGTGCCTCAATGAAGGAAGGGAGGAAGGAAGGAAAGGAAGGAAGGAAGGAAAGGAAGGGAGGGAGGGAAGGAGGAAGGAAGGAAGGAAGGGAAGGAAAGAAAGGGAGGGATGGAGGAAGGAAGGAAGGAAAGGAAGGGAGGAAGGTCATTTGCATCCTTTGAGAGAGTCATTGAGGCCACTTGGAGGTTTGTCTGTGTCCTCAGGGTCACTTGAGTAGTGCAAACCTCCAAGTGCCTCAATGAAGGAAGGAAGGAAGGAAAGGAAGGAAGGAAGGGAGGAAGGAAAGGGAGGGAGGAAGGAATGAAAGGGAGGGAGGGAGGGAGGGAGGGAGGGAGGGAGGGAGGGAGGAAGGAAGGAAGGAAGGAAGGAAGGTCCTTTGCATCCTTTGAGAGAGTCATTGAGGCCGCTTTGAGGTTTGTCAGGGTCACCTGAGTGGTGCAAATGGGCGTGGAGCCTCACCGACCTCATCTATCTCCAGTCTACAATACGCTCCTTTCAGCAGTTCCAAGAAGGCTCCACACCAGTTGCACCACTCAGGTGACCCTGAGGACACAGATCAATGTCCAAGTGACCTGGGATAATATTAGTGTAAACCCTACCCCCTTCTAGCACTGATGATGTTACCTAGTTGGATGGTGAAACACCTGGAAGAAAACGACGAAGCTCAGAGAGCACAACGGACCCCTCTTTCTCCTCCTCCTCTCTGCAAAATCCCCACCCTTTCTAGCACTGATGATGTTGCCTAGTTGGGTCATGAAACGTCTGCAAGAAAACCACCAAGCTCAGAGAGCACCAAGGACCCCTCAGATTCTCCTTTATTAGATTCCTCCACATCGCCAAGCCTCGAGGTTCAGGCAGAGCACGATTTTCCCTTTTGCGAAGATCACATGTCGTGGTCCGCCAGCAGGCTGCGGAGCTGGCAGCGGAGTCGGACAGTGAGGAGGCTGGGGAGGACCATGGGCCAGTCCTGGAGACAGGGGAAGGCCCGGATGAGGGCTCTGTGTCAGAGGCAGAGATGGGGCCAGGGCCATCGGGGAGTGATGCACGGACTCCAGAGCCCCCAGAGTCGGACAGCAGAGAGACAGAGGAACAGGAGGAGCCTGTTCCTAGTGCACACATGAGAAGAGCTGCCAGAAGGCAAGAGCAGCTAAAGCAAAAAGGACAACTCAGGAGTAAGGCCAGGAGATGATTGGCCCATAAGGCTTAAAAGAGCAGCAAAGGCTCTTGGGCTCTATGTAGGAAAGCAACGTTGCTAAATCTGTTTCCAGTCGGCATCTCTTGTTTGTTTCTGAACTTCGCGGGGCTTTGCCAAGAAAGGCCTTTGGCAGGGTGCCAAAGAAGATAAAGGTTTGTGACAAGCCCGAAGGACTTATTCCGAAAGATTTGTTTTGCAATTACTTTGGACTAAGCTGGGAATGATGTAATTCTCAGCTGTTATAATAAAACAGTTTTGTTTGGGACCAATTGTGTCTTGTAATGACTAAGTGAGCCTAGATCACAACATCACAACATGTGTGCGTGCAACACACAGAGCCTTGCAGAAGCCTCGTTTTGTTTCCTCTGGGATATTTCCAATTGGGGGAGGGCGGAGCATTCATGCAATGCGACCTCCCCCCCCCTCTTCACAACAACCTTGTGAGGTAGGCTGGGCTGGCGCACGTCACCCTGCAAGCTTCCACACAACATGAACCTTTGTTCCCCTCACCCCCTGTTGCAAAATTCCCCACTGAGGTGTGGGTCCAGTTGTCTTGGGCCACCCCTCCGCCATTCCCAACCGCGAGGTTTTGAAATGGCCTTTTGGTGATTCGGTTGCAACTGGCTCCCCTCATGCGCTGCTTGGAGCCATCAAACCACCCCAAGTGGATTTGCAAGAGGTCCGGCCAAGCCAACATCAAACAAAATACTTTCTGATCTGGTGCAGAGTGCAAACCTCAAGGGAGGTGGCGGGGGGGGCGTTTACTCTGTAAAAAGAGTGCAGAGAAGAGCAACCAGGATGATGAAGGGACCGGAGCAGTGGTGAAATCCATTTTTTTTTACTACTAGTTCTGTGGGTGTGGCGTGGTGGGCGTGGTGTGGCTTGGTGGGTGTGGCTTGGTGGGCGTGGCAGGGGAAGGATACTGCAAAATCCCCACTCCCACCCCACTCCTGGGGGAAGGATACTGCAAAATCTCCATTCCCACCCCACTATGGGGCCAGCCAGAGAGGGTATTTGCCGATTCTCCGAACTACTCAAAATTTCCACTACCGGTTTTCCAGAACCTGCTGGATTTCATCCCTGGACTGGAGCCTAAAACATACGAAAAACAGTTGCAGGAACTGGGCCTGGCTGGTCTAGTGAAGAGAAGGACCAGGGGAGACAGGAGAGCATCTTCCAAGATTTGAGGGGCTGCCCCAGAGAGGAGGGGGGTCAAGCTGTTTTCCAAAGCACAAGAAAGAAAGAAAAAGAAAGAAAGAAAAGAAGGAAGGAAGGAAAGAAAGAAAGAAAAAGAAAGGAAGGAAGGAAGGAAGGAAAGAAAGAAAGAAAGAAAGAAAGAAAGAAAGAAAGAAAGAAAGAAAGAAAAAGAAAGAAGGAAGGAAAGAAATAAAGAAAGAAAAAGAAAGACAGACATCTGAGTGAACCATGGATGGACAGAAGACATGGATAGTCTAGTGAAGAGAAGGACCAGGGGAGACAGGAGAGCATCTTCCAAGATTTGAGGGGCTGCCCCAGAGAGGAGGGGGGTCAAGCTGTTTTCCAAAGCACAAGAAAGAAAGAAAAAGAAAGAAAGAAAGAAGGAAGGAAGGAAGGAAGGAAGGAAGGAAGGAAGGAAGGAAGGAAAGAAAGAAAGAAAGAAAGAAAGAAAGAAAGAAAGAAAGAAAAAGAAAGAAGGAAGGAAAGAAATAAAGAAAGAAAAAGAAAGACAGACATCTGAGTGAACCATGGATGGACAGAAGACATGGATAGTCTAGGGAAGAGAAGGACCAGGGGAGACAGGATAGCATCTTCCAATATTTGAGGGGCTGCCACAAAGAGGAGGGGGGGTCAAGCTATTTTCCAAAGCACAAGAAAGAAAGAAAAAGAAAGAAAGAAAAGAAGGAAGAAAGGAAGGAAGGAAAGAAAGAAAAAGAAAGAAGGAAGGAAGGAAGGAAGGAAGACAGAAAGAAAGAAAGAAAGAAAGAAAGAAAGAAAGAAAGAAAGAAAGAAAGAAAGAAAGAAAGACATCTGAGTGAACCATGGATGGACAGAAGACATGGATAGTCTAGGGAAGAGAAGGACCAGGGGAGACAGGATAGCATCTTCCAATATTTGAGGGGCTGCCCCAGAGAGGAGGGGGGTCAAGCTGTTTTCCAAAGCACAAGAAAGAAAGAAAAAGAAAGAAAGAAAGAAAGAAGGAAGGAAGGAAGGAAGGAAGGAAAGAAAGAAAGAAAGAAAAAGAAAGAAGGAAGGAAAGAAATAAAGAAAGAAAAAGAAAGACAGACATCTGAGTGAACCATGGATGGACAGAAGACATGGATAGTCTAGTGAAGAGAAGGACCAGGGGAGACAGGAGAGCATCTTCCAATATTTGAGGGGCTGCTACAGAGAGGAGGAAGGCGGTCAAGCTATTTTCCAAAGCACAAGAAAGAAAGAAAAAGAAAGAAAGAAAAGAAGGAAGGAAGGAAGGAAGGAAAGAAAGGTAGGAAGGAAGGAAGGAAGGAAGGAAGGAAGAAAGAAAGAAAGAAAGAAAGAAAGAAAGAAAGAAAGAAGAAAGAAAGGAAAGAAAGAAAGAAAGAAAGAAAGAAAGAAAGAAAGAAAGAAAGAAAGAAAGAAAAAGACATCTGAGTGAGCCATGGATGGACAGAAGACATGGCTGGTCTAGTGAAGAGAAGGACCAGGGGAGACAGGATAGCATCTTCCAATATTTGAGGGGCTGCCACAGAGAGGAGGGGGGTGTGTGTGTCAAGTTATTTTCCAAGCAGGGGTGAAATGCTCCCACTTCGGACCGGATCGCCCGATCCGGTAGCGATGGCAGTGGGTGGTAGCAAAAATCCGGTAGCAAAAACCTCTGCCCCCACTCCTCCGCCCAACTGAGCCGCACGATCATCAGAGGCTTTTTTTAAAAAAACTTTTAAAAGCATTTTTTCTATAACCTCTTCTGACGAAAAAATGCTTTGAAAAGTTAAAAAAAAAAAAGTTGGCCACGCCCACACAGTCACATTACCCCCCCCCACCAAGCCACGCCCACAAAACTGGTAGTAACACATTTTACATTTCACCCCTGTTTCCAAGGCACCTGAAGTTCCAGACAAGGAACAATGGATGGAAACTGATCCAGGAGAGATTCAACCTAGAAATAAGGAGAAATTTTTCTGACAGTGAGAACAATCAGCCAATGGAACAGAAGTGGCCTTTAGAAGTTGTGGGAGCTTCTTCACTGGAGGCTTTCAAGAAGAGACTGGACTGCCATCGGTCAGAAATGAGTGTAGGGACTCCTGCTTCGGTGGAGGGTTGGACTAGATGACCTCCAAGATCCCTTCCAACTCTTATTCTGTATCCTATACTCCCTGTCTTGAACACCCATCTCCTCCCTCCGTTTCCAGAAGCGTCGTTTCCTCATGACTCCGGCAATAGCAGGGCTGACCTTATCAGGCTCAAAGAAAGAGCACGGGCCATGCCGTGCCTCAGTTTCCCATGGGTTTCCTCCCTGAGAGGAGCGTAAAGTTTCCTCGTGGGGAATTCTGGGAGTTGAAGTCCCTTAGGTTGAGGAGCCCTGAATCAGTCTGATTGCAACTGGTCCCTGTCTCCTGCATTTGCATAAAAATAAGGCAGCTGTTTGGGAAGGAAACAGACGTTTCTTAAATTGCTCCTACATGTAAAATATGCATATCTATAAAGAAAAATCTGCTGGTTGATTTAATCACAGGACAACTTTTTAAATACAGAATAACAGAATTGGAAGGGAGCTTGGAGGTCTTCTAGTCCAACCCCCTGCGCAGGCAGGAAACCCTATACCAGTGATGGCTAACCTTTTCCAGACCGAGTGCCCAAAGCATGCGTGCATGCATGCAAATATGCGTGCATGCCTGACCCCCCCCAAATGCAATGTGCGTGTGCACGCACGGCCCTCTGCATGTGCCCGTGTGAGCATGCACTCCTCTGCGGCCCCCCCTGCATTCCCTATGCCCCCACGCATGTGGGTAGTGCGCACACATGCACAGCGGAGCTGAACTGGGGTGACAGCTAGCGTGCCATTAGACGGGATGCTGCATGCCACCTCTGACACGCGTGCCACGGGTTCGCCATCACAGCCCTATACCATTCTGTACAAATGTCTAATCTCTTCTTAAAAGCCTCCAGTGATAGAACATTCACAACTTCTGGTGGCAAGCGGTTCCACTGGTCAATTGTTCTCATTGTCAAGAAATTTCTCCTTAGTTCTAGGCTGATTGGTTTCCATCCATTGCTTCTTCTTGTTCTTCTTCTGGTGCTTTGGAAAATAGGTTGCAATGGGCCATGTCTTGCTTGGGGAAACTGTTGTGATCCAGGCCCAAGTTAAGTAGTAGGAAAATCAGTCCGTGAAAAAACAAACAAACTTGATTCGAACAGCTGAGAATGACTTCATTCCCAGCGTCGTTCGACTAAATTAAAGCAAATTCCTCCCAACACAAATTCCTCAGTCCTATCGCAAACCTTGGTCCAATTAGGCAAACTGCCAAAGGCCTTTCTTGGCAAACCTTCAGAAGTCACAGGTACAAAAATAAATACAAGATGTAGACGAAAAAGAAGACGAAGCTACCAACGTTGTTTTCCGTCAAAGCCCAAACGCCGTTGCTGGTCTATTTTAAGCCTTCTGGGAGGGGCCAATCATCTCTTGGCCTTACTCCTGAGTCGTCCCTTTTGCTTTAGCTGCTCTTGCCATCTGGCAGCACACTGGGAACAGGCTCCTCCTGTTCCTCTGCCTCTCTGCTGTCAGCCTCTGGAGGCTCCGGAGTCCGCACCTCACTCCCCGATGGCCCTGGCCCCATCTCTGCCTCCGACGCAGAGCCCTCATCCGGGCCTTCCCCAGCCTCCAGGACTGGCCCCTGTTCTTCCTCAGCCTCCTCGCTGTCCGACTCCACAGGCTGCTGGCGGACCACAACAGAAACTGAGTGCTGACTGGGGGATTCTGGGAGTTGCAGTCCACAAATCGGAAGTCCCTCAGGCTGAGAAGCACTGAGTTAGTCTGATTGCAAATCATCCATTTCTGGTACATTTGCATAAAAACGAGGCAGCTGTTGTGATGAAAGCAGAGGTTTTTGTTAAATTGCGCCTCCACACAAAATATGCATATCTAGAGAGAGAGAGAGCTGCTGGTTGCTTTAATTTAAATCTTTCAAAGGGATAAATCCGAGGGATGGGGGGGGGGGGAAACTGCCACTGCCGTTGTTAAGTTAGTAGCACGGTTGTTAAGTGAATCTGGCTTCCCTGTCAGCGTTGCTTGTCAGAAGGTCGTAAAAGGGATCACATGACCCCGGGATATTGCAATGGTCATAAATATGAGTCAGCTGTCAAGTGTCTGAATTTTGATCACATGACCAGAAGCTGCAATGGTTGTAAGTGTAAAAAATGGTCGTAAGTCATTTTTTCAGTGCCCATCCAAAGGAAGTGAGAGGGTGCATCAGAGGTGGTTGGTTCAGATGGAAATCGTGGATTGGCCTGCCCACCTGCCCCGGCTCTATGTTGTCCTATTTAAGGACGTTTTTGAGGCTGGGCGCATGTGTGGAACGCAAGCACTTGCATGAACTGGGCGTGCACACGTATGAAGCAAGCGTGCGCACGCACGGCAAACCAGTAGCAACATAATGTGCAACCCACTGCTGGTGTGCATTACGGGGAGGAAAAGAGAGCGGCAATATCAGTTTAGTTCCCGTCAGGACAAAATCCTGATTATGGTTTTCCAGCGGACCCAAGCTAATTAAACAAGATCAGCCATACGGTCTGATTTAATTGTGTTCTTAAATCGGGCAGCCGAACTGCCAAAAATAAAGCCAGGATAAGCCTGAACGTCCGATGGGAAGGAAATGATATTGAAAAGAAGATTATTGTTGTTGTTTTTCTCCCGCAGATTTTTCTGAAGCATTAGCCGGAGGCAAGACTTAGAGTCAGGAGCTTGGGAAATTCTTTAATGAGATCTGATGATAGGAAAGCTGGTTTTCCGGCACCCTCAGATCAAATCAAATCACAATCAAACCTTTATGGTCCACGCACAACCTGTGTACGAGGAAATGGAATGATATCATTGAAATGGATATCATTAATAATATTATCTGTTATATTACAGCCGTGTTTCTCAACCGTGTCAACTTTGAAATGGGTGGAGTTCAACTCCCAGAATTCCCCAGCCAGCGTTGAACTCCACCCATTTTAAAGTTGCAAGGTTTGCAATACATTTCTCGTCATTCATAACAAATTCTTAATTCTAATGCTTAAACATGTATTGTAAATAAAATGAAGGGGACAAGCAGCAAATTGGAATAATATAAAGAGAAATAAGGGGAAATTGTGAATAACAAAAAAAGATCATCATGTAATTGCTGTAAAAAGAGTATATATGTGTGTGTCTGTGTGTGTTTTTTCTAGCCAGGTTTTCCCTACGTAACCAAAGTTTTTCTGCAGCACCAGCTAAGTAGAATCACATCCACTCGATTCTGGGCTTTTTTCTTTTCTAACAGCTAGCAAGCTCTTCCTGCTAGGTGGGAGACCTAAATAGATCTATTTCTAGCTCGTTTGCTTTCATCAGTAGGCCACACCCATATCTTATGTATCCTCCCTGTAAAGGTACAGTATCAATTTTCTTACTTCTTCGTAGGGTTTATGTGTGTTTTTCTTCTAGCCAGGTTTTTCCTACGTAACCAAGGTTTTTCTGCAGCCCTAGCTCAGTAGAATCACATCCACTCCATTCTGGGCTTTTTTCCTTTTCTGGCAGCCAGCAAGTTCCTGCTGCCAGGTGAGAGACTTATATAGATCTATTTCTAGCTCGTTAGCCTTCATCAGTAAGCCACACCCACATCTCATGTATCCTCCCTGTAAAGGTATAGTATCTATTTTCTTATTCTTCGTAGGATTTATGTGTGTTAATAAGAAGTAAGAAAATAGATACTATACCTTTACAGGGAGGATACATGAGATGTGGGTGTGGCTTACTGATGAAAGCTAACGAGCTGAAAATAGATCTATATAAGTCTCTCACCTGGCAGCTGGAATTTGTTGGCTGCCAGAAAAGGAAAAAAGCCCAGAATCGAGTGGATCTGATTCTACTGAGCTACGGCTGCAGAAAAACCTTGGTTACGTAGGAAAAACCTGGCTAGAGGAAACACACACACACACACACACACACACACACACACACACACACACACACACACATGTTGTATGTCTTGTATTGTTGTTATATGTTATAATAAAAAATAAAATAAAATAAAAAGTTGCAAGGTTGAGAAACATGGAGGCTTTGTGCCTGCAACTGGATCTTAAGTCTTAATAGATCTGGATTCATCGCTGGCAGATAACCACGGAATAACAGAGCTGGAAGGGGCCTTGGAGCTCATCTAGTCCAACCCCCTACTCAACCAGGATACCCGATACCATTTCAGAGAAGCGCCCTGCCCAACCTCTTCTTGAAAACCTCCAATGACGAAGCGCCCACAATTTCTGGAGGCAACTTCCGTTCCGCGGATCAATTGTCCTCACCGTTAGGAAGCTTCTCCTTAATTCCAGGTTGCTTCTCTCCTTGATGAGTTTCCATCCGTTGCTTCTTGTCCTGCCTTCAGGGGCTTTGGAGAATAGGTGGACCCCTTCTTTGGGGCAGCCCCTCAAATATTGGACCGCTGCTATCCTGTCACCCCCCTAATCGAAGTCAGGGATTATCTTGCACAGAAAACAGATTGCTGTTTATTGGATATTAATATTAGTATTTTTAGGGGACGAGACCACCTGCGAGAGAAGAGCTCTGAAGGCAGAGAGATTGGAGATTCGCCACATTTGATTAGCCGTGACATCTGTCAGCATCCTGGGCCAATCTTACTATTTAGCGGATGTCACAGAGTTGCTGCAAAGAGTTGGACGTCTGGAAGTTGACGTCCACTCATCTTAAAATGGCTGAAGTTGAGAAACGTTCTGAAGCAGAGCTGGACCACTCTGGCTTCTTACTTACTTACTTACTTACTTACTTACTTACTTACTTACTTACTTACTTATTTATTTTTATATGCCCCCAGACTCAGGGCGGCTTACAATGTGTTAAGCAATAGCCTTCATCCTTTTGTATATTTATACAAAGTCAGCTTATTGCCCCCACAAACCGGGTTCTCATTTTACCCACCTTAGAAAGGATGGAAGGCTGAGTCGACCTTGAGCCTGGTGAGAATTGAACTCGCAGAAATTGCAGGCAGCTGGATGTTAAATGCTGCCTTAGTAGGAGGCATTAGCCTCCTACGCCACTCAGGCTCCTTGATGACCTGTGGACTTTAACTCCCAGAATTCCTGAGCCAGCATGATATAATCAATCAATCGATTGTCCTCTGGAATGAGATACATGTTAATTTCCCACCGAGGCTCACCTGATGTACGTTTGAGCCGACTTGGCATCCATACCTACCTACCCACCCCTCCTGCCACTCAGCCCTCAACCCCACTCCACCCTTTTTAGAAGGCTCGTCTGTTCCTACAAATA
Organism: Pantherophis guttatus; assembly: GCF_059756535.1. Classification (NCBI taxonomy): domain Eukaryota; kingdom Metazoa; phylum Chordata; class Lepidosauria; order Squamata; family Colubridae; genus Pantherophis; species Pantherophis guttatus. Next base: position 4,580,932 of record NC_142068.1, on the reverse strand, counting down.
CCCCCCAACAGGGGTCACCAACCTTTCAGACCTCAGGGACCACTAAATTCATAATTTAAAATCCCGCAGACCACTATATAACTATATATATAATTATATATATAGTTATATATATAGTTATATATATATATATAACTATATATAACCTGCCTAATGACTGGCTGGGTGGGCGTGGCTAGGTGGGCAGGTGACTGGGTGGGTGTGGCCAACTCAATGTCACTCACGTTGAGGGGCGCCACGCCGGCCTCTACTCGCCCCTCTCCTCCCGGCCACTCCTCGCCTACCCACCTGGGCTCCTTAGGGCCCCAACAGGAAGCAGTTGCTGGAGCTAAGCAGCCACCAGGAGAAAGAGTTGGCAAAACAGCTCAGTTCAAATTGGATCTGACCGAGGAGGAGGCTCAGCAGAAGCACCTCACTGAGGACTAGGAGCATACATAGGCTTTCCAAGCAGAGGGAAGACCTGCGGGAGTGCAAGGCCAGGGACCGGCGCCTGGAGGCTCAGCGGGATGAGATGGTCAGCCAGTTCCAGGCCATGATGCAGTCCCACTGGAACGAGGCCCTCCGGCTCTTCGCCACCAGCGGCTCTTCCCTCCAGCCTTCGCCCAAAGCCCCCCACCAGGAGGCCGAAGCAGACCCCAAGTCGGAATTTCTGCCCCCCTCCGACCCACAGAAAAAGACCCCGAAGGGGGAGACCCTCTGCAGCAACACAAACGTTCATTGCACGTATCCGTCCCAGGGGCCGTAGTTTGAGGACCCCTGATTTAGTGCAATATAAAAAATGCAAATAATTTTTCTGCGGACCACCAAAATTTTCTCATGGACCACCAGTGGTCCACGGACCATCAGTTGGTGACCTCTGCCCCATAAAGCAGGGATCTGGCCCCTTTACCACCTGTGGACTTCAACTCCCAGAATTCCTAAGCTAGCCCGGCTGACTCTGAGGCATGCTTGCTCAGGAATTCTGGGAATTGAAGTCCACGTGTTATAAAGAGGCTGAGGTTGCCCAAACTTGGCCATGGAAATTTCCCTTCTTACTGAACACGTTTATGGCTACGGGAAGTTTTGAATCATGGAATTTTCCAACATCTGTCATGACAATGGCACTTAACTGCTACTCCACTTTGTCATGGTGGTATACAGGTGGTCCTCGATTTACGACAATGCGAGCCTAAAATTTCCATTGCTAAGCAAGACAATTGCTAAGTGAGTTTTGCTTCCTTCTATTCTATTTTATTCTATTCTATTCTATTCTATTCTATTCTATTCTGTTCTGTTCTGTTCTGTTCTGTTCTGTTCTGTTCTGTTCTATTCTATTCTCTATTCTATTCTATTCTATTCTATTCTCTATTCTTTTCTAGTCTACTAAATTCTATTCTATTCTATTCTCTATTCTTTTCTAGTCTACTAAATTCTATTCTATTCTATTCTATTCTATTCTAATTCTAATTCTAATTCTAATTCTAATTCTAATTCTAATTCTAATTCTAATTCTGTTCTAATTCTGTTCTGTTCTATTCTCTATTCTTTTCTAATCTAAATTCTATTCTATTCCATCCCATCCCATTCCAATCAATCCTATCATCCCATTCTATTCTAGTCTTATTCCTGTTCTATTTGTATTTCTATTTCAGTCCTGTCCTGTCCTATGCCTATCCTACCCCATCCCTTCCCATTCTAGCGTTATTCCTGTTCTGTTCTGTTCTATTGCCATTGCAACTTTGAAGGCTCACTAAATAAATGGTTGTAAGTTGAGGATTATCTGTACTTCATTGGGGTTTTCTGAAGGAGCTGCTTCACACGGCCATTCTGCCATGCTGGTAGGCCTCAATTTACGATGGTAAATCGAGCCTGGAGTTACGCTTGTAAGTCACGCTGGTAATTAAGTGGTTCACCGTAAGACTGCACCCAATTTTGACTTTTGTGGAGGTCGTTAAGCAAATGCAGTGGTCCTGAAACGATGGCAGGCTTTGTTAAGCGACAGCCATGGTCGCTAAGGGAATTCATTATATGCAATAGGCTGGGGATTTTTGCCAGAAATTAGAGGTAAAGGTAAAGGTTCCCCTCGCACATATGTGCTAGTCGTTCCTGACTCTAGGGGGCGCTGTTCATCTCCGTTTCAAAGCCGAAGAGCCAGCGCTGTCCAAAGACGTCTCCGTGGTCATGTGGCCGGCATGACTCAACTCCAAAGGCGCACGGAACGCTGTTCCCTTCCCACCAAAGGTGGTTCCTATTTTCCTACTTGCATTTTTTACCTGCTTTCGAACTGCTAGGTTGGCAGAAGCTGGGACAAGTCACGGGAGCTCACCCCACTGCGCGGCACTAGGGACTCGAACCGCTGAACTGACGACCTTTCGATCGACAAGCTCAGCGTCTTAGCCACTGAGCCACGTCAAAAACGTCGTACATTGCAGTCACGTGGACGCAGAGCACTGCAAATGGCTGGTTACCGAGTGTCTAAAATGTAATTGTGTGATGGGTGGCCAGCAGAATTTTGAATCTGGGTTGTAAGTGGCCGTGGGCAGATCCGTCATAACTTCAAACAGTCACTAAGCGACCGTTCGTAAGTGGAAAACTATCTGTATTCTCTGCGAATCCCTCGTAGATCCCTTTTCGCAATGCTTCCTTTTCAAAGTTTGTGTTGCCTGCCGGCCAGGCAGATACTTAGATAAAATTACGACATGTAATCAAAAATCAATACGATTTTTGCCCCCCGTCAGCTGCCGTAAAAGAAACCACAACGGAAGCCGATTTTAGAGGGATTCCAGGAATTTATTTCACGGTAGTTTTTCCAGTTTTTCTTTATTAGAATTTCGGGATGGTGGGGGGAGAGGGGAGCAAAGAGGAGACGGTGTCGTCCTTACAGACTTTCCAAACTCATATGGCCGGACGAAGAGGTTGTTAAAACACACACACACAAAAACTGATTTAAGTTGTAGCTTTGAGAGAGGCGGAGAAGTGGAATTGGAAAAAAAGAGCAACACTATTCCGTCAGAGACGTCGCAATTTCCTTTCCTACCGCAATGGAGAACCTTCCAGTTTAGCCAGCGGACGTGAGAGCCCCACATGGGAAACATGAGCCTCCAAAGGCTGAGCAAGAGGTTATTTACACCAAGGTGGAAGCGCCCCGTGGGCCAGGTACAACAAGGGAGGTGCTCTCCTCAAAACCCCCCTCCCCAAATCCATCGAAGAAGGTGGAAAGATTGTGGATTCACACTTCCAAAGTATTCATGACTCCGTGCTGGAAGCAGCCGAGATTTACCAACCAGCTTGAGTAAAAATCAAGGGAAACCCACACCTAACAGGTCAAAAAAGTCAAAATGGTGGCTATGGTCTGCAAGCGAAGCCCTACCGTTTTTTTAAAAAAATGTGAGCCATGAGGCTTGAAGGGCTGCGGCCGCCATCTTGGCTTTGCCCTCCCCTCGTTTAAAAAAAAACACCCCGGTATCGAAAAAAACAACATCTGCCCAAATTAAAATTAAAATTAAAATTAAAAGTCTCGGTTCTTTTCCCAGGGAGTCAGTTCGGGATATCTGCCAATATTAGTGGGGGGGAGGGGTTTAGGCAAATAGGCAGGATTCGTGACCGGAAGCCAGGCCTGGTCATTGTCCACCACCGGGCCTCTTCAGCACCGCGCTGTACTTCGTGGCCCCGTTGTCAGCTCTCAAGACCACGTCCACCAAGGCGAATATGGAGATGACCTTGAGCGGGAGATAGAAGCCAAGCAAACGTTAGTTGGATCTCTGGAACCCGATGCTCGTCAAATCTCAGAATTTGGTTATCATTGCTCATTTATCAGATACAGATTAACAGAAGGGATCTTGGAGGTCATCTAGTCCAACCCCCACCCAAGCAGGAGACCCTACACCATTTCTGACAAGATGGCAGTCCAGTCTCTTCTTGAAAGCCTCCAGTGATGGAGCTCCCACAACTTCTGAAGGCAACTTTTGTTCCATGGGTTGATTGTTCTCCCTGTCAGGAAATTCGTCCTTATTTCTAGGTTGAATCTCTCCTTGATCAGTTTCCATCCATTATTCCTTGTCTGGCCTTCAGGTGCTTTGGAGAATAGCTTGACCCTCTCCTCTCCTCTCTGTGGCAGCCCCTCAAATACTGGAAGACTGCTATCATGTCTCCCCTGGTCCTTCTCTTCACTAGACCAGCCATGTCTTCTGTCCATCCATGGTTCACTCAGATGTCTGTCTGTCTGTCTGTCTGTCTGTCTGTCTGTCTGTCTGTCTGTCTTCCTTCCTTCCTTCCTTCCTTCCTTCTTTCTTTCTTTCTTTCTTTCTTTCTTGTGCTTTGGAAAATAGTTTGACCCCCTCCTCTCTGTGGCAGCCCCTCAAATCTTGGAAGACGGCTCTACTGTCTCCCCTAGTCCTTCTCTTCACTAGACCAGCCATGTCTTCTGTCCATCCATGGTTCACTCAGATGTCTGTCTGTCTGTCTGTCTGTCTGTCTGTCTGTCTGTCTGTCTGTCTGTCTGTCTGTCTGTCTGTCTGTCTGTCTTCCTTCCTTCCTTCCTTCCTTCCTTCCTTCCTTCCTTCCTTCTTTCTTTCTTTCTTTCTTTCTTTCTTTCTTTCTTTCTTTCTTTCTTTCTTTCTTTCTTGTGCTTTGGAAAATAGTTTGACCCCCTCCTCTCTGTGGCAGCCCCTCAAATCTTGGAAGACGGCTCTACTGTCTCCCCTAGTCCTTCTCTTCACTAGACCAGCCATGTCTTCTGTCCATCCATGGTTCACTCAGATGTCTGCCTGTCTTTCCTTCTTTCTTTCTTTCTTTCTTTCTTTCTTTCTTTCTTTCTTTCTTTCTTTCTTTCTTTCATTCATTCTTCCTTTCTTTCTCTCTCTTCCTTCCTTCCTTTCTTTTCTTCTTTTTCTCTCCTTCTTTCCTTCCTTCCTTCCCTCCCTCCCTCCTTCCTTCCTTCCTTCCTTTCATCCTTCCTTTTGCTTTGGAAAATAGCTTGACCCCCTCCTCTCTGTGGCAGCCCTTCAAATATTGGAAGATGCTATCCTGTCTCCCCTAGTCCTTCTCTTCACTAGACCAGCCATGTCTTCTGTCCATCCATGGTTCACTCAGATGTCTGTCTGTCTGTCTTTTTCTTTCTTTCTTTCTTTCTTTCTTTCTTTCTTTCTTTCTTTCTTTCTTTCTTTCTTTCTTTCCTTCCTTCCTTCCTTCCTTCCTTTCCTCCTTCCCTCCCTTCTTCCTTCTTTCTTTCTTTCTTTCTTTCTTTCTTTCTTTCTTTCTTTCTTTCTTTCTTTCTTTCTTTCTTTCTTGTGCTTTGGAAAATAGCTTGACCCCCTTCCTCTCTGTGGCAGCCCCTCAACCCTTCTCTTCACTAGACTAGCCATGCCCAGTTCCTGCAACCGTTCATCGTATGTTTTAGCCTCCAGTCCCCTAATCATAGTCCTTGACTTATGATAGTTCGTTTAGTGACTGAAGTTACAACTGCGCTGAAAAATTAGGACTGTTTTTCACACTTTACAACAGATGGAGCATCTCCCTGGACAGGTGATCAAAATTCAGACGCTTGGCAACTGGCATATATTTATGATGGTTGCAATGACCTGGGGTCATGTGATCCCCTTTTGCGACCTTATGACAAGCAAAGTCCATCCATCCATCAACCAATCAGAATAGAATCGGAAGAGACCTTGGAGGTCATTTAGTCCAACCCCCTGCTCAAGCAAGAGACCCCACACCATTCCAGATAAATGGCTGTCCAGTCTCTTCTTAAAAACTTCCAGTGTTGGAGTATTTACAAATTCTGGTGGCAAGTTGTTCCACTGGTTAATTGTTCTAACTGTCAGGAAATTTCTCCTTAATCCCAGGTTGCTTCTCTCCTTGATGAGTTTCCACCCATTGCTTCTTGTCCTGCCTTCAGGGGCTTTGGAGAATAGCTTGACTCTCTCTTCTTTGTGGCAGCCCCTGAGATATTGGAACACTGCTATCATGTCTCCTGTAGTCCTTCTTTTCATTAAACTAGACATACCCAGTTCCTGCAACCGTTCTTCATATGTTTTAGCCTCCAGACCTTTAATCCTCTTAGTTGCTCTTCTCTGCACTTTTTCCAACGTCTCAACGTGTTTTTTGTAACGTGGTGACCAAAACGGGATGCAAGTATTCCAGGTGTGGCTTTACTAAGTCCAAAGGGAAGCCAGATACGCCAAACAACCGTGTTATTAACTTAACAGCTGCCAGTGGTTCACTTAAGAACCGGGGCAAGAAAAGTTGCAAAATGGGGCAAAACTCGCTGAAAAAATGTCTCGCTTTAGCAGCCGTAAATGTTGGGCTGTGATTGCGGTTGCAAGGCGAGGGCTGTCTGTATTGCAAGCAGGGCTGGGCTGCTGGGGGTTTGGGAGAATCTCTAGCTAAGATTCTGTGCAGTTCGGAGAACCCCCAAATCCCACTCTTGGGTGGCCCCGCCCACCCCACCCCTCCCCTCCCCTCCCCTCCCAGGAGTCCCCACCAAGGGTGGGTTCTAAATTTTTTTACTACCGGTTCTGTGGGCGTGGCTTATTTTGTGGGTGTGGCTTGGAGGTCATGTGACTAGGTGGGCGTGGCTAGCTGGTCAGAATCATTTCTGGAAGGTCCTTGCACTTACGACCAGTCCTCGCACTTACAACCCGACTCATTTGTTTGCTTTTAACATTGATCAGCTGTAGGGCGGCCCTTTGAAGCAAGAGGTTAAACAGTTTTTTTCCCTCTAGTCATCAGCTGGGACTCAGGAGGCAGCAATAGACTGGGGGTGGGACCAAATAAAAGGTAAGAATAACGTGGGGGGTGGGGGGGTGGGAGGGCGGGGGGGGGGAGAGAACCGGTTCGGTGACGTCATATCGTCACCGCTATCGGCTCGGACTGAATCGGGAGGAACCACCACTGGTCCCCACGCAGCCCGTTTTGGATGCAGGTAAGCGCAGGGTGCGCACGGAGACTCAGGGAAGGTGAAAAATGGGCCTACCAGAAGTTTGGGGCTGTTTCCGGCCTCTAGAGGGGCCCTGGCGCCTGGGGAGGCCATTTTTGCTCTCCCAGAGGCTCAAGGAAAGCCTCTGGAGCCTGGGGAGGGCAAAAATGCCCCATCCCTGCTGTGGTGCAGGAGGCCGACTAGGCCACGCCCACCCTGGCCACGCCCACCCAGCAACCGGGCAGAGATCCCCTTGCTAAAATTTTTGGAGCCCACCCCTGATTGCAAGGCATAAAAAACTTCTCATTTCCGAGCGAATGGACCCGTCCTTTTGCCTGGCATCGTTTCAGCCCTCTGTCTCGACCAGCTTTCTCGGAATCAGTATTACAGACAAAGTCCAACATAGGTTTTTTTTGTTTTTTTTTAAATAGAAACACATGGCAAGCTTAGTTAATTATTTCTGATCCTTTTCCAGGCAAATATCAGCATTTGTCATTTTTACAGCCACTTTACCCTCGGGCTAATGTGTTTCGGGTGCCAAGGAAATCCGTTGGCGGGGTAAGTTAGTTCGATTAGTTTACTTTATTGTCACTGCACCTCGTGCAACGGAATTAAATGCCATCTTCAGGCATTTAAAACCCCAAAACCAAAACAACACATCCTTCGCATTCTATACAGTTGAACTGAAAAAAATCCAGATATTGCACTGTTGTCGTTAGTTGCAAAGTTGTGTCCGACCCATCGCGACCCCATGGACAATGTTCCCCCAGGCCTTCCTGTCCCCTACTATCCCCCGGAGTCAGGGGTGGGTTCTAAATTTTTTTTACTACCGGTTCTGTGGGCGTGGCTTATTTTGTGGGCATGGCTTGTGTGTGGGGGGGTAATGTGACTGGGTGGGCGTGGCCAACTTAAAAAAAAAAATTAAAAGCATTTTTTCTAAGAGGTTGCAGGAAAAAAAAATGCTTTTAGAAGCTTCTGAAGATCAGGCAAGTCAGCTGGGATCGCCAGAGGCTTTTAAAGGCATTTTTTCCCCCTACAACCGCTTCGGCCGAAGAGCTTGTAGAAAAAAAATGCTTTTAAAAGCCTCTGACGATCCCAGCTGAGCCGCGCGATCATCAGGGGCTTTTTTAAAAAACTTTTAAAAGCATTTCTTCAGGCAAAGAGGTTGTAGAAAAAATGCTTTTAAAAGTAAAAGGTGAGGTGGGTGGGGTAAGTGAGCGGGGACCGGGCTGGGGACGTGGCCAGCCAATGTTATTACCGGTTCTCCGAACTACTAAAAATTTTTACTACCGGTTCCTGTGAACCGGTGCGAACCGGAGGCAACCCACCGCTGTCCGGAGTCCATTTGGATATTGCATTAACATTGCACTATACAGTAGAATTCAATATAGTTACTGCTCTGGGATAGAAGCTGTTTTTCAGCCTTGTTTTTATTGTCCTGTACCGGCTGCCAGATGGTAATAGTTCAAAAAAAAAGGGGTGCCCAGGATGAGATGGATCTTTAAGAATGTTTTGAACTTTCTTAAGGCAGCGGGAGCTATAAAGCTCTTCCAAGGAGGGGAAAGGGCAACCAATGATCCTCTGGGCATGGCGTTAACCCTCTGGAGCGCTGCCCTATCTGCCACTCTGCAATTGGCAAACCGTACACAGGTGCAGGAAGTTAAAGTACTCTCTATGGTGCAGCGGTAGAAGGTCACCAGCAGTTTTTCATTCAGTTGTTGTTATTTCCTGAGAAGTCTCAGGGAGTAGAATCACTGCTGGGCCTTTTTGACCAGGGCTGCAATGTGAGCGCCCCAAGTCAGGTCCTCTTTTAGGATAACAGATAACAACAGAACGGTACCCAGTGGAGAATCCCCAGTGAGGCTCTTGGAAGCTGGTTCTCCCTCGTTCAGCTGGGATCCTCCCTGAGTTTAGGTCTGGACTGGATGAAGTTTGGAGGAAAGGGCTCTGAACCATGTGCAGAGTGCTTACAATCCTCACCCCTAGGTGTGGAGGTGGGGGGGGGGAGGCAGGAGAGTTGAGGTCCAGGCCCTCTTGAACCCTCTCCCTAGAAAGGGTATGGACAGATAGTTCTCCTGAACTGAAAGTGATTAAGGCAACAGGCTAGACCATGAGTTCTAGTCCTGCCTTAGAGGCATGAAAGCCAGGTGGGTGACTTTGGATAAATCACCAGGAGACGGGGAGTTCTAGTCTCACTTTAGGCATGAAAGTCAGTTGGGAGACTTTGCACCAATCACCAGGAGACGGGGAGTTCTAGTCCCGCCTTAGGCATGAAAGCTAAGTGGGTGACTGTGGGCCAATCACCAGGAGACGGGGAGTTCTAGTCCCGCCTTAGGCATGAAAGCTAAGTGGGTGACTGTGGGCCAATCACCAGGAGACGGGGAGTTCTAGTCCCGCCTTAGGCATGAAAGCTAAGTGGGTGACTGTGGGCCAATCACCAGGAGACGGGGAGTTCTAGTCCCGCCTTAGGCATGAAAGCTAAGTGGGTGACTTTGGGCCAATCACCAGGAGACGGGGAGTTCCAGTCTGATCTGAGGTATGAAAGCCAGCTGAGTGAATTTGCACCAATCACCAGGAGACGGGGAGTTCTAGTCCCACCTTAGGCATGAAAGCCAGCTGGGTGGCTTTGAGTCAGTCCCTCTCTCTCAACCCAACCCACCTCACAAGGTTGTTGTATGTGTAAAAATAGGAGGAGGAAGGTGTGTTGGCTGTCTTTGTTGCATGAAGCTATTTGAAAAAGAAATAAATAAAGGTAGGATACTAATTAATTAATTCAATAAGAAAGTCAGCATTGCTAGATCCAGCCAAGATCTGTTGCCTTTTCAACGGTGTCCGATTGGGTGATCGGCTGTCTTTGTTCATGGAGAGCCCCAGGCCCCCTCCACTGGAACGTTTTATAATCCTCAATTTACGACCACAATTAGCACCAGATCTGCTAGAGGTAGATGCTAAGGGAACCGTACCCGACGTTACAACTTTTTGGGTCAACCGTTGTAAAGTGAACCACTGCAGCTGTTGAATTAGTCACAAGCTTGTGAAGTGAATCGTGGCTTCCCCTTGGACTTTGCTGGTCAGAAGGTCGCAAAAACGGATCACGTGACACCCCCCCCCCCCGGGACACTTCAACCGTCATAAATATGTATCATTTGTGAAGCCGGTGAATTTCGATCCCGCAACCCTGGGGATCCGGCCATGGTGCATAAGTCACTTTCCTAAGTCACTTTTTTTCCAACGACGTCATAATTTTTGAATGGTCGCTAAATGAACTGTTTTAAGTCGAGGACGACCTGAAATTATGTCTTGTAATCTCAGTGTGCAGAGGGGGAGAGAGAGAGAGAGAAAAAGAGGGAGAGGAAGAGGAGAGAGAGAGGAGAGAAAGAGAGAGAGAGAAAGAGGGGGGAGAGAGAGAGAGAGAGGAGAGAAAGAGATAGAGAGAAAGAGAGATGGGGGAGAGAGTGAGAGAGGAAGAGGAGAGAGAGAGAGAGAAAGAGAAAGAGAGGAGAGAAAGAGAGAGAGAGAGAAAGAGGGGGAGAGAGAGAGAGGAAAGAAAGAGAGAGGGGAGAGAGAGATGAGAGAGAGGAGGGAGAGAGAAGGAGAGAAAGAGGAGAGAAAGAGAGAGAGAGGAGAAAGATAGAGAGAGAGAGAAGAGAAAGAGAGAGAGAGAAAGAGAGAGAGGAAGAGGAGAGAGAGAGAGAAAGAGAGGAGAGAAAGAGAGAGAGAGAAAGAGGGGGAGAGAGGAGAGAAAGAGAGAGGGGAGAGAGAGAGGAGAGAGAGGGGGGAGAGAGAAGGAGAGAGAAAGAGAGAGGAGAGAGAGGAGAGAAAGAGAGAGAGGAGAGAGAGAGGAAGAGGACAGAGAGAGAAAGAGAAAGAGAGAGAGAGAGAAAGAGAAAGATAGGAAAGAGAGAGAGAGAGAAAGAGAAAGAGGAGAGAGAGAGAGAGAGGAGAGAGAGGAGAGAGAGAGAGAGGAGAGAGAGAGAAAGAGAGAGAGAGAGGAAGAGGAGAGAGAGAGAAAGAGAAAGAGAGAGGAGAGAGAGAGAAAGAGAGAGAGAGGGAGAAAGAAAGAGAGGAGAGAAAGAGAAAGAGAGAGAGAGAGAGAGAGAGAGAGAGAGAGAGAGAGAGAGAGAGAGAGAAGTGGGACGTAGTGATTAAAGTTGCATCTAGACAAGGAGCCAAAATCAGAGGAGCCAAAATCAGAGACGGGGAAAGACCACAATCCAATTCTTGGTAACTGAAATCGCGCCGTTGCACCGTATGACCCGAGGAAGGCCGTTCTCTGAGAAACTCTGCCAGTGGCCCTTGACTGGATGGCACCAGGGCCTGGCTCAGGGCAAAAGCGGAGGAGCGGAGGAGAGCCAGGTGGGAAGTGTGTGTGGGGGGGGAAAGTGGGGAGAGAGGTGAGGGGCAACGTTACCTGCCGCGGGGCGTCCTGCTCTGCGCTCTGCGGTTCCCACACCAGCGACAACTGTGGCTTTTTCCCCACTTTTTGAAACTGGAATCCCATCAACGGCAGAGCCTGCAAGGGAATGGAGAGATGGAGTCAATGGGCGGAGCAGGATGGGAGACGGAGTCAACGGGGAGGGGGTGGGAGGGGCAGAGGCAGAGGGGCACCAAGCGGTGAAGGAAACACCCCCCCCAAATGAGAGACACCCCTCTCCATGTACAAAAAGCTTTTTCAACCCCATTCTGTATTTTGCACAGTTATATTTTTCTAACCTTTCATTTATATATTTTTAAATATATAAATATATTCCCTTGGTAGTAGAGCGGTCTAAAGCACCCTGTTATTAAGAACAGCTGCCTGCAATTACTGCAGGTTCGAATCTCGCCAAGGCTCAAGGTCAACTCAGCCTTCCATCCTTTCTAAGGTAGGTAAAATGAGGACCCGGATTGTGGGGGCAATAAGCTGACTTTGTATAAAAATATACAAAAGGATGAAGGCTATTGCTTAGCGCATTGTAAGCCGCCCTGAGTCTCCGGAGAAGGGCGGCATATAAATCAAATTTAAAAATAAAATAAAATAAAAATAAATCTTTTAATAGTGTAAGCCGCTCAGAGTTACCCCCACGGGTAAGATGGGAGGCTGATAAATTTAATAAATAAGTAAATAAATTATATGGTTTTCATCCTGGCACTAAGTCAGCCAGGCTGGGTCACTGGATCAAAGGGCGGATCAGGGTTGAGTTTTGAAATAAGGATTGTGTTTTCTCGACTGCCTGTTTGCGGGCACTTAAGGCAGCCGGTGCCAGGTACATGCCCGCAGCACCAGCTGCAAAGGCCGATGAGGCCAAAGGTGGCCAGGAACCGACTTCTTGTAGGGGTAAATTCAGAAACCTCCGGGAAGGAAGCTATGAAAGCTGGGTGAGCCAATCACCAGGTGGCTGTGAATTCTAGTTCTGCCTTAGGCACGAAAGCCAGCCGGTTCGGGCGAATGGGCGCTCACATTTTCGGTGCTTAGCTGAACTGGTAGGCAAATTATGGGAATCCCACCTCTGGTGTAGGCCAATCACCAGGTGACGGTGAATTCTAGTCTAGACGGTGAGTTCTAGTCTAGGCATGAAAGCCGGCGGGGTGATTTTGGACGAATTAACCCGGTGGTTATGAGTTCTAGTCTTGTCTTAGGCATGAAAGCCAGCTGGGCGACTTTGAACCAATCATAGGGTGGCTGTGTGAGTTCTAGTTCTGCCTTTGGCATGAAAGACAGCTGGGTGACTTTGGCCCAGTCATTCCCTCTCAGCCCAACGCACCTCACAGGGTTGTTGTTGTGGGGACAATATTAGGAGGAAGGCCTAGATCCGTGATGGCGAACCTATGGCACGCGTGGCTGTATCAGTGGGCACGTGAGCTCAGCTCCTGATTTTCGGGTCTTCTGGGCCTACCAGAAGTAGGGAAACAAGCTGTTTCCTGCCTCCAGAGGGCCTGGAGGTGGGGGGTGGGGTGGGGTGGGGAAGGCCCATTTTTTGCTGTCCCCAGGCTCCAGGGCCTCTCTAGGAGTCTGGGGAGGGCGAAAACGGCCTTCCCCACCCCCCCAGAGGTCCTCCGGAGGCCGTTTTCGCCCTCGCCAGACTCCTAGAGAGGCCCTGGAGCCTGGGGACAGCAAAAAACGGGCCTTCCATTCCCACCGGAAGTTGTTAAACGGGCCATTTTCGGCCTCCAGAAGACCTCTTGGCAGGGTGGCAAAGGCCATTTTTGCCCTCCCCAGACTCCTAGAGAGGCCCTGGAGCCAGGTGAGAAAGAAAAACGGACCTACCGTGCCATTGCGTGCCAGGAGCGGAGGGAGCGGGGAGGGGGTGCACGCATGCACGGGGCGCACAGAATTATGGGTGTGGCCACATGTCCGTGCGACCCCCCCCGGTTCTCCTGCTCCTGGCACGCGGTGGCAAAAAGGTTAGCCATCACTGGCCGATATGGTATGTTCTGTGTCTTGAGTCAAACTCAAGGCCCGGGGACCGTATCCGGCTCACGTGGTGCTTAGATCTGGCCCGTGGGGCCACCCTGGAAACAGCGAAGAACCAGCCCGCAGTGCCTCTGCCAGCGAAAACAGGCCTACCGGAAGTTTGGGAGTGCCTCCGGAGCCTGGGGAGGCCGTTTTCACCTCCCGGAGGCTCAAGGAAAGCTTCCGGAGCCCGGGGAGGGCAAAAATCCTCCCCGCCCCCCCCGCCGTGGTGCAGGAGGCCAACTAGGCCACGCCCACCATGGCCACGCCCACCCAGCAACCGGGCAAAGAACCCCTTGCTAAAATTTTTGAAGCCCAGCCCTGATTTAATCTGTTGATCACACATCACCCCGAGATCCTGGGGCTGGTGGATCCCGAATTGTCTGGCTCTGCCGTCTGCCTTCTGGACTCCATCTTTCCTGGGCTACATTCCCAATTTGCGGAAACAAGGATTTGAAAACCTCAACTAAGAATCTGGGTAACGCGGAATGCCTCCGTTTTTTTTAAAGCAGGACTCCAGGTAGTTCTCGACTTACGACTTCAGTCGAGACCCAAATTGCTGCTGTCGCTAAGGGAGACATTTGCGAAGTGGGTTTGGCCCCGTGCTGCGACCTGTTTTGGACCGCCGTTGTTAAGTGAATCACTGTTGTTGTTAAATTAGTCACCGGTTGTTAAGTGAATCTGGTTTCCCCGTGGACTTCGCTGGTCAGAAGGTCGCAAGAGGGGGATCACCTGACCCCTGGGACACTGCGACGGTCTTAAAATGAGACAGATGAGCCAAGCACCTGAATTTCGATAATGTGGCCACCGGTCGTAAGTGTGAAAAACGGCCCTAAGTCACCTTTTTTTCAATGACCCTGTAATTTTGAACGGTCACTAAATGGACGGTTGTAAGTCGAGGACCACCTGTAAATATCTCCTGTTATCTCAGTGTGCAGAGAGTGCCTGGCAAATGATTACAGGTAGTCCTCGACTTACCACCGTTCATTTAGTGACCGTCCGAAGTTACAACAGCACTGAAAAAAAAGTGACTTCTGACCGTTTTTCACACTTAACGACCGTCGCAGCATTCTCAGTCACGTGATTTACATTCGGATGCTTGACAGCTGACTCACATTTATGACGGTTGCAGCGTCCCGGGGGTCACGCGATCCCATTTTGCGTCCTTCTGACGAGCAAAGTCAACGGGGGAGGCCAGATTCACTTAACAACCATGTGACTTACTTAACAACCACAGGGATTCACTTCACAACGGTGGCCTGAAAAGTCGTAAAATAGGGCAGATTCACTTAACAAACGTCTCACTGAACAACCGACATTATGGGCTCCATCGTTGTTCCTAAGTTGAGGACCAGTGGAACAGAAGCTGCCTGAGCTTCATCCCTGGAAGCTTTCCAGAAGAGACTGGGCTGCCCTCTGTCAGAAATGATGTAGTTTTTCCCCCTCCCCAGGCGCCAGAGGCTTTCTAGGAGCCTGGGGAGGGTGAAAACTATCTTCCCCAACCCCCCTCCGGAGGCACTCGGAAGGGCCGAAAATCAGGTGGCCGGTGCATGCACACGTGCTGGAGCTGAGCTAGGGCGACGCTCGCGTGTCCACAGATATGGCTCCATGTGCCATGTGTGCCATAGGTTCACCATCACGGGTGTAGGGTCTCCTGCTTGGGAGGGGGGGGTTGGACTAGATGACCTACAAGGTCCCTTCCAACAAAAGCCTCGGTGGAGCAGCGGACTAAAGGGCTGTTAAGTGCTAGCACTGAGCTGCCAGCTGCCTGCAATTAGTGCGAGTTCGAATCTCACCAGGCTCAAGGTTGACTCAGCCTTCCGTCCTTCCGAGGTAGGTAAATTGAGGACCCGGATTGTGGGGGCAATAAGCTGACTTTGTATACAACAACGCCGCTTGGGGGCGCCGAAAGCCCTAATAAGCAGGTATATACAAAAAAGTATGCAGGCTATTGCTATAATGCATTGTAAGCCGCCCTGAGTCTACGGAGAAGGGCGGCATATCAATTGGACTAATAAATAAATCAATAATAAATAAATAAACTCTGATCATCTGTATCTCTCTGTATGTGACTGCCTATATTGGTAGATATCTTCAAAATAAAAAGGGAAATAAAGAATTCGGTCTAGCATCCCATCCCGACTCTTCCTGGCCTCGTGCCATCGGATCACTGGGGACCGGCACCTGCCTGCCGCAGACGGAAGTCCACCAGATGCCACCGAGTCCCGATTGTGACGGCGGAAATGAAATCCAACGTCTCCCTGCTCGATCGTTGGGAGGGCAGAATTGCCTGCTTGGCAGGATCTGCTCTGCTTTAATGACCGCGCCGGGAGGGGATAATGGTCCTGGTTTCGGCGAGGGGCAGATGGAGGCACAGCTGGGCCCGGCCCAGCGTCCCCAAACAGCAATCGGAGAAGGGGAGGGAGAGATGGAGGGAGGAACGGCAGCATCCTCCCCAAACGGGCTCCTGAACTGCCTTGTGCAGCAAGAGGCCCGCAGCTGCGATAGGGCAGGAGACGTAGTCCTCGACTTACCACCGCAACTGAGCCCCAAATTTCCATCGTTAAGTGAGACAGCTGCTAAGTGAGGCTGACAGAGCCATCACTGACCCGCTGGGCAGCCATGATCTCTGGCCAGGAAATGGATTCCAGCTTTAGCGATGGAGGCCTTCCTGTAGCTCAGAGTACAGAGAGCCCTCGACTTAAAAGACCGCAGTCGAGCCCCGACATTTCCGTTGTTAAGCGAGACAGATGCTAAGTGAGTCTCGCCCCGTTTTTACGACCTCTCTCGCCACAGCCGCTAAATGAATCGCCGTGGTCGATAAGTTAGGAACCCGCTTGTTCAGTTTAATCCGGCTTCCCCGTTGACTTTGCTTGTCCGGAGGTCGCAGATCACATGACCCCCCCCAGGGCACTGCGACTGTCGTAACTATGAGCCGGGGCCCAAGCGTCTGAATTTTGATCTCGTGACCGCGGGGATGCTGCAAAGGTCGCGGCTGTGAAAAACAGACGTTAAGTCGCTTTTCTCGGTGGTGGTGTAACTTTGAATGGTCATTAAACGAACTGTTGTAAGTCGAGGACTACCTGTATTTTATGTGGCCCCCCCCAGGCAAATCTTTCCCTTTTCTAGCTTCTCTTGTTCTATCCAATTTTGTCTCGTTCAGTTCGCCTTTCCAGCACTGAAAGACTTAAAAATGGTTTGCCCGGCTAATTCTCAGACCTGTTGTTGTGGCCTATGTTAGGATATGATATAAACCTAACAAGTTGTCCAGGCAATATATGTGTGCTATCACTTTAAATGTATTCTGTAACTTTATGTAATGCTGTAACAGATGTAATGCTGAGTAATTGTACTGATGAGTCGTTGTAACTGACTGCTGACTAACTGCTGATTGCAATTATCATAATTGTACTGTTGAGTCATTGCACTGCTGACTTCACTTATCTTAAGTGGATAATTACTAGTGTAAACTGTACATAAGGAGGGAGCTGAGCTATAGTCATTGTTGGACCTGCTCTCATCATTGCTTGACTTGCTGGTTGAAACTGTTACTGTTGTGTGTGAAGAAGTGGATGGATCTGCTATCATCGTGATTTGTTACAAGCGTGAATTACTGCTGTTTGTCTGGTAAGAAGATATCTGTAACTTCGGACTGATTTGAATGGCTAAAGACGTGGATTGATTAAAAAGACTATGCAATTGTTTTTCACTACAAAGTAAAAGCTTTGTTAAACCAGTTTGTATGTATTGTATTCATTGCTCTCAGTACCGTTTCTCTGTGCACTTACTCTGCTGGTTGGTAACACAACAATATCCTTAACAGCCTATCGGCTGCTGGCCCCTCCAGCAGCCAAATCGGAGGAGGAGGAGGAGGAGGAGGAGGAGGATGTATGGGAGTCAGGGCCAGCATCAAGGCAACCTGAGAGCTCCAAGGGGAAAGAGGGAATGGAGGAGAGAGAGGGGGGGGGAGGGGGGGAGGGAGGGAGAGATGGGTGGAGCCTGGGCCATCCGTCAGCCCTCAGATGGAGAGTCAACAGCCCCCAGGTCTGGATGTGGCCGATGAGGAAGAGGAGGAACAGCTGGGTCCCGTGCCTGACGCGTGAATGCACAGAAAGCAGAGAGGAGAGGAGAGCAGTGGAAATCTATGGGCTGGTCCTTGGGACGGAAAAGTCACCTCTGCTAGTGAAGCCCCAGCTCTGGGGATAAAAGGCAGGGGGCGCAGATGAATAGGTGTGACAGACAACTATCCGTCTCCCGGACCGACGGACTTGTTAGCCTGCGTTGAGAGAGAAACCTTTTGCCGGGGCTGCCGACGCTCCTAATTAAAGGAATCGTTGATTTAACTACAGAGGGTTTGTCGTGTTTGGGGAGCAGGCTCAAAACACCCGTCCTGCCAGCCCGGGAATCGCACGGACTCACGTTGCAATAAATGCGCTTCTGGACTCCGAATCGCAGCACCAGGACGTCAAAGGCCTCGCTCAGGACGCCCATCACCATGGCCTCCGACTCCAGCGGTCCACATTCCTGCAAGACACAACACACGGGGACCGGGGGGGTGGGGGTCACAGAAAGAGGGAGGGATGAGCAAAGCGGAACAGCCCCTTCGAGGCACCCGGGGATTCGAACCTGGTTCCCAGCCAAGCTTCGTGCAAAACCCTCGTGCGAAGCTTTGGAAAGACGACAAATAATCAGAGGCCTTTGGCTCGGATCGAACCCCGAGGGTAGATCCACGGATCTATCAAGGGAAGGAGCAAGAAAAGATCTCCAAAGGACTTAGATCAGAGGTGGAGGCACCTTGCTTTTACGGCCAGTCCTCGAATTACGACCAAAAAAACTGATGTTGCCAAGTGAAACGTCTGTTAAGCGAGTTTGCCCCGTTTTACAGCTTTTCCGGCCGCCGTGGTTAAGCGAGTCAGTGCAGTTCCTAAGTTAGGAATGCAGCCGTTAAGCGAATCTGGCTTCCCCATGGACTTTGCTTGTCAGAGAGGTCGTAAAAGGGGATCACGTGACCCCAGGACACCGTCGTAAATATGAGTCGGTTGCCGAGCGTCCTGAATTTTGATCAGGTGACCGAGGGGGATGCTGCATCAGTCGCAAGTGTGAAAAATGGGTCCTAGGTCACTTTTTTCAGTGCCGTCGTAACTTTGAAATGGTCACTAAATGAACTGTCGTAAGTGGAGGACTGCTTGTATTGATATTTTCATTGAAAAATTCGTAGGTCTTTTTTTTTTTTCCCCAAAAGAAAAATCTCCCCTATGATACATTTGGGGATCGGGGTTTTTCCGCTTAGCACATTTTAAGATGTGTGGACTTCAACTCCCAGCATTCCTAAATTAGGTCATGCGGACTTCAACTCCCAGCATTCCCCAGGCAGCATGGCCAGAATTCCCACATCTTAAAAAGTTTCTCAGTTGAGAAACTCTACTATATGTATAGTCCTCGATTTACAATCATTCGTTTAGTGGCCGTTCGAAGTTACGACGGCACCGAAAAAAGGGACTTACGATCGTTATTCACACTTATGACCGCTGCCACATCCCCATGGTCACGTGATCAAAATTCAGACTCTCGGCAGCTCATATTTATGACGGTTGCCGTATCCCGAGGTCACGCGATTCCCGTTTTGCGACATTCTGACGGCAAAACCCATGGGAATTCACTTAACCGTGTTACTCACTTAACAACCGCAGTGACTTGGTTAGCCAGCGGCGGCGGCAAAGGCCGTAAAACGGGGCACACCTCGCCTGAACCGATGTCTCCTTTAAGCGACGGGAACGTTGGGCGCAGTTGCGGTCGTAAGTCGAGGACCGGCTGCGGATCGATGAAAGAAAGAAATGCGATGTTTCTATCAGCGGACGGGGGCTGTACAAACACAACACCCGGCCGATTTTAAGAAACCCCCCCCATTCTCCTTCTGTGCCTGTCCCTCCCCTCCGGCGTCCCGAATGGGCCTCGAACCCCCGACCTTGACAAACACGGCGAAGAAGAGATCGACGCTGAGTTCCTGCACTCGCTTGGAAGCCATTTTCCGGTCGTTGCAATGCTCCGCTTGCTTCTGCATCTCAGCCTCCTCCATCTGTGGGGCAGGACCCAGCCCTTGAAAAAAGAGACACCTTCAGTTGAAAGCGGCCTGGGCAAGACACCCAAACCCCCCACCCCCCCAAGCGCCCTGTTCCCGTGCTGGCTGGGGAATTCTGGGAGTTGAAGTCCACAGATCTTAAAAGTTGCCAAGGTTGGAGGCCCCTGCCCTTTGCTTCCCTAGTGGCAGCCAACTAGCTAGCCCACCATCCTAAGAAACTCACCCAGCGAAGCTGAGAGTAGCCGGTGCACCACGATGTCCGGAAACCGGCGGATGGGCGACGTAAAGTGAGTGTAGAGAGGCACGTTGAGGGCGTAGTGGCGGAAGAGGTTCTCGTCCTTCAGCACGCCGGTGCAGAAATAGACGGCCATCTGCAAAGAGCGGGGAGAGATCAGAAGCTACCGCCAGCGAGGCTGGGAAGGAAGACGGAGGCGTTTCTGACATGGCTGAGGGTGAAAGAAGCTGCAAAGTTTTAGGAAGAGCAGGAGTAGGTGGGGAAGAGATACTCGGAGGTCTCTCTCCATCCCAGAGAACGTGGAGGAGATCTGGATGCCAGCCCATGAAAGGCTTTATCACAGGAGCATCCAATCTCGAGAACTTTAAGGCCTGTGGCTGGGGAATTCTGGGAGCTGAAGTCCACAGGTTTTAAAGTTACCGAGGTTGGAAATCTTCCACTTTATAGCAATACCACTTAAGACTTATATACTGCTTCACAGTGCTTTTACGGCCCTCTCTAAGTGGTGTACAGAGTCAGCCTCTTGCCCCCAACAATCGCCTTTCAGCCCCAATCCAGGATCCCTCAAGCATTCATGACAAACCATTTTATACCAAATTTATATTTCGCTGATAAAGAAATAAAGGGAGACTAGCATAGATTTATTTCAAGCTATTTAGCTCTCATCAGTTAGCCATACCCTTACTCGGATTCAAACTTGGGCTGCCTGCATGTTAGGCAGTTGTATTAACCTCTGAACCACAAGCTGATGACGGGAGGAGAATTTGTGGCTCAGAGGTTAATACAGCTGCCTAACATGAAGGCAGCCCAAGTTCGAATCAGTGTAAGGGTATGGCTAGCTGATGAGAGCTAAATAGCTTGAAATAGATCTATACTAGTCCCTCTTTATTTCTTTATCAGCGAAATATAAATTTATATATATGTGTGTGTGTGTGTGTGTGTGTGTGTGTGTGTGTGTATAAATAAAGGGAATATATATATATATATATATATATATATATATATATATATATATATATATATATATATATAATAGCTTAATATATTATATTACATATGATAGCTTAATATAAACCAGAAATCTACTATTAGCCTAGATCCCCCAGTTAACCCTGGTGGTGAGATGGGCGGCAAACAAATTTCCTAAATGCAATAAATTTAAATTCAATGAATAAAAGAAATTCAAATTTCATAAATATAATAAATTCTAATTTCATAAATATAATAAATTCAAATTTCATCAATAAAATACCATAAATTCAAATTTAATGAATTAAAAAATTCAGATTTAATAAATAAAATAAATTCAAATTTAATAAATAAAAGAAATTCACATTCAACGAATGAAATAAAATTCAAATTCAACGAATGAAATAAAATTCAAATTCAACGAATGAAATAAAATTCAAATTCAACGAATGAAATGAAATTCAAATTCAACGAATGAAATAAAATTTAGTTTAGTTTAGTTTATTGGATTTATATACCGCCGTACTCCCGAAGGACTCAGGGCAGTGAACAGCCGCAAAATAAAACACATAAATACAAAAATTTAAAATAGAATAAAAACGAATTAAATAATTTGGCTGAGACAAATTTAAAATACCCCATAATTTAAAAACAAGTTAAAATTTACATTTAAAAGGGGAGAAGATTTAGGCCAGGCCAGCTTGATGAAATAAAAAAGTCTTAAGCGCGCGACGGAAGGTGCGCAGATCCGGGATCCTCCGTATCTCCGGGGGGAGCTCGTTCCAGATCGTAGGTGCCCCCACAGAGAAGGCTCTTCCCCTAGAGGCCGCCAGTCGACATTGTTTGGCCGACGGCACCCGGAGGAGCCCCTCTCTATGGGAGCGTACTGGTCGGTGGGAGGGTATTGGTGGTAGCAGGCGGTCCCGTAAATAACCAGGTCCTAAGCCATTTAAATGTAATAAATCAAAGAACTCTCCTGCCAGTTAACTGAGGGCTGCTGCTGGGTTCTGCACCAATCGTACCCCAGGGTGGTCTCGAGCGGCAGCCTCCACAGCCTGCATTGCAATACCCCAATTGGGCAGGGATGGCCCCTCCCTCCTTCCTACCTGCATGGGTCGGGAGAACATGTTGGTTAGCACCTCCTTCCTGGCATCGCTGTATTGGTCGTCCCCAAAAGTTTCATTCAGGCTTTTCTGGAAGACAGAGAGAGAGAGAGAGAAACAGACACGGTGTCAGGTTTCGAGGTCGTCTCAAATAAATTGCATTTCAAACAAAGTCTTTGAAGAAAACTCCCATTTATTAAGCACGACATTCTAATTCCGACTCCATCGTAGCCAACACTGACTTCCAGACCTAAAACCCTCCCTTTCCGTTCCCCACTCCCCTGCACTCATTGGCCATCTTCCAAATCACTCTAGCCCTAATCTACTGCTCCAGCTCAAAGGAATTTCCCCCCTCCCATCCCATCTCCTAGGGGATATTATCTCCAGGGAAAATAAGCAGGTGAAAAGTCAAACGTCCCTTTCCAGACGCCTCCGCTTCTCCTTCTTATGTCAGCACAAGAGTAAATGCAGCTTGAAGTGCTGACACACGGGCGTTAGGAGGGAGCAAATGTGGCTTGCACTTTCCTGTTGCACCTCATGCTTTTTTCTCCCAAGCTATGGCTAACCTTGACCTCAACGCAAGTGGGGTTGTGTCTTTGTTTAGTCTAGTGGTGAAAGTGCTAGTCTAGAAACCAGGAGACGGTGAGTTCTAGTCCCACCTTATCCATGAAAGCCCACTGAGTAGCTTTCACTGGAAAAGGGTGAGTTTGAGTCCTGCCTTAGGCTAGGCCTGTGATGGCGAACCTATGCCACGCGTGCCACAGGTGGCACACAGAGCCATATCAGTGGGCACGCGAGCTCAGCTTGGGTAGACGTGTGCGCGCTGGCCAGCTGATTTTCAGGCCTTCTGGGCCCACCAGAGTCAGCAAATGGGCTGTTTCTGGCCTCCGGAGGGGAGGCCGTTTTCGTCCTCCCCAGGCTCCTAGAAAGGCTCTGGGAGCCTGGGGAGAACGAAAAATGGGCCTACCGTGGCCACTGTGCCATCATGCCAAAAGCGTGAGGGAGCGCAGGGTGGGTTGCACGTGCATGTGCGGGGGGGGGGCAGGGAGCATAGAATTATGGGTGTGGGCACCTGCATGTGTGATCCCCCACACTCTCCCCGCTTTTGGCCCATGATGGCAAAAAGCTTAGCCGTCACTGGGCTAGGCCCTACCACTGATGATGTTACCTAGCTGGGTAACAAAACGTCTGCAAGAAAACAACCAAGCTCAGAGGGCACCAAGGACCTCAGAGTTTTCACCCTCCTCCTCCTCTCTGCAAACCCCACTCCTTCCTAGCGCTGATGATGTTATACGGATAGGCAATGAAACGTCTGCAAGAAACGTCCTCCTTTCTATAAACCGTACTCCCTTCTAGCACTGATTATGTTACCTAGTTGGGTAATGGAATGTCTGCAAGGAAACAACCAAGCACAGAGAGCAGCAAGGACCCCCACAGTCCTCCTCCTGCAAACCGCACTCGCCTTTTAGCACTGATGATGTTCTATAGAGAGGCAATGAAACGTCTGCAAGAAATCAGCCAAGCTCAGAGATCACCGAGGACCCCACGGTCCCTCCTTTCCTTACAGAGCTGATTCCGTGGGGAAAAAAGGCTTCCAAAGCCCCAAATCTGGGCTGAATGCAGCAGGAGGAGCTCCTTTGATTCCCCCTCCCCTCCTTTCCCATCTCCGGCTCCTGCCGTTACTCACATGCAAAGCCCCGGCACTGCTGCAGTCGATCTCCAGGCCCATCTGGCTGCAGAAGGCCATGAGGTCGTGGAGCATCTTGCTCTGCGGTGGGGGGTGCCGGCGCAGGAGGGCTTGGGTGGGGAAGGAGCGGTAAATCCGATGGGCCACCGCCATGTTGGCCAGCAGCATAAATTCTTCCACCAGTCTGGAGCAAGCAAGGAAAAAGCGAAGGCGGGTGAGAGGCAGGGAGGAAGACCAGGTGAAAAAGGACAGGGGAGGAAGAGGGAACGACAATCACAGGCAGGTAGGCCTCGATTTATGACCACAACGGAGCCCAAAATGTACGTTGCTAAGGGAGAAATTTGTCCAGTGGGTTTTGACCCATTTTACGGCTTTCCTTGCCGCGTCGGTTAACTGAATCACTGCGGTTGTGAAATTAAGTCACGTGGTCGTTAAGCGAACTCTGCTCGTCAGGAGGTCGCAAAAGGGGGATGACGGGATTTTCACGGCATCCAGTTTTGGTCCGCACGATGTACAAAAAAAAAAAAAATGTTGAGACTCTAAGGCCATGATTTAATTATTTTTAAACTGTTTTTAAATTTTGTACGCTCTGTTTTATTCTGGCTGTTCACCGCCCTGAGTCCTGCTGGAGAAGGGCGGTATACAAATTAAAACAAACAAATAAATAAATAAATGATGGCAAACCTATGACAGGTGGCATGTGGAGCCATCTTTGCAGGCACGCAGGTAGTTGCCCTAGGTCGCCCTCAGTGCGCGGGTGTATGCGCCCGGCCAGCTGATTTTAGTCTGGCCCCGTCCCCGCCGCCACTCCCCTCCCCAGGAGTCACCACACGGCCCATTTTGGATGCCAGGTAAGTACAGGGCTCACGCGGAGATTCTGGGAGGGTGAAAAATGGGCCTCCCGGAAGTCCGGAAACAACCCGTTTCCGGCCTCTGGAGTACCTCTGGAGAGCTGGGAGAAGCCGTTTTCACCCTCCCCAGGCTCCAGGAAAGCTTCTGGAGCCTGGGGAGGGCGAAAAACGGAACTAACGGGCCTACTGGAAGTCCGGAAATGGGCCGTTTCTGGCCTCCAGAGGCTTCAGGGAGCCCAAAACGGGGCACGGAGGGTCGTACATGCATATATAGGGGGGTGGGGGGGTGAGGGCGTATGCGCAGGGGATGGGGCAGCATGGTGGGGCGTGCACATGCGTGGGGGGCACTGCATTATGGGTGTGTGCACGCGACCCCCTCCGCGCTCCCGGCATGTGACAGCAAAAAGGTTTGCCATCACTGTTCTAGGGTTTCCTGCTTGAGCAGACGGTCAGACTAGAAGACCTCCAAGGTCCCTTCCAACTCTGTTATTTTGTTATTCTGTTAAGCGGTGCATAATCCACCAAGTTGTCTTCATGCGAGGAGGAGACCTTGAGAGAGGACTTCATTGAGCAGATGTCTTCTGCAGAAGATATTAAGGCCGTAAGGTCCTGGCCAGAGGTGGGTTTCAGCAGGTTCTGACCAGTTCTGGAGAACCGGTAGCGGAAATTTTGAGCAGTTCGGAGAACCAGCAAATACCACCTCTGGTTGGCCCCAGACTGGGGTGGGAATGGAGATTTTGCAGTATCCTTCCGTGAAGATCACGTGAAGTGTTAATACCACTTTATAAAGCCTTGGTAAGGCCACACTTGGAATCCTGCATCCAGTGTTGGTCGCCACGATGTAAAAAGGATATGGAGACTCTAGAAAGAGTGCAGAGAAGAGCAACAAAGAGGATTAGGGGATGATTGGAGGCTAAGACATATGAAGAACGATTGCAGGAACTGGGTATGTCTGGTTTGATGAAAAGAAGGATCAGGGGAGACATGATAGCAGCCTTCCAATATCTCAGGGGCTGCCCCAAAGAAGAGGGAGTCAAGCTATTCTTCAAAGCCCCTGAGGGCAGGACAAGAAGCAACAGATGGAAACTAATCAAGGAGAGAAGCAATTTAGAACTAAAGAGAAATTTCCTGAGAGTTAGAATTTAATTTAATTTAATTTAATTTAATTTAATTTAATTTAATTAATTCAATTTATATGCGGCCCCTCTCTGAAGACTTAATTAATAAGTGAAACAACTTGTCTGCAGAAGTTGTGAATGCCCCAACACTGGAAATTTTTAAGAAGATGTTGGATAACCATTTGTCTGAAGTGGTATAGGGTTTCCTGCCTAAGCAGGGGGTTGGACTAGAAGATCTCCAAGGGCCCTTCCAACTCATTCTATTCTATTCTATTCTATTCTATTCTATTCTATTCTATTCTATTCTATTCTATTCTATTCTATTCTATTCCATTCTATCCTATCCTATCCTATCCTATCCTATCCTTTCCTTCTATTCTATTCTATTCTATTCTATTCTATTCCATTCCATTCCATTCCATTCCATCCCATCCCATCCCATCCCATCCCATCCCATTCCATTCCATTTCCCTGGAGTTTTAGGTTTTTTAGATTTAGGTTTTATTTGATTTATATACCGCCCTATTCCCGAAGGACTCAGGGCGGTGAACAGCCACAAGATAAAACACATAAATACAAAATTTAAAAGCAAAATAAAACCGAATTAAACAATTTGGCCGAAGACAGATTTAAAACACCCCAATAATTAAGAACAGATTAAAATTTGCATTTTAAAAAGGGAAAAAGGGAAAAAATTAGGCCAGGCCAGCCTGATGGAATAAAAGTGAGTGAGGAGGATGGCGGGAGATGGAAGTCAGAGCTGAAGAAGCTTCTTGGATGAGAAGCAAAACGTCTTCAAAGAAAAACAGGAAAGTCCAGTTGCCTCTTGAAAAAGCATCTTGGGGACAACTGCGACCTGGATGACTGAGAATCTCCATAGACATTCTCTTGTTATATATAAAATTTCCTAAAGCTGATGCTATGCAATGGAATCACCACTGGGTGGCAGCGTTGTTCCCCATTTCAGACTTTCCTCTTGATGTGGTCCCACAAAATTGGGATCCTGTGAACCTGCTCAAGGTTTCCAGCTGCATTAGGCGCTCCAAAGGCTGATACGGCAAAGGAGAACGTGCCTTTTGAGCTCATCTTGTGCCAAAAGGTCCCCAACATTTTAGAGGCCCCTGAGACTGAGCCCATTTGGAAATCAGACCCTGTTGTGGGCGCACTCACAAAACAAACAACCCAACAAAGATGGCTGCCAAGAGGACAGGGTGCCCGATTCACAAATTCACCGCTGTCGGGGGTGAAACTGTCATTTAGAACAAAGCTTCTCAGCCCCGGCAACTTTAAGGGGTGTGGACCAGGGGTGAAATGCTCCCGGTTCGGACCGGATCGCTCGATCCGGTAGCGATGGAGGCGGGTGGTTCGGAGAACCGGTAGCAAAAATCCCTGCCCCACCCCCATGCTCAGCTGAGCCACGCGATCATCAGAGGCTTTTTTTTTTTTTACTTTTAAAAGCATTTTTTCTACAACCTCTTCGGCCAAAAAAATGCTTTTAAAAGTAAAAAAAAAAAAAAAAAGCCTCTGATGATCATGCGGCTCAGCTGGGATCGTCAGAGGCTTTTAAAAGCATTTTTTTTAACAACCTCTTCTGCGGAAGAGGTTGTAAAACCAACCAAGCCACGCCCACAGAACCGGTAGTAACAAATTTTACATTTCACCACTGGTGTGGACTTCAATTCCCAGAATTCCCTAGCCACCAGGGGAATTCTGGGGGTTGAAGTCCATGAATTCTGACAGGTTAGTTCTGGGAGTTGAAGTCCACAGCTCATCTTAAAGTTGCTAAGCTTGAGGAACAGGGCTGTTGCCTCCAGAATTAATCTGGATCGTGAGGAGATTTTCCCTCACAATCCCAACGTTGATCATGAGCACGTTTTTCCTCATACTCATCCAACCCCTCATCCAACTTCTTTTCATTTAAACATGATTTTTCTCTTGAAAATCCTGGGAAACCGTCATCACCTAAATCTGCTGGCGATCCACAGCCGCCTGCGAACCAAGCGACCGCGTCTTTCCGACATTAATCCAGATTCACAGATTGACGAGAGTTGGAAGGAGCCTTGTAGGTCATCTAGTCCAACCCGCCCGTCCAAGCAGGAGACCCTACACCTGTTAGGGCGAACCTATGGCATGCATGCCACAGGTGGCACACATAGCCATTTCGGTGGGCACGTGAGCTCAGCCCCGGCGTGCATGTGTGTGCTGGCCAGCTGATTTTCAGGCCTTCTGGGCCCACCAGAAGTAGGGAAACAGGCTGTTTCCAGCCTCCGAGGTGTGTGGGGAAGGCTGTTTTCACCCTCCCCAGACTCCTAGAAAGGCTCTGGAGGCTGGAGAGAGCAAAAAATGAACCTACTATACCATCTCATTCCAGGAGCAGGGGAGGGGGGCATGGGCGCGCATAGAATTATGGGTGTGGGCACGCGCGCGCGTGACCCACCCCTCCTGGCACACGATGGCAAAAGGTTAGCCATCATTGCCCTACACTATTTCTGACAGATGGCGGTAGTCCGGTCTCCATGCCACATTTAAGTTTTGGGGGTCAACTGCGCGATAAATGCTTCTCCAGTGACAAAGTTAAGGATGTGGGCTTCAGCTAGATCCAGCTTGGATGCCTTCTAGGTTCAGTAGATCCTGAGATCTCGGCCATTCTAGGTCCCTCACCACATCAGCCAAGCCAAACCTGGCACCCAGCGTCCTGGGATCCCATCAAAGGATTAAGATTTGAACTCGGCACGTTGGGTCTAGCAGAGCAATGCTTCCAATATCGTGTTTCTCAACCTCAGCCACTTTTAAGATGTGCGGACTCGCAGAATTCCCCAGCTAGCCACGTAGAAGAAGACCAGGAGACAAGCTCAGGATCCAGAAAGATCTCGACAGACGTGAACAATGGGCCTTATCCAATGAAATAAATTTCTAGGTTCTACCATATCGCAAGACTTAAAATGGGCAGCTAACATCCAAAACGTCATCAAAAGAGCTCAACAAAGAATGTTCTTTCTGCGCCAACTCAGGAAGCTCAAACTGCCCAAGTAGCTGCTGATCCACTTCTACAGAGGAATTATGGAGTCTGTCATCTGCACCTCTATAACACTCTGGTTTGGTTCTGCAACCCAACAAGACAGACACAGACTTCAGAGGATCATTAGAACTACAGAAAAAACAATGGCTACCAACCAGTGGTGGGTTCCTCCCGGTTCAGTCCGGTTCGGCCGAGCTGGTAGCGGTGACATGACGTCACCGAACTGGTTCTCCCCCCACCACCCTCGCACGTTATTCTTACCTTTTAATTGGTCCCACCCCCAATCTATTGCTGCCTCCTGAGTCACAGCTGATGACTAGAGGGAAAAAAACTGTTTAAACTCTTGCCGCGGGGCTTCAAAGGGCCGCCCTACAGCTGATCAGTGTTAAAAGCAAACAAATGAGTCGGGTCGTAACTGCGAGGAGTGGTCGTAAGTGCGAGGACCTTCCAGAAATGACTCTGACCAGCTAGCCACGCCCACCTAGTCACATGACCTCCAAGCCCCACCCACAAAATAAGCCATGCCCACAGAACTGGTAGTAAAAAAATTTAGAACCCACCCTTGCTACCAACCTGCCTTCCATTGAGGACCTGTATCCTGCAAGAGTCAAAAAGAGGGCTGTGAAAATATTTACACACCCCTCGCATCCTGGACATAAACTGTTTCAACTCCTACCCTCAAACCGACGCTATAGAGCCCTGCACACCAGAACAACTAGACACAAGGACAGTTTTTTCCCCAATGCCATCACTCTGCTAAACAAATAATTCCCACAACACTGTCAAACTATTCACTAAGTCTGCACTACTATTAATCTTCTCATCGTTCCCACCACCCATCTCCTTCCACTTATGACTGTATGACTGTAACCTTGCTGCTGGTATCCTTACGATTTATATTGATATTGTTTCCTGATTGCTTATTTGTACCCTATGACTATCATTAAGTGTTGTACCTTATGATTCTTGATGAACGTATCTTTTCTTTTATGTACTCCGAGAGCGTAGGCACCAAGACAAATTCCTTGGGTGTGCTAATGAGCCGTGTGCAGCAGCTGCCAAAAAAGCTAATACAATCCTTGGGTGTGTAAACAGAGGCATGGAATCAAAATCACGTGAAGGATTAGTACTGCTTTATAAAACCTTGGTAAGACCACAGCTGAAATACTGCATCCAGTTTTGGTCCCCACATTACAAAAAAGATGTTAAGACTTCGGAAAAAATGCAGAGAAGAGCAATTAAGAGGATTCAGGGCCGGGAGACAAAACATGTTGTGGTCCGCTAGCAGCCTGCGGAGCTGGTAGCGGAGTCGGACAGTGAGGAGGCTGGGGAGCAGGGGTGGGTTCTAAATTTTTTTTTACTACCGGTTCTGTGGGCGTGGCTTATTTTGTGGGTGTGGCTTGGAGGTCATGTGACTAGGTGGGCGTGGCTAGCTGGTCAGAGTCATTTCTGGAAGGTCCTCGCACTTACGACCAGTCCTCGCACTTACGACCCGACTCATTTGTTTGCTTTTAACACTGATCAGCTGTAGGGCGGCCCTTTGAAGCCCCGCGGCAAGAGTTTAAACAGTTTTTTTCCCTCTAGTCATCAGCTGGGACTCAGGAGGCAGCAATAGATTGGGGGTGGGACCAAATAAAAGGTAAGAATAACGCGGGGGGGGGGGGAGAACGGTTCGGTGACATCATATCGTCACCGCTACCGGCTCGGCCGAACCGGACCGAACCGGGAGGAACCCACCACTGCTGGGGAGGAACATGGGCCAGTCCTGGAGTCTGGGGAAGGCCCGGATGAGGGCTCTGCGTCGGAGGCAGAGATGGGGCCAGGGCCATCGGGGAGTGATGCGCTGACTCCAGAGCCCCAGAGTCAGACAGCAGAGAGGAACAAGAGGAACCTGTTTCCAGTGCGCTGCCAGATGGCAAGAGCAGCTAAAGCAAAAGGGACGACTCAGGAGTAAGGCCAGGAGATGATTGGCCCCTCCCCT
Source organism: Pantherophis guttatus (assembly GCF_059756535.1). NCBI lineage: Eukaryota > Metazoa > Chordata > Lepidosauria > Squamata > Colubridae > Pantherophis > Pantherophis guttatus. The sequence continues at coordinate 4,550,562 of NC_142068.1, read as the reverse complement.
AAGGCTTAAAAGAGAAACAGAGGCACCTGGGGCCTTTTTGCAGGAAAGCAACGTTGCTAACTCTGTTTCCAGTTGGCATCTCGTTTGTTTCTGAACTTTGTGGGGCTTTGCCAAGTAAGGTGTTTGGCAGGGTGTCAAAGAAGATAAAGGTTGGTGATTATCCTGAAGGACTTCTTCTGAAGGACTTGTTTTGCAACTAATTGGGATTCAGCTGGGAATGAACGTAATTCTCAGCCGTTACAATAAAATAGATTTGTTTGGGACTAATTGTGTTTTGTAATGACTCAGTAAGCCTAGGTCACAACAAAATATATGAAGAACAGTTGTAGGAATTGGGTTTGGCCAGTCTAGAGAAAAGAAGGATTAGTGGGGATATGATAGTATATTCCAGTATTTGAGGGGCTGCCACAAAGAAGAGGGGATCAACTTATTCTCCAGAGCTCCTGAGGGCAGGACAAGAAACAACGGATGGAAACTCATCAAGGAGAGAAGCAACCTGGAATTGAGGAAAAACTTCCTAACAGTGAGAACAATTAACCAGTGGAACAGCTTGCCACCAGAAGCTGTGGGTGCTTCATCACTGGAGGTTTTTAAGAAGAGACCGGACAGCCACTTGTCTGAAAGGGTATAGGGGGTTGGACTAGAAGAACTCCAAGGTCCCTTCCGGCTCTATTCTGATTGAAACACCATTCCAAGTTGTCTGTTTTACTTCCCCGTGTATTTTTATGTGTGCGTGCAAGTTTGGGCACATGCTGGGCCTTATGCTCCATTAAGATATAACTGGTGAAAAAAAATAGAGGATGGTATAGTTCATTAAAGTTTTTCTTTTATGACTCAACCAATGATTACACTTTGATAGCTTTATTGCCTTTTACTGCCTTATATTAAAACTGAGAACTGTAATGGAAGAAAACATGATTTGTTATAAAGAAAAAGAACAGCAGTTACCGCCTGAGCCACGTCATTCTCACAGAAGCCGAGTTAAGCGATCGAGAAAAAACATTACTATCGGGTTCCACCTGGTCTACAACGCCGTGAATTCTTGGTTGAGCTAATGAGGTGCACAGGTAGTCCTTGACTTACAACAATTCATTTAGTGACCATCTGAAGTTACGACGGCACTGAAAAAAAGAGACTTACGACTAATTTTCACACCGTTGCATCTCCATGTTCCCGTGATCAAAATACAGACACTTGCCTCCTGCACATCTCTTAGTCTGGTTGTCCCGCTTCGTGGCAGCCGCCATGGCTGCTGCCCCCCCGCCGCCGACTCACAGAGTTCCCTCCGACTTCCAAGGAACTTGCTTGTTCCTCTTGGTCGTCCGAGGCGCCTCTCTTTCTACCCCGTCCCTGCAGGATGGTTCTGGTCCGAAGACCCATCGGCGGCGGTTCAGCAGCCGATGTTTTCGCGGGGCTCATTAGAGCCCGCTATTTCCCCGACTGTCTCGCCACGACGCCAAACCAGAAGTCCTCTAATGACCGTTCGCTTAATGACGGTGTTACTAATTTAACATTGCAGTGTTTCACGTAACAATTGTGGCAAAAAAGGTTGTGAAATGGGCCAAAATTCACTGAACAACTGTCTCGCTTAGCAACAGAAATGTTGGGCTCATTGAGGTCGTACGTCAAGGATTACCTGTACACACCTGTGCTAGAAGCATGTGGATATTAATCCCAGCACATTAGACAGTGATATCTGCAGGGTAGGGTTGAAAAAAGTCAAAGTGGCAGCCGCAAGGTGCAATCGTAGCTCCATCTTTTTTAAAACTGTAGGTTGCATCCATTTGATTTATCTATTTTTTACCCTGCCTTTATTACTCTATAAGTAACTTAAGGCGGTGAACCTATCCAACGCACCTTCCTTCCTGCTTTCCCAACAATCCTGTGAGGTGGTTTGGAGTGAGAGTGACTGATCCGAAGTTACTCAGCTGGCCTTCATGCCAAAGGCTGAACTAGAACTCACAGTCACCCAGGCAGCTTTGAATGGCCACTAAACAAATGGTTGTAAATCAAAAACTTCCTTCCTTCCCGTCTTTTCTTCCTTTCTCCTTTCCTTTCCTTTCTTTCCTTTTCCTTTTGTCTTTTTTCCTTCCTTTTCTCCTCCTTCCCTTCCCTTTCTCCTTCCCCTTCTTTCTCCTTTTCCTTTCCTTTCTTTCTCCCTTTTTTCTTTCCTTTCCTTCCCTTCCTTTCTTTCTCCCTTTCCTTTCCTTCCTTTCTTTCTCCCTTTCCTTTCCTTCTTTCTTTCTTCCTTTTCTTTCATTCCTTTCTCCCTTTCCTTTCCTTTCCTTCTTTCTTTCTCCCTTTCCTTCCTTCCTTCCTTTCTCCCTTTCCTTTCTTTCTCCATTTCCTATCTTTCTTTCTTTCTCCCTTTCCTTTCCTTCCTTTCTTTCTCCCTTTCCTTCCTTCCTTCCTTTCTCCCTTTCCTTTCTCTCTTTCTCCCTTTCCTTTCCTCTTTCCTTTCTTTCTTTTTTCTTTCTTTCTCCCTTTCCTTTCCTTCCCTTTCCTTCTTTTCTTTCTCCCTTCCCTTTCCTTCCTTTTCCTTTTTTTTCCTTTCCTTTCCCCTTCCCTTCTTCCATTTTCCTTTATTTTCCTTCCCTTCCCTTTCATTTCTCCATTCCACTCTCCCCTCCCTTCCCTTCCCTTCCTTCCCATCCTCCCCTTCCCTTTCACACTCCTTTTTTTTTGTTATGCAATCATTGTTCATTGAGATTGTGGGGTGTTCCTTTTCAGCAACGCACGCATCGTTCCGTTCCGTTCCATTTTAGAAACGCCGTCCTCTTCAAATTTTTACAGGCAGATGTTCGCCTATTAATTAAGGGACGTCTTGCACAACTGATTCCTCGCCAGATGTGCGAGAAGAGGAACTGGCCTGGCAGGTGCTTAATGTCTTAAACACTCGACTGAGAAGTTTTGTGAATCTCAGCTTCTGCCTACAAGCCGGTTGCAGCCCCCGCTCCCCAAAATTTGTCTCTGTCGCGCAGTTCACCGCTTCTCTTCCAAACAAAACGCCTGGCTAGTTGGCCGCCTGCTGCGAAAAACCTTCGCACCATCGCATCTTCACGCAGAGGGAAATAATGGGAAACTGAGGCAAGCATTTCTTGGAACGCTCCGTTCGCTCTCAGTTTGGGCCCCCGGCAATGCCGAACGCTGAGGGAGGAGGCCAAGCGGCAATGGTTTCTCCCGCGAATGAAATCTTACGCCGGGTTGAGAAGCCGGCACAGTCAGCGAGAACCATTTTTCCGCGCAGGAGTTTTGTGGCACGCGGTAGAAACGGCAAGGTTTATTTTTTCCACCCGTTTCCCAGGAAAGAGATGGAAAAAAAAGGACAGTGGAGAAGGACGTTTTACGGAAATCAGCGGCCAAGCAACCTGTCCAGTCCTCGATAGCGAAACGTAGATAGTCCTCGACTTACGACTGCAATTGAGCCCAGGATTTCCGTTGCTAAGCGAGACACTTGTCAAGGGAGTATTGCCCTATTTTTATGAGCTTCCTTCCCACAGTTGTTATGCGAAATCACTGTGGTTGTTATGTGAACAACTCTGTTGTTAAGTGAATCTGGCTTCCACGTTGACTTTGCTCGTCGGAAGGTCGTAAAAGGGGGATCACGTGACCCCGGGATGCTGCAACGGTCGTTAAGTACGAGTCAGTTGCCAAGCGTCTGAATTTTGATCGCGTGACCATGGGGAGCACAGCAACGGTTGTAAGCGTGAGAAACGGCCGTAAGTCAGTCTGAATTTTGATCCCATGATCACGTGGATGCTGCAACCGTCATTAAGTGTGAGAAACGGTCATAAATCACTTGCCAAGGGTCTGAATTTTTAATCCCGTGGTCACGAGGGTGCTGCAACGGTCGTAAGTGTGAGAAACGGTCGTAAGTCACTTGCCAAGGTCTGAATTTTGACCACGTGACCAAAATTGGGGGATGCTGCAACCGTTCTAAGTGTGAGAAATTCCACTGAAATCACTTTTTCCCCCAGGGTCGCCGTATTTCAAATGGTCACTAAATGAACTGTTGTACGTCGAGGAACTGCCCGTACTGTCATTATTTGTTCCTCCATTTCTGTTCGCCCCGACAAACTTTTTCTCTTGGATTTCAAACCAGGAAGGGATGTTTTCTCCTCGCGTCCGAACCACATCGACCGCAGGATGCATCCCTCTGCATCTCCTGTCCCGAGTAAGGAGATATTCCGCCCCGAGCAATGAAGGATTATTAAATCACCTCCTGACTGACTTTCCAGCTGGTGGACAGGAAGACAAACAGAAATGAATCTCATTGGATCACAAAAAAAAAATCAAAAAAGCTGCCCCAGCAAGGGGGGAAAAAAAATCAAACAAGGAAGTGAAAAATATGTTTTGCACCTTCCTTCTGTTAGATCAGGGGTGAAATGTTCCTGGTTCGGACCGGATCGCCCAATCCGGTAGCGATGATGGTGGGTGGTTCGGAGAACCGGTAGCAAAAATCCCTGCACCACCACCACCACCATGCTCAGCTGAGTCGCACGATCATCAGAGGCTTTTTTTTTTACTTTTAAAAGCATTTTTTCTACAACCTCTTCCGACGAAAAAATGCTTTTAAAAGAAAAAAAAAAGCCTCTGATGATCGCGCGGCTCAGCTGGGATCGTCAGAGGCTTTTCAAAGCATTTTTTTCTGCAACTTCTAGGCCGAAGAGGTGGTAAAAAAAATGCTTTGAAAAGTCTCTGACGATCCCAGCTGAGTTGCCTGATCGGCAGAGGCTTTTCAAAGCATTAGAAAAAATGCTTTGAATTTTTTTTTTAAAAAAAAGTTGGCCACGCCCACCCAGTCACATTATCCCACCACCACCAAGCCACGCCCACAGAACCGGTAGTAACACATTTTACATTTCACCCCTGTGTTAGATGCATTGAGCAGAGACTCCTGGGTGCTTATTAATATTATTAATAAATATTAATTAATTAAACATAGAGAAGAGCAAACTGCTGGTTGGCGAGGCTCCTGCAATGATCTGTTCACACTAGAATCAAAAGACCAACACACAACCTGCAACTTACAGGTAAGTTGACTTAGGGGCATTTTTCGCACTTAACGACCGTCGCAGCGTTCCCCACGGTCACGTGATCAAAATCCCGATGCTCGGCCACTGGTTCGTATTTATGACAGTCGCAGTGTCCCGGGGTCACGTCGTGAACCCCTTTTGGTGACCTTCTGACACGCCAAGTCAATGCGGGAAGCCAGATTCACTTAACAACCGGGTTATTAAGTTATCGACTGTGGTGATGCGCTTAACAACTGTGGCAAGGAAGGTCGTAAAATGAGGCAAAGCTCACTGAACAAATGTCTCACTTAACAACACTCACTTCTTGGCCCGATAGAAGAATTATTTCTTTATCGCCTCATCATTATGATCTTATAAAAAAAAAATCTTCCTTTTTTCTCCACGCTGTAATTTAACAAAGCTGATTTCTCATTTTTTCCCCCCCTCTTGGAATAAAATCTTCAACTTCTCTCCTTATGGAAGAGAAATAAAACTTTTTTAGTGGCCCTGATTGACTTTCTGGTTCTGTTTACACCTCCACGTGTCTCCTTAATTCAAAAACCACCGTAATACAGGTAGTCCTCAGCTTACAACAGTTCATTTAGTGACCGTCCAAAGCTACAATGGGCACTGACAAAAAGTGACTCATGATCATTTTTGACACTTAGGACCAATGTAGCATCCCCATGGTCACGTGATCAAAATTCAGATGGCTGGCAATTGACTCAAACTTATGACGGTGGCAGTGTCCCGAGATCGTATAATCACCTTTTGCAACCTTCTGAGAAGCAAAGTCAAGGCATGAACGCCGGTTGGGTGACTTTGAGCCAATCACCAGGAGACTGAGAGTTCTAGTCCCACCTTAGGTATGAAAGTCAGCTGGGTGACTTTGGGCCAATCACCAGGAGATGGTGAGTTCTAGTCCCGCCTTAAGCATGAAAATCGGCTGGGTGACGTTGGGCCAATCACTGGGAGACAGTGAATTCTAGTCCCACTTAGGCATGAATGCTGGTTGGGTGACTTTGGGCCAATCACCAGGAGACTGAGAGTTCTAGTCCCACCTTAGGTATGAAAGTCAGCTGGGTGACTTTGGGCCAATCACCAGGAGATGGTGAGTTCTAGTCCCGCCTTAAGCATGAAAATCGGCTGGGTGACGTTGGGCCAATCACTGGGAGACAGTGAATTCTAGTCCCACTTAGGCATGAATGCTGGTTGGGTGACTTTGGGCCAATCACCAGGAGACTGAGAGTTCTAGTCCCACCTTAGGCATAGATTCTAGGGACTTCCTCTGCATAACAACGGCAGCTACTGACTGGATCTCCAAACTCGACATTAAACTTTGAAATGTTATTTCTGTTTTCCTTTTAGGTTTTCTTACTGCTTTTTTATTGTTTTGTTTTTAACCTGTAAAAATGAAGTGTTTTAATACTGTGTGTGACCAACCATACGCTAAATAAATAAATTTAGGCATAAAAGCCAGCCGGCTAACTTTGGGCCAATCATTGGGAGGCAGTGAGTTCTAGTCCCACCTTAGGTATGAAAGTCAGCTGGGTGACTTTGGGCCAATCACCAGGAGACGGTGAGTTCTAGTCCCATTTAGGCATGAACGCCGGTTGGGTGACTTTGGGCCAATCACCGGGAGACGGTGAGTTCTAGTCCCACTTAGGCATGAACGATGGTTGAGTGACTTTGGGCCAATCACCGGGAGACGGTGAGTTCTAGTCCCGCCTTAGGCATAAAAGCCGGTCGGCTAACTTTGGGCCAATCACCAGGAGACAGTGAGTTCTAGTCCCACTTAGGCATGAATGCCAGTTGAATGACTTTGGGCCAATCACCGGGAGACAGTGAATTCTAGTCCCACTTAGGCATGAACGCCGGTTGGGTGACTTTGGGTCAATCACCAGGAGACGGTGAGTTCTAGTCCCGCCTTAGGCATAAAAGCCGGTCGGCTAACTTTGGGCCAATCACTGGGAGACAGGGAGTTCTAGTCCCACTTAGGCATGAACGCCGGTTGGGTGACTTTGGGTCAATCACCAGGAGACGGTGAGTTCTAGTCCCGCCTTAGGCATAAAAGCCGGTCGGCTAACTTTGGGCCAATCACTGGGAGACAGGGAGTTCTAGTCCCATTTAGGCATGAACGCCGGTTGGGTGACTTTGGGCCAATCACCGGGAGACGGTGAGTTCTAGTCCCACTTAGGCATGAACGATGGTTGAGTGACTTTGGGCCAATCACCGGGAGACGGTGAGTTCTAGTCCCGCCTTAGGCATAAAAGCCGGTCGGCTAACTTTGGGCCAATCACCAGGAGACAGTGAGTTCTAGTCCCACTTAGGCATGAATGCCAGTTGAATGACTTTGGGCCAATCACCGGGAGACAGTGAATTCTAGTCCCACTTAGGCATGAACGCCGGTTGGGTGACTTTGGGCCAATCACCGGGAGACGGTGAGTTCTAGTCCCACCTTAGGCATGAACGATGGTTGAGTGACTTTGGGCCAATCACCGGGAGACGGTGAGTTCTAGTCCCGCTTTAGGCATAAAAGCCGGTCGGCTAACTTTGGGCCAATCACCAGGAGACAGTGAGTTCTAGTCCCACTTAGGCATGAATGCCAGTTGAATGACTTTGGGCCAATCACCGGGAGACGGTGAGTTCTAGTCCCGCCTTAGGCATAAAAGCCGGTCGGCTAACTTTGGGCCAATCACCAGGAGACAGTGAGTTCTAGTCCCACTTAGGCATGAATGCCAGTTGAATGACTTTGGGCCAATCACCGGGAGACAGTGAATTCTAGTCCCACTTAGGCATGAACGCCGGTTGGGTGACTTTGGGCCAATCACCGGGAGACGGTGAGTTCTAGTCCCACCTTAGGCATGAACGATGGTTGAGTGACTTTGGGCCAATCACCGGGAGACGGTGAGTTCTAGTCCCGCTTTAGGCATAAAAGCCGGTCGGCTAACTTTGGGCCAATCACCAGGAGACAGTGAGTTCTAGTCCCACTTAGGCATGAATGCCAGTTGAATGACTTTGGGCCAATCACCGGAAGACAGGGAATTCTAGTCCCACTTAGGCATGAACGATGGTTGAGTGACTTTGGGTCAATCACCAGGAGACGGTGAGTTCTAGTCCCGCCTTAGGCATAAAAGCCGGTCGGCTAACTTTGGGCCAATCACTGGGAGACAGGGAGTTCTAGTCCCACTTAGGCATGAACGCCGGTTGGGTGACTTTGGGCCAATCACCGGGAGACGGTGAGTTCTAGTCCCACTTAGGCATGAACGCCGGTTGGGTGACTTTGGGCCAATCACCAGGAGACGGTGAGTTCTAGTCCTGCCTTAGGCATAAAAGCCGGTCGGCTAACTTTGGGCCAATCACTGGGAGACAGGGAGTTCTAGTCCCACTTAGGCATGAACGCCGATTGGGTGACTTTGGGCCAATCACCGGGAGACGGTGAGTTCTAGTCCCACCTTAGGCATGAACGCTGGTTGGGTAACTTTGGGCCAATCCCTCTTCTTCTCTCAGCCCAGCCCACCTCACAGGGTTGTCGTTGTGGCGAAAATAGGAGGAGGAAGATGCGCTGGGGATGTTCACGGCCTTGTGTTGTTTGTAAAAAAGAACAAAGGTGGGAAACAAACACAGACATAGATAAATAAGTAAAAACTGCATGGCTGAGCCGGTTCCTCCTAGGGCAGCCTCCGAGAAAGCTACTCCATCATCCCACCCACCCCCCACCCCCGGAACCCCGTTTCCTACAGAGACAGCCAGATGGCCATGGACTAATGAAGGCAGGCTGGGTGAGGAGTGTGCAGCATGGGGGGGGGGGGTAGGGGGGTGCCTGCCCCCCCTCCAATCGAGCGCGAAGCCCATTCCGATGCCTGCAAAGCTGTCTCTTCCACACACACCCCCAGTAGCTGAGCTGCAGGAGCTGGAGATGAGTAATTATGTTCCACACTTATTAAATGTTTCCTTGCAGGCCAATTTAGCAGCTAATCTTTGTGAAATGCTTAGTGAGTCCCTCGGCAGCCGCCTTTTGCCGAGCGGAGCCAGAAACAGGCTATTAAATCAAGATTTGCTACAGTGGGTTATTTTACTGTCGGATCCCGAGAGCCGTAATTTGCAACTCTCTCTCTTTCTCTCCCTCCCTCCCTCCCTCTCTCTCTCTCTTAAGATCTTAAGAGCAGTGGTGGGTTTCAATTTTTTTTTACTACTGGTTCTGCGGGCGTGGCTTGGTGGGCGTGGCAGGGGAAGGATACTGCAAAATTCCCATTTCCTCCCCAATCCAGGGGAAGGGTACTGCAAAATCCTCATTTCCTCCCCAATCCAGGGGAAGGATACTGCAAAATCCCCATTCCCTCCCCAATCCAGGGGAAGGATACTGCAAAAGCCCCATTCCCTCCCCAATCCAGGGGAAGGATACTGCAAAAGCCCCATTCCCTCCCCAATCCCGCGGAAGGATACTGCAAAATCCCCTTTCCTTCCCCAATCCAGGGGAAGGATACTGCAAAATCCCCATTCCCTCCCCAATCCAGAAGGATACTGCAAAATCCCCATTCCCTCCCCAATTCCGGGATACTGCAAAAGCCCCATTCCCTCCCCAATCCAGGGGAAGGATACTGCAAAATCTCCATTTCCTCCCCAATCCAGGGGAAGGATACTGCAAAATCCCCATTCCCTCCCCAATCCAGGGGAAGGATACTGCAAAAGCCCCATTCCCTCCCCAATCCAGGGGAAGGATACTGCAAAAGCCCCATTCCCTCCCCAATCCCGCGGAAGGATACTGCAAAATCCCCATTCCCTCCCCAATTCCGGGATACTGCAAAAGCCCCATTCCCTCCCCAATCCAGGGGAAGGATACTGCAAAATCTCCATTTCCTCCCCAATCCAGGGGAAGGATACTGCAAAATCCCCATTCCCTCCCCAATCCAGGGGAAGGATACTGCAAAATCCCCATTTCCTCCCCAATCCAGGGGAAGGATACTGCAAAATCTCCATTCCCTCCCCAATCCAGGGGAAGGATACTGCAAAATCCCCATTCCTTCCCCAATCCAGGGGAAGGATACTGCAAAATCCCCATTTCCTCCCGATCAGCTGGGACTTGGGAGGCAGAGAATAGATGGGGGCGGGGCCAGTCAGAATTTTTACTACCGGTTCTCCAGAACTGATCAGAACCTGCTGAAACCTACCTCTGTCTTAGAGGGAGGTGTTACCGTCACAACAACACGCAACAGGACAACATCCCAGGAGACAGAGGTAGTCCTTAACTTACGGCAGTTCATTTAATGACCAAAGTTACAACGGGCCTGGAAAAAAAAAGATCTAGGACCGTTTTTCAGACTTAACACCGTTGCAGCGTCCCCCGCGGTCAAAATTCAGGCGCTTGGCAACTGGCTCGTACTTATGACGGTTGCGACATCCCGGGGGGATTAATTTAATTTAATTTAATTTAATTTAATTAATCATATTTCTATGCTGCCCAACTCCCTAGGGATTGTCATGTGATTCCCCCTTGGCAACTTTCTGACAAACAACTTCAATCAGGAAGCCAGATTCAATGAACAACCATGTTGCTGTGGCGGTTCACTTAAGAAACTGTGGCAAGAAAGGTCGTCAAATGGGGGCAAAGCTTCGTCCATATGGACGAAACAATTGAAACTCCTGATGGCAACCACTTACGAAGAAAACTTATATAAGATGGTGTATAGATGGCATCTCCCTCCTGCTCGATTAGCCAAAGTGTTCCCAGGACTCTCCCCAAACTGCTGGAAGTGGGGAGATAGGTACTTACTATCACGTACGGTGGACTTGCCCTAAGGTAATCGAATTTTGGAGATTTATACAGAGGTGGATATTAGAAATCACGGGATATAAATTACAATTGAAACCAGAATACTATCTATTAAATATTAGGCCAGATAAGATAGGCACGAATATATGGTGTCTGATTACATATATCATAACCGCAGCAAGAATATATTTTGCTCAACATTGGAAGGGGAAAGACCTACCGGCTGAAGATTTGATTTTGGGAAAAATTATTGAATATGCGGAAACTGACAGGTTAACAAAAACTCTGAGAGATCAAAAGGATTCCGTATATTTTCAATGTTGGGACCAATGGTATATCTGGTTGCATAATAGAATAAAAAAAGGATAAGGTTAGTGTAGATTTTATTTTTTATTTGTATATCTTGACTGAAGTTAATATACTGTGTAAAGCTCCCGTCGCGATCTGTGTGTGAATAAATATTTTGTTGTAAAGAAATAAATAAAAAATTTCGTAAATCGATTACTATCTGTCGGCGGTGGGTTTCCAATATTCTTACCACCGGTTTGCCACAAGCACCTTCCGTGCATTCACCCGGCCTCGAAAACATGCCTTAATAGGACGGCATAGAGCCGGGATGGGTGGGCCTCCGCTACCGATTTGCCCGAACCGGCTGAATACCGCCTCTGCTATCTGTACACAGAGCACGGAAGGCCTCCATTGCTAAGCTGGAATTCATTTCCTGGCCAGAAATCATGGCTGCCAGAGGGTCAGCGATCTCCTACCTGCCTCTATGGTCTTCTCGCGGCTCCCAGCAACTTGAGTAACCAATGAGAAGCGGTCCTTGATTTTGGAAAAAGTCCAGAGAAGAGCAAGTAAGACACGGGTGTCAAACCCGATCGCGTCGCATGAGGTATCGCGACGTGTTTTGCCTTGGCGAAGCCGGGGTGGGCGTGGCCTGCGCGGGACGCATCTGGCCCGCGGGCCGCTAGATTGACAGGCCTGAACTAAGATGATTAAAGACCTGGAGACAAAAACATGTGAAGAACGGTTGCAGGAATTAAGTATGGCCAGTCTAGAGAAAAGAAGGACTAGGGGTGACATCATAGAAATCTTCCAAGATTTGTGGGGCTGTCACCAAGAAAAAGGGGTCAGCCTGTTCTCCAAAGGACCAAGGAAGGCAGGAGAAGAAGCAACGGAGGGAAACTAATCAAGGTGGAGAAGCAACCTGGAATTAAGGAGGAATTTGCTGTCAGTGAGAAAAATTAATCCGTGGAACAACTTGCCACCAGAAGTTGTGAATGCTCCAACACTGGAAGTTTTTAAGAAGAGATTGGACAACCATTGGTCTGAAGTGGTGTAGGGTTTCCTGCCTAGGCAGGGGGTTGGACTAGAAGACCTCCAAGGTCCCTTCCAACTCTGGAAATTAGGAGAAATTTCTTAACGGTTAGAACAATTAACCAGTGGAACTGCTTGCCACACGAAGTTGTAGGTGCTCCAACACTAGAAGTTTTTAAGAAGAGGCTGGACAGTCACTTGTCTGGAATGATATAGGATCTCCTGCTTGACCAAGAGGCTGGACTAGAAGACCTCCAAGGTCCCTTCCAACTCTGTTACTCTGTATGCTGTATCCTTGGTGCAGAGCATAAGGGAGATGACAGAAATAGGCATGAATTGTTCCCTGGTCAAAAAGAGGGAGAAATGATGGGCAGCTACAGACCCTAGAAAGAGTGCAGAGAAGACCAACGAAGGGGATCAGGGGTCTGGAGGAGAAAACAGGATGAATGAAGAAGGGAACGAGTTATCTCTAATCTAACGAAGAGAAGGATTGGGGTGACACGACAGCATGTTCCAATATTTGAGGGGCTGCCACAAGAGAAGAGGGGAACCACCTATTCTCTGAAGACTTGAGGGCAGGACAAGAAGCAACGGGTAGAAAATCATTAAAGAGAGACCCAACCTCGAATTAAGTAGAAATTGGGTATGTCTACTTTAATGAAAAGAAGGACCAGGGGTGGCATGATAGCAGCCTTCCAGTATCTCAGGGGCTGCCCCAAAGAAGAGGGAATCAAGCTATTCTCCAAAGCCCCTGAAGGCAGGACAAGAAGCAATGGATGGAAACTCATCAAGGAGAGAAACAACCTGGGATTAAGGAGAAACTTCCCAACAGTGAGGACAATTAACCAGTCAACCCTGAAGAGCTGAGGAAGCTTCTTGGATGAGAAGTGAAACGTCTTCAAAGAAAAACCAGAAAACCCAGTTGCCTCTTGAAAAAAGAGCCTTTGGGACAATTGTGACCTGGATGACTGAGAATCTCCATAGACCTCCAGTGATGGTTTTTCTTTGAAGGCGTTTCGCTTCTCATCCAAGAAGCTTCTTCGGCTCTCTCCACACCTTTGGGACCTCCATCACAGGAGGTTTTTAAGAAGAGACCGGGCCGCCATTTGTCTGAAACGCCATAGGGGGTCTTCTGCTTGATCAGGGGGTTGGACTAGAAGACCTCTAAGGTCCCTCCCAGCTCTATTCTGATTTATTGAGCCCACCCTAGTAGTCTGAAAAGTGAAATGAACTGTTCTGTCCCCGTCTCACACACGCACACAAACAGCCAGCCAGGGGTTAAATAAACTTGGCAAATTCTTTCAATAAGAGGATTGGCAGCAACCCAGTAGCTGCTTGCCAAGAACTTTACTCAGAGGGAGGGGTTGTTCCTCCGACAGATAAACCCAAACAAGATACACACAGTTCAAGAATTGTCAAGTCCAGTCCGTATTAAATCCAAGGCAGATAACGTTGTTTCCAAAGATACAATGTGACTCGCTAGTAGTTTTAGTTTTGTCCGTCACAGAGCCTGAATGGCCACCCTCACCCCCTTTTATCCCCTGTGGGGTGTGGTCCAGTGACTCAGCTTAATCTCTGGCACGCCTCCTTTTCTGCTGCGTGCGCTTGTCTCTCCGACGCTGGCGTGGATCCAGCCAAGACTCATCTCCGTCACTGTCCGACTGCGAGGAGATACCTGGCTCCTGGCCAATCTCTTCTCCTGCGGGAGACACCTGAGGCATTGCCAGAGAGGAGGGTCCTGGAGAGGGAGGCCTGGCCAACTCCTCTCCTTCATGTTCGGAGCCTTCTCCCTCCGATAATTCGGCCTCGGGGGTCGGAGTCACAACATGAACTTCTCCCAGCTTGGGCTGGTTGCTAGTCCATCAGGTGCAGCGGAGGCAAGCCGGGCATTGCAAGGGAATTCCGGCAAAGCTGGCTGGGGAACTCTGGGAGATGAAATCCACAGAGATGAAGGTTTGAAATAAAAACAACCTTGACCTCATGGGACTGTCGTACCAAAGAAATCTCTGTGGTTTTTTTCCCCCCCTTCTCCTTTGTTCCAAATCGCAGATTACAAGGAGCGAAATTCCACCCGTTCCAACGGTGGGGGCAGCCGCCAAGAGAGGTGTTGGGTTTTCTTTGCTGGATGGTTAAACAAGTCAACAAGCGACCCACAATTTCACGAGGAAACACCCCGTTGGCAGAGAGACGGCAGCCATTCAAAGGGTAGAGCTTCCCTTGTTATGCAATCCTGCAGGGTTGCATTTGATCATCGCATTTCAAGATTGGCACCGGAACTCTTTCGTTTGTGGCTGATGATTTGGGGGCCACAATTCAAAACTCTCTCTCTCTCTCTTCTCTTTTCCGCACTGTCTCTCTCTCCCTCTCTCCCCCCTCTCTCTTCCCTCTTTTTCCCCTCTCTTTCTCCCTCCCTCTTTCTCTCTCATTTCTCTCATTTCTTTCTCCTTCTCTCTCATTTCCCTCTCTCTCTCATTTCTCTCTTTCTCCCTCTTTCTCTTATCTCTCTCTCATTTCTCTCTCCCCGTCTCTCTCTCCCCCTCTTTTTTCCCCCCTCTTTCTCCCTTCCTCTTTCTCTCTCATCTCTCCCATTTCTTTCTCCCTCTTTCATTTCCCCCCTCTCATCTTTCTCTCATTTCCCTCTTTCTCCCTCTCTTTCTTTCTCTTATCTCTCTCTCGTTTCTCTCTCCCTCTGTCTCTGTCTCTCTCTCATCTCTCTCATTTCCCTCTTTCTCTTATCTCTCTCTCGTTTCTCTCTCTCCCTCTGTCTCTCTCTTTCTCTCTCATCTCTCATTTCCCTCTTTCTTCGTCTTTCTCTCTCATTTCTCTCTCTCCCTCTGTCTTTCTCTTTCTTTCTCATCTCTCTCATTTCCCTCTTTCTCCCTCCCTCTCTCTCTCATTTCTCTCTCCCTGTCTCTCTCTTTCTCTCTCATCTCTCTCTCTTTCTCCCTCTCCCTCTCTCTCTCATTTCTCTCTCTCTCATTTTTTCTCTCTCTCTCCCCTCCTCTCTCAGAAATCCTTGTGGGGGGAGGCTGAGGACCCCTTAGCTAGACAAACTCAAACTGATCAGGACAGCCAACCCTTTGCAAATGTCTCAGATTGAGACCCTCAAGGTGTTGGGGGTGTCCCAGGAGTTGCTTATCTAAAATTTGGGGGTACCTTGCAGCCAGGAAAACTCCCTCAGCCTCCCAGCCCAGGTATCTTGTTTCCTAAAAAGAAATCTCAAAGAAGTGGGCAGCAAAGGGTCTGGGAAACCACTAGGTCTCTTAAAAGATTGGGGGGGGAATCAATTTGTAGCGCAGGTTTGAAACGAGGGGTACTTGGTGCTCTCCAAACTTGGTTGTTTCCATGCAAGACCTTTCATTACCCAGCTAGATAACGTCATCAGTGCCAGGGAGTGTGAGGTTTGCTCCTGTTTATATACAGCAGCTTTGTATATAAAACAATGTTGGTGGGAATGTAGTTTTCACCTTGGCAGTCCTTGATTTAAGATAGTGTTTTATGCTTGACTGTTTGTCTGGTACTAATCCCTGCTTATCTAGGTATATCGGTAGAAGAGAGTATTGATAGCTCAGACTTGAACTGTGGGGTATCCACGTGAACTGACGATGTCACCTAGTAGGGTTATGAAACATCTGCCAGAAAACAACCAAGATCAGATAGCACCAAGGATCCCAGTCTTCCTCCTCCTCCTCTTCCTCCTCCTCCTCCCAACCCCTCCTGCCTTCTAGCACTGATGATGTGACCTTAGTTGGGTAATGAAATGCCTGCAAGAAAACAGCCAAGCTCAGAGAGCACCGTGGACCCCCTTTCAGATTGAAAAATGTAAAAATAAAACTTTGGGCCACTTTCCCTGCTTCCAGCGGGAACAGGTGACTTGGTGCCCTGCGGAAATTTTAGGAGGACCGCTTCCCAAACGGATGGTGTGAATCAGATGGACATCTGGAGTTCATTATTTTGAGGCGATGCTGCCCAACCGAGGCTCCTCTTCAAAAGCCATATATTTTTCAAGAGCAAAATATTGGAGAAGCTCCAGCTCCGGGCTTTTTCCTAGAAAAAAGGATACTGGCCGAAGTAGGATTTGGGGTGGATTCAACAAGTGAGGTTTGGCTTAAAACGTCCACCTCTCTCTTCAAGCTTTATTGCTCTAAATTTGGGCTTGTCATCATTCTAGGCAGAACACGGAGGCACCCTTGCCCAGAATCAGTGTGCAGGCCATCCTCGACTTACAACCAACCATTCGCTTAGTGACCGTTCGAAGGTACAATGGCCCTGGGGAAAAAAAAAGGGACCGGCGATCGCTTTTCGCATGAATGTTGCAAAGTCATGGGATCAATATTCAGACGCTTGGCCACTGGCATGTACTTAGGACGGTTGCAGTGTCCCGGGCTCACATGATCCCCTTTTGCGATCTTCTGATAAGCAAAATCAACAACTATGCTTCTAATTTAACAACCGCAAGTCGTAAGTCGAGGACTACTTGTACTTAAAAACTAATACGCTGGTGGGTGATGGGACCACTTTGTCCCACCTGGTCAGCAAGTATTTCTCACCCTTAGCAACTTTAAAATGGGTGGACTTCAACTCCCAGCATTCCCCAGCCAGAAAGCATGGACTTCAACTCCCAGAATTCCCCAGCCAGAAAGCATGGACTTCAACTCCCAGGATTCCCCAGCCAGAAGGCATGGACTTCAACTCCCAGAATTCCCCAGGCAGCATACATGGACTTCAACTCCCAGAATTCCCCAGCCAGAAGGCATGGACTTCAACTCCCAGAATTCCCCAGGCAGCATACATGGACTTCAACTCCCAGGATTCCCCAGCCAGAAGGCATGGACTTCAACTCCCAGAATTCCCCAGGCAGCATACATGGACTTCAACTCCCAGAATTCCCCAGCCAGAAAGCATGGACTTCAACTCCCAGAATTCCCCAGCCAGAAAGCATGGACTTCAACTCCCAGGATTCCCCAGCCAGAAGGCATGGACTTCAACTCCCAGAATTCCCCAGGCAGCATACATGGACTTCAACTCCCAGAATTCCCCAGCCAGAAGGCATGGACTTCAACTCCCAGAATTCCCCAGGGCAGCATACATGGACTTCAACTCCCAGCATTCCCCAGCCAGAAGGCATGGACTTCAGCTCCCAGAATTCCCCAGCCAGAAAGCATGGACTTCAACTCCCAGAATTCCCCAGCCAGAAAGCATGGACTTCAACTCCCAGGATTCCCCAGCCAGAAGGCATGGACTTCAACCCCCAGAATTCCTCCGGTGGCTGGGCAAATATTCACATCTCCCACTTCAAGTGAGAGAGGACTGGGAAAGGATTGCCAAAAAAACCCATCAAGATGGAGGATTGCAATCGTGTGATGAAATTCCAACAACTCTCTGACCCCAATTTTATTTTAAAATTTTATTTTTTTTAATTTTGACTTATGAAGTTACTTGGATGAGTAACGGAACGTCTCAGACTAACAAACTTTGGTCCGGTTGCCATGATTTAACCTTTTTTTTTTTTTTTAAGATGCTTTTGGCCTGGATGGTTGAATCTTCATTGACATATTGCAATACATTTTGGGGAGAAACCCCTGCCGTTGGTTTGGCAAGAGCTGGGATTTTCCAAGGCCTCTCTGACTTTCTGCCTATTATTTTATTTTATTTTATTTTGACTGATGAAGTTACTTAGATGAGTAACGGAACGTCTCAGATTAATAATCAACTTTGGTCCACTTTTTAGATACGTGTGATTAAAGCTCCACCCCTTTTTTATATGCGTCACAAAAGGGCGGAGCTTCTCTGGCCTGGTTGTGGCAGCCATTTTGACTTTTTTGACCACTTCGTCTATGGACCCCCTGCCACAATTCTTAGGATCATACACAGAAAATACACTCTTTCCTTCTAGAAAGTCTTCAGTGTATCTGGCTGCCGGAAGAGGAAAATCAAATCAAAAGACATTCAAACAAGCTGAGATTATTTTGAATACAGTTTTTCATCATCATTATCATCATCATTATCATATATGTATCATGCTTTTCCATTAAAACAGTGTTTTCCCAACCTCAGCAATTTTATGAGGTGCGGACTTCAACTCCCAGAATTCCCCAGCCAGCATAGCTAACTGAGGAATTCTGGGAGTTGCAGTCCACCAATGCTGCTTGGGGAATTCCACTCGTCTTAAAATTGCTTAAGGTTGAAAAACACTGCGCTAAAAATGCTCCACAATAAATACAGGATAAAGCAAAACAGGTGTAAAAAAAACCCCTTAAATTGGGAACAACGATAGTTGCCAGATTAAATTTATTTCATCATCGAAATCAGCTGACAACTTCTCTGAATTAAAATGCCTTTGTTTGCATTTTTGAGGGGCAAGCTCGAAATGTTAACGAAAGTGGTTTTTAACTTTTTTGACACGATGAGTGTGTGTGCATCGCACCGGCTCTTGGTGCGCTTAAACGAGGGCGTCCTAAATTGTCACCCCCAAAGGTACAAAGCTGTCGGGGACCAGCGTGTGTTATGTGTGTTATGTTTTGTTTGGAATGGGTTGCTGTTGCCACACATCACTGGAGCATTTAGAAATTCTTCCTGCTTCAAATCACCTTCTGAATGTGAGAAGATGTACCGTATTTTTCGGAGTATAAAACGCACTTTTTCCTCCCTAAAAGGGGGTGAAAGTCTTATACACCGAATGTAGCCCCACCCACCCACTGGCCCCCATCCTTCGGCCTCTGCCTCCCAGCAATTTACCTCCTTGCAAACAATCAGCAAGAAAAATCAGCTCCTTTCAGCTTCAGCACAGCCTAATTAGCACAAGTTGATTGGATCAGCCTCCCGACTCTCAGCTGTTTTGCGCAGGCCTCTGCTGCTTGCTGCAAAGAGGTAAATTGCTGGGAGCAGATTTTTTTTCCCCCCTTGTGCTAATCAAGCTATGCTGAAAACGAAACTGAAAGTAAAGCAGGCTGTTTGCTGTTTGCTGCAACCAGGCAAAATTGCTCAGAGGCAGAGGGAGATTTCTTTTTCTTCTTTTCCTCACCAAAAATGGTAGGTGCGTCTTATACTCTGAAAAATACGGTATTTTCCCAGGTGTGAGATTCAGCCGGTTCGGGAAAACCGGATGCTACTTTTACATCTGGTTCGCCGAACCGGTAAATGCAAGGACTGGCTGGCCCTGCCTATCCTACCCCGCCCCTCCCAGCAGCCATCTCAACACAGCCCATTTTGGATGCGAGTAAGTGCTGGGCCCGCATGGAGACTCTGGCAGGGCGAAAAACGGGCTTCCCGGAAGACCGGAAAAGAGCCCGTTTCCGGCCTCCGGAGGGCCTCTGGAGCCTGAGGGAGGCTGTTTTTGCCCTCCCAGACGCTCGAGGAAAGCCTCCGGAGCCTGAGGAGGGTGAAAAACAGACCTAACGGAAGTCCAGAGATGGGCCCTCTGGAGCCCGGGGAAGGTGAAAACGCCCCCCCCCACCGCCATGGTGCAGGAGGCCAAGTAGGCCACGCCCCCATAGCAACCGGGCAGAAAACGGGTTGCTAAAATTTTTCAATCCCATCCCTGTATATTCCCCTCCAATTTTCTCTCGCACAGACAGGAAACATCCACCTCTGCTCTGAAAGCAAGCACAGTTTCCCATTCTCATGAAATTCAGATTAACTGTGACTTCATTGAAGTTCGATTAATGAAGAATTCAGGATTGGAATAGCAGTTGGGCCCTTCCTTTCTCGAGGTAGCTTTGCCTGACGGCTGGACAAGAAGCAACGGGTGGAAACTAAGCAAGGAGAGAAGCAACCTAGAACTAAGGAGAAATTTCCTGACAGTGAGAATAATTAATCCGTGGAACATCTTGCCACCAGAAGTTGTGGCTGCTCCATCACTGGAGGCTTTCAAGAAGAGATTGGACAACTCTCTGACTGAAATGGTAGAGAGTTTCATGCTTGAACAGGGGGTTGGACTAGAAGACCTCCGAGGTCTCTTAGGAGGAGGGGTGACATGACAGCGGTGTCCCAGTATTTGAGGGGCTGTCAGAAAGAAGAGGGGGGGTCAACAGGGGTGGGTTCTAATTTTTTTTACTACGGGTTATGTGGGCGTGGCTTATTTTGTGGGCGTGGCTTGATGGTTATGTGACAATTCTTTAGGATTTAGAAGAGGTACTGGTCTACCAGGCTTTTAATTGCTTGCAGAGCTGTACCGGTCTACCCATTTGTTCTTGAAGCATCATGGTCTACCTATTTATTTTTGGAGGCACCGGTCTACTCATTCGTTTTTGGAGGCACCGGTCTACCCATTTGTTTTTGGAGGCACCGGTCTACTCATTCGTTTTTGGAGGCACCGGTCTACCACCACACTGCCTTTTAACACTGATCAGCTGTAGGGCAGCCCTTTGAAGCCCGTGGCAAGAGTTTAAACAGTTTTTTTCCTTCTAGCCAATCAGCTGGGACTCGGGAGGCAGCAATAGATTGGGGGTGGGGCCAAATAAAAGGTAAGAATAATCCGGGGGGGGCAGGGCGGGAGGGCCCAGCTCCCGAACAAAGAGAACCGGTTCGGTGACGTCATATCGTCACCGCTACCGGTTCGGCCGAACCAGGAGGAACTCACCACTGGGGGCCAACCTATTCTCCAAAGCCCCTGAAGGCAGAACAAGAAGAGATGGATGGAAGCTAACCAAGGAGAGAAGCAACCTGGAACGAAGGAGGAATTTCCTGACAGTGAGAACAATTAATCAGTGGAACGGAAGTTGCCTCCAGGAGTTGTGGATGCTTCAACACTGGAGGTTTTTAAGAAGAGATTTGTCTGAAGTAGTGTAGGGTTTCCTGCCTGAGCAGGGGGTTGGCCTAGAAGACCTCCAAGCTCCCTTCCAACTCTGTTATTCCGTTAAATAAATCACGGTTCCCTAATCGAAAAGTTCAGAAACAAAAGGAGGAGGACGACTGTGGGGGTCTTTTGAGCTCTCTGATTGTTTTCTTGCAGAAGTTTCATTACCTAACTAGGTACCACCATCCGTGCAAAGGTAAAGGAACATCTGCAAGAAAACCATCAGCTTCAGGTGATCTTCGTCAATCCTTGGAGGATCGGTTCCCGCCACAGCTTCCGAGTGGGAGGTGAAATAGAAAGAAAGGGAAAAAAGGAAACCAAGACTCTTAACTCTTGTTAAAAACACAAAGCTGCCACCTCCCTTTGGGGCTGGAGAGTGCGTGGGAAGAAGTGCGTGAGAAGAAGGGGGCGCCTAGCGCATTCACTTGCAGAGGAACAATATGCAGCCCTTTAACAGAGTAAAGGAATTGGAAGGGATCTTGGAGGTCATCAAGTCCAGCCCCCCCTCCTCAAGGAGGAGGCCCTGTACCACTCAGACAAGTGGCTGTCCAATCTCTTCTTAAAAGCATCCAGTGATGCGACATCCACAACTTTTGAAGGAAACCCTTTCTATTGGTTAATTGTTCCAACTATCAGGAAATTTCTCCTTATTTCTAGGTTGCTTCTCTCCTTGATTAGTTTCCATCCATTGTTTCCTGTCCTGCCCTCAGATGGTTTGGAGAATAGGTCGATCCCCTCTTCTCTGTGGCAGCCCCTCAACTATTGGTAGACTGCTACCGTGTTTCCCCGAAAATAAGACCCTGTCTTATATTTTTCTGAACCCTGAATAAGTGCTTGGCCTTATTGCCATGCGCTCAAAAGCCTGATTGGGCTTATTATCAGGGGAGGTCTTATTTTGGGGGAAACAGGGTAGAATGGAATGGATTGGAATGGAATAGAATGGAATAAAATGGGATAGGATGGGATGGGATGGAGTAGAATGCCGTGTTTCCCCAAAAATAGGACCATGTTTATTTTTTTTGAACTTGAAATAAGCGCTTGGCCTTATTGCCATGCGCTCAAAAGCCCGATTGGGCTTATTATCAGGGGAGGTCTTATTTTGGGAGAAACAGGGTAGAATGGAATGGAATGGATTGGAATGGAATGGAATGGAATAGAATAGAATAGAATAGAATAGAATAGAATAGAATAGAATAGAATAGAATAGAATAGAATAGAATAGAATAGAATAGAATAGAATAGAATAGAATAGAAGGAGTGGAGTGGAGTGGAGTGGAGTGGAGTGGAGTGGAGTGGAGTGGAGTGGAGTGTAGAGTAGAGTAGAGTAGAGTAGAGTAGAGTAGAGTAGAGTAGAGTAGAGTAGAGTGGGATGGGATGGGATGGGATGGGATAGAGTAGAGTACCGTGTTTCCCTGAAAATAAGATCCTGTCTTATATTTTTTTGAACCCCGAAATAAGCACTTGGCCTTATTTTCGGGGAGGCCTTATTTTTTGGGGGTGTGTGGAACAAGACGGGACTCCTCTTGCCGTCTTACCTGATTTCCAGCTCTGTCTCCCTAACCCTAACCAGAGGAAATGGCGGGCACTGGCTGCACATGCATTTAAATATTTTCAGGGAGGGCTTATTTTCGGGGTGGGTGGGTTATTTTAGGGCATGCGCTCAAAAGCCCGATTGGGCTTATTATCAGGGGATGTCTTATTTTTGGAGAAACAGGGTATCACATCACCCCTATTCCTTCTTTTCACTAGGTTAGCCGTATCTAATTCCTGCAACCGTTCTTTGCATGTTTTATCCTCCATCCCCCTAATCCTCTCCCTTGCTCTTCTCTGCACTCTTTCTAGAGTCTCCACGTCTTTTTTACATCGTGGCTGCCAAAACTGGATGCAGGATTCCAAGGGTGGCCTTACCAAGGCCTTATAAAGCGGTATTAACAACTTCCCGTGATCCCTTGATTCTGTCCCTGTGTTAATGCAGCCTAGCTGAGCCTTACTTGTTGCTGTCCCGGTATTGATAGCTGTAGCAGCCTTGTGGCATCCCGGTCTCTTTGTCCAAAGTAAACGAGAGTTTCATCTGCAGGAGGAAGAGAAGGGAGGGAAAGGAAGGGGGGGGGAAGAGAGAGAGAGAGAGAGAGAAAACGAGAAAAGAAAAAAGAAAAAGAAAAAACACATTTAGGCAACTTTCTCCAGCACATCAGCAGCGATCAAACCGGCCTCACCAAAACCTGACACGCTAACATCAAAAGGCTGGAATATCAATCCACTTTCCAAACCTCAAGAAGGAATCAGATGGCCGGTAGGGGAAAAGGCTCGTTTTTTTCCACTCCTTTTGTTAAGAGAAAAGTGTTTGTGGTTCTTCTCAAATGGCAGGGGTCAGGACCGTTCCCTGCCCCCCTACACACACACACACACACACACTCGCACACAAGCTGCAAACACAACACTCCCACACATCAACCCTGCCCTAGATGAATGAAACGGGCTCCCTGCCGTACAACTGTGTATGGAAAGCAAGATTCACCACCGTAACAGATCTAATGAAGACCTAGTAAAGACCTAGAGGCTAAAACATACAAAAAACGGCTGCAGGAATTGGGGCTGGCTAGTTTAATGAAGAAAAGGACTATGGGGGTGAAATGACAGCAGTTTTCCAATATGTGGGGGGGTTGTCCCAGAGAAGAGGGGGTCAACCTATTCTCCAAAACTCCAGAAGGCAGGAGAAGAAGCAACGGACGGGAACTAATCAAGGAGAGAAGCAACCTGGAATTACGGAGAAATTTCCTGGCAGTGAGAACAATTAACCAGAGGAACTGTTTTGCCACCAGAAATTGTGGGTGCTCCTTCACTGGAGGTTTTTAAGAAGAGACTGGACAGTCACTTGTTCGGGATGGCATAGGGCCGTGATGGGGAACCTGTGGCACGCGTGCTACAGGTGGCACACGTAGCCATATTGGTGGGCACGTGAGCTCAACTCCGGCGCGCATGTACGCACCGGCCAGCTAATTTTCAGGTCTTCTGGGCCCACCAGAAGAAGGGAAACAGGGTGTTTCCTGCCTCCAGAAGACTTCGGGGGGGTGAGGGTGGGGAAGGCCTGTTTTTCGATCTCCCGAGCCTCCCAAGCCTTTCTAGGAGTCTGGGGAGGGCGAAAACGGCCTTCCCCTCCTTCACGAGGCCCTCCGGAGGCCAGAAACTGCCCATTTGCCAACTTCGGGTGGGACCTCTGGGGGTGGGGGGAGGGGAAGACCATTTTTGCCCTCCCAGACTCCTAGAAAGGCTCTGGAAGCTGGGGATAGCAAAAAATGGGTCTTCTGGTCCTACCGGAAGTTGGCAAACAGGCCATTTCCGGCCGCCGGAAGGCCTCCAGGTGGGTGTGGAAGGGCGTTTTCGTCCTCCCCAGACTCCTAGAAAGGCTCTGGAGGCTGGGAAGAGCAAAAAAAATGGGCCTACCGTGCCATCGTGTGCCAGGAACGGGGGGGGGGGGCGGGGGTGTCATGTGGGCATGCGCAGGGGCAGGGCGAATAGAATTATGGGTGTGGATATGCGCTCCTGGCACGCGATGGCAAAAAGGTTAGCCATCTCTGGCATAGAGCAGTGGTGGCGAACCTTTTACTCACCGAGTGCCGAACAGGTCCGTGCTTCACGCACTTTGCGTGCGTGCCATCCGTGCTAACGCGTGGCTCCTGCCCATGCGCTGCGTATGCAACCGCACCATCTGCGCATATGCACAGCTTTCACGCATGCCACCATGCCCTGAGCGCTCAACCACACCTTCTCCGCATGTGTGCTGTTTTTGCGCATGTGCGCCAAGCATGTGCACAATCGCTGTCTGCATGCGCACACTGAACACCAGTAATCACATGCGCATGTGCAAACATGTGCGCATGTGCAGGAGAGCTCCGGAGACCAGTTGGGCCCCCTGAATTGCACAAATGCGCAGCGGAGGCCCAAACAGCAGCTGGGGCGCATGCGTAGCTGCAGTTGAGTTGGGTGACAGCTCAACCGCCTGGAAATATGGCTCTGCGTGCCACTTCCGGCACGCGTGACAAAAGTTCGCCATCACGGGTATAGGGTCTCCTTCTTGAGTAGAGGGTTGGACTTCAAGACGTCCAAGGTCCCTATTAAGGAATTCGCAGAGTAACCCTTGAGTAGCAAGGGTGTGCACATGAAAGCGATTGAGAGTAGTTACGAATAAACACAGCCAACACACAGATACACTGAGTTGTGTTTAGTTTCAGGAAATAGTAAGGCACAGTCCAATAAACAGTCCAGGTCATACACATATAAAGCAGGAGATAGCCTAAACGACAGTCCAGGGATAATCCAATAACAAAGTCTTCTTACCAGTCGTCGTAGTCATTCACAATAAACAGTTCTTCTGGATTTGCAAATAGTAGCATACAGAGATATCAGAGAGCAAGCACAGCAAAGAGAAACAAACCATGTTTCTAGCTCCCTCTTAAGGACATTGGCTACAGAGCTAACCAATCAGGACACAGTATGATGCAATACAGCAGTCTTAAAGCTATATTGAAGGTTTATATATTGCCAGCCCAACAAGTCAGGTAATAGTCATTTCCTAACAGTCCCTTCCAACTCTGTTATTCTGAATTAGTGGAGGTATATAGTGAGTATTTTGGTCCCTTCCTTGACTGCCCACCTCAACAGCCATCCGTACTGTACAGGTTGGACAACATCACAAATGGCACATGCTCTCCTGTCCTTCGAGCCACAATTCTTGTCTGTCTCTCTGTTTCCCTCTCTCTCTCTCTCTCTGTTTTATTTCATTTCTTTATTCCTCTCCTCCAGATCATATTTAGCCCCTGGCTTTAAAAAAAGGCTTCTAATTTGGGTGCCTCCACGCCAAATGGAGAAGTTTTCACTTTTCCTTTGGTCCCTGGACTTCTCTTCTTCTCCTCTCCAGAATTTCCTCTCCGGGGAAGAGTTTAGAAACAACAGAATAAGAGGATTAGAAGGGACCTTGGAGGTCATTTAGTCCAACCCC
The DNA here is from genome assembly GCF_059756535.1 of Pantherophis guttatus. NCBI lineage: Eukaryota > Metazoa > Chordata > Lepidosauria > Squamata > Colubridae > Pantherophis > Pantherophis guttatus. Next base: position 4,524,661 of record NC_142068.1, on the reverse strand, counting down.
CTGCTCAAGCAGGAGGCCCTATACCATTCAGACAAGTGGCTGTCTGATCTCTTCTTAAAAGCATCCAGTGATGAAGTACCCACAGCTTCTGAAGGAAACCCCTTCTATTGATTAATTGTTCTAATTGTCAGGAAATTTCTCCTTAATTCCAGGTTGTTTCTCTCCTTGATGAGTTTCCACCCATTGCTTCTTCTCCTGCTTTCAGGTGCTTTGGAGAATAGCTTGACTCCCTCTTCTTTGGGGCAGCCCCTGAGATATTGGAAGGCTGCTATCATGTCTCCCCTAGTCCTTCTTTTCATTAAACTAGACATACCCAATTCCTGCAACCCGTTTTCATATGTTTTTGTCTCCAGACCCTTAATCATTGTTAGTTGTTTATAATTTTATAATTGATTACACTGTTTATAATTAATTAATTGGGATGCTTGGTAACTGACCCATATATAGAGTGGAGTGGAGTGGAGTGGAGTGGAGTGGAGTGGAGTGGAGAGTAGAGTAGAGTAGAGTAGAGTAGAGTAGAGTAGAGTAGAAAATATGGAATGGAATGGAATGGAATGGAATGGAATGGAATGGAATGGAATAGAATAGAATAGAATAGAATATAGAATAGAATAGAATAGAATCTGGAGGGGACCTTGGAGGTCTTCTAGTCCAGCCCCCTGCTCAAACAGGAAACCCTATACCATTTCAGACAAATGGCTGTCCAGTCTCTTCTTAAAAACCTCCAGTGTTGGAGCATCCACAACTTCTGGTGGCAAGCTGTTCCACTGGTTAATTGTTTTCACCATCAGGAAATTTCTCCTTAATTCCAGGTTGTTTCTCTCTTTGATTAATTTCCATCTCCCGCTTCTTGTCCTGCCTTCAAGTGCTTTGGAAAATAAGCTGAAACCCCCCCCCCACCTTATCTGCGACAGCCCCTCAAATATATTGAAGAACGTGCTATCACGTCACACACACCCTACTCCTTCTTTTCACTAGACTGGAGCAGCTCGTCCCCAGCAATGAAACGGAGAGAAGGAGAAGATACCACGGGGAATAATAGGGAGGAAGGGGGAGGGAAGTGGAGAGCAAGCCATAATTCAACAGCCCCCGGGCAAGAAAAAAAAAACTTTTTTCCATGCTGAATACAATCCTTCTCCTCTCCAGCCCGGTGAGCAGGAATCAGCCTGGACAATTCCAGACCGCACATCTGCATAATGAGGGATGATGCACTCTTCCCCACTTTCGTGTCAAAAGAAGGAGTGTGTACATTGGCAGCCTGCTTGGTAAAATGATGCTTTCCTGCATTTAAGACTCTTTTCCCAGCCGGGGAACATGCTCAACGATGGGATCCCAAGGATGTTTGGTAGTTGCCATTTTTTTTAAAAAATTTGATTTATATGCCGCCCTTCTCCGGAGACTCAGGGCGGCTTACAATGCGTTAAGCAATAGCCTTCATTCTTCTGTATATTTTATAAAAAGTCAGCTTATTGCCCCCACAAACTGGGTCCAAGAAAATGGTACAAGAAAAGAGGAAGTGTGAAGGAAGGGAAGAGTCAGGGAAGGGAAGGAGGGAGGTCTGGAAGGGAAGGGCAAGGGGAAGAGGAAAAAAGAGGAAGAGTAGCAGAAAGAGGGGGAAGAGGAAAAGGGGAGAACGAAGAAAAGGAAGAAGAAAAGCAAAAGAAGGAAGGAAGGAAAGGAGGGCCAGAAAAAGAAGAAATGGGAGAGAAAGGAAGGATAGTGGGAGAAAGAAAAAGAGGAAGGAAGGAAGGAAGGAAAGAAAAGAGGAAGGGCAAGATAGGAAAGGGGAGAGTAAGAGGAAGGCAGGATAGGAGGAAAGGAGAGAGAAAAAGGGAAGGGGAAAGTCAGAGGGAGGAGAAGGAAGGATGGTTTGAGGGAGGGAGGGAGCACTGGCCAACCAAAAAGAGCCTTGGCAGTACAGTGGTCTAAAGCACCCTGTTATTACAGCCAGCTGCCTGCAATTACTGCAGGTTCGAATCTCGCCAAGGCTCAAGGTCGACTCAGCCTTCCATCCTTTCTAAGGTAGGTAAATTGAGGACCCAGTTTGTGGGGGCAATAAGCTGACTTTGTATAAATAATACAAAAGAATGAAGGCTATTGCTTAGCGCATTGTAAGCCGCCCTGAGTCTCCGGAGAAGGACGGCATATAAATCAAATAAAAATAAAAAAAAATAAAAAAATAAACTCAGGGAGAGGGGGGGCCCACAGGGTCGGGAATGTTGCTCTAAAGCAGGCGTCTCCAACCTTGGCAACTTTAAGCCTGGTGGACTTCAATTCCCAGGAATTCTGGGAGTTGAAGTCCACCAGGCTTAAAGTTGCCAAGCTTGGAGACCTCTGCTCTAAAGACTCCGATGATGCGGCAGCTGTGAATAACAGAATAACTGAGTTGGAAGGGACCTTGGAGGTCTTCTAGTCTAACCCCCTGCTCAAACAGGATAGACAAATGGCTGTCCCGTCTCTTCTTGCAAACCTGTGGAGCACCCACAACGTCTGGAGGCAAGCGGTTGCATGAATTAATCCCAAGGCATGGCACCCAAATTCAGAATGAGAGAATAGCAGAGTGGGAAGGGACCCTGGAGGTCTTCTAGTCCAACCCCCTGCTCAGGCAGGAAACCCCTAAACCCTTTCGGACAAATGCTTATCCAACATCTTCTTAAAAACTTCCAGTGTTGGAGCATTCACAACCTCTGGAGGCAAGTTGTTCCACTGATTAATTGTTCTAACTGTCTGGAAATTTCTCCTTAGATCCAGGTTGCTTCTCTCGATTAGTTTCTATCCGTTGCTTCTTGTCTTGCCCTTAGGTGTTTTGGAGAACAGCTTGACCCCCTCTTCTTTGTGGCAGCCCCTGAGATATTGGAACACTGCTATCATTTCACCCACCCCTGCCCCTTCTTTTCACTTTTCAAATCCAATTCCTGCAACCGAACCGGAGAAGCTTCCTGGATGAGGAGTGAAACGTCTTCAATGAAAAAAAAACAAGGCAGTCCAGTTGCCTCTCGAAAAAGCCCCTTGGGGACAACTATGACCTGGACGAGTGAGACCCTCCCTTAAGATTTTTCATATGTTTTTCTTCATATATTTTAGCTTCTGGTCCCCTAATCCTCTTTGTTGCTCTTCTCTGCACTCTTTCTGAAGTCTCAAATTCTCTCTTTTTTTTTTTTGTATCGTGGCGACCAAAACCGGATGCAATATTCCGAACGTCTTCTTCCCAAGGCATGATAAAGCGGCAAAGATCACGCTTGGAAGATCGCTTCCAGTTTGGGTTGAGAAACTTGAGAAAAGGCTGAATTGCATTGTGTGCCTGGGAGAAGGGGGAGTGGGGGTTAATTGAGTCGGTGGGGGGTTAATGAAACCACGGTCCCATCAAGCCCACCTACCGGGTGCCTGAATTTGCACTAACTTTCTCGGACCCTGGGAGGAGAGCTGACCTTTTACGGACAAAAGATCCCGACAGAGAGAGAGAGACAGAGAGAGGGGGGTGAGAAAGAGAGAGAAATGAGAGAGAGTGAGAGAGAGGGAGAGATGAGAAAGGGAGAGAAATGAGAGAGAGATGAAAGAGAGAGAGAGAGAGAGAGAGAGAGATGAGAGAGAGAGAAATGAGAGGGGGGAGAAAGAGAAATGAGAGAGATGAAAGAGAGAGAAATGAGAGAGAGAGAGATGAGAGAAAGAAAGAGAGGGAGGGAGAAAGAGAGAAAAATGAGAGAGATGAAGGAGAGAAATGAGAGAGAGAGAGAGAGAGAGAGATGAGAGGGAGAAAGAGAGATGAGAGAGAGATGAGAAAGAGGGAGAGGGAGGGAGAAAGAGACAGAAATGAGAAAGAGAGATGAGAGAGGGGGGAGAAAGAGAGAGAAATTAGAGAGAGAGAGATGAGAAAGAGAAATGAGGGGGAGAAAGAGAGAGAAATGAGAGAGAGACAAAAGAGAGAGAAAGAGAGGGAGGGAGAAATGAGAGAGAGAGATGAGAGGGAGAAAGAGAGAGATGAGAGGGAGATGAGAAAGAGGGAGAGGGAGAGGGAGGGAGAAAGAGACAGAAATGAGAAAGAGAGATGAGAGAGGGGGGAGAAAGAGAGAGAAATGAGAGAGAGATGAAGGAGAGAAATATGAGAGAGAGAGAAAAATGAGAGGGGGGAGAAAGAGAAATGAGAGATGAAAGAGAGAGAAATGAGAGAGAGAGATGAGAGAGAGAGAGAAATGAGAGGGGGGAGAAAGAGAAATGAGATGAAAGAGAGAGAAATGAGAGAGAAAGAGAGAGATGAGAGAGAGAGAGAAATGAGAGGGGAGAAAGAGAAATGAGAGAGATGAAAGAGAGAGAAATGAGAGAGAGAGAGAGAGAGAGATGAGAGAAAGAAAGAGAAGGAGGGAGAAAGAGAGAGAGATGAGAGAGAGAGATGAGAGAGAAGGGGGGAGAAAGAGAGAGAAATGAGAGAGAGACAGAGATGAGAAAGAGAGAAATGAGATGGGGGAGAAAGAGAGAGAAATGAGAGAGAGACGAAAGAGAGAGAAAGAGAGGGAGGGAGAAATGAGAGAGAGAGATGAGAGGGAGAAAGAGAGAGATGAGAGGGAGATGAGAAAGAGGGAGAGGGAGAGGGAGGGAGAAAGAGACAGAAATGAGAAAGAGAGATGAGAGGGGGGGAGAAAGAGAGAGAAATTAGAGAGAGAGAGATGAGAAAGAGAAATGAGGGGGAGAAAGAGAGAGAAATGAGAGAGAGAGATGAGAAAGAGAGAGAGGGGGGAGAAAGAGAGAGAAATGAGAGAGAGATGAAAGAGAAATGAGAGAGAGAGATGAATGAGAGAGAGATGAGAGAAAGATGAGTGAGAAAGAAAGAGAGGGAGGGAGAAAGAGAGAGAAATGAGAGAGATGAAAGAGAGAGAGAAAGAGAGGGAGGGAGGCTGGCTTTCTTTGCAACCGTTTCCCCTTCTGAGCCCAAAGGAAAATTAACCGGCTATTAAAGAGCAACGGCTCGATTAAGCGGTTTTATCTGTCGGTTGGCATTTGATGCAGCCCCCGCGTTGGCTCATTAGGTGCCGTGCCAATTCTTAGCTCCTCTGCAGGGCATCCATCGGAAATCGAGACAAGCCGGCTGGCCGAGATGAAACTCGCTGCCGTCCCTGAAGCTTGAAGCAAAGGCAAGGGAGGGTCTGAAGGAGATTCATCCTGGGGTCCACGTCAACAACAACAACAACACACCACACACACACTTTGGGATCACTAATCCAGGGCACACATCAGGTTGCAGCCAGGTGGGAATTGCCAAATTTCCATAATATAAACAATAAATAAAATAAATAACAGAGAAACAGAACCTGGGAGATTGTGAGTCCTGGTCCTGCTTTAGCTATGAAAGTCGGATGGGTGACTTTGGGCCAATCGCCAGGAGACTGGGAGTTCTAGTCCTGCTTTAGGGATGAAAGCTGATTGGGTGACTTAGGGCCAATCGCCAGGAGACTGGGAGTTCTAGTCCTGCCTTAGAGATGAAAGCTGATTGGGTGACTTTGGACCAATCGCCAGGAGACTGGGAGTTCTAGTCCTGCCTTAGAGATGAAAGCTGATTGGGTGACTTTGGGCCAATCGCCGGGAGACTGGGAGTTCTAGTCCTGCTTTAGAGATGAAAGCTAATTGGGTGACTTTGGACCAATTGCCAGGAGATTGGGAGTTCTAGTCCTGCCTTAGGAGTGAAAGCTGATTGGGTGACTTTGGGCCAATTGCCAGGAGACTGGGAGTTCTAGTCCTGCCTTAGAGATGAAAGCTGATTGGGTGACTTTGGGCCAATCACCAGGAGACTGGGAGTTCTAGTCCTCCCTTAGGGATGAAAGCCAGTTGGGTGACTTTGGGCCAATCACCAAGAGACTGGGAGTTCTAGTCCTCCCTTAGGGATGAAAGCCGGTTGGGTGACTTTGGGCCAATCGCCGGGAGACTGGGAGTTCTAGTCCTGCCTTAGGGATGAAAACTGATTGGGTGACTTTGGGCCAATCGCCGGGAGACTGGGAGTTCTAGTCCTGCCTTAGGGATGAAAGCTGATTGGGTGACTTTGGGCCAATCGCCGGGAGATTGGGAGTTCTAGTCCTGCCTTAGGGATGAAAGCTGATTGGGTGACTTTGGGCCAATCACCAGGAGACTGGGAGTTCTAGTCCTGCCTTAGGGATGAAAGCTGATTGGGTGACTTTGGGCCAATCGCCGGGAGATTGGGAGTTCTAGTCCTGCCTTAGGGATGAAAGCTGATTGGGTGACTTTGGGCCAATCACCAGGAGACTGGGAGTTCTAGTCCTGCCTAAGGCATGAAAGCTGACTGAGAGTCTTTGGGCCAATCACCAAATAATGTGCCATTATTTCTTGGAAACCGCGGAGGCCCATTCAAGAGAGCCATTTGGGGCAGTGGAGGAGCGCACAAAACTTGCCCTTCGGCAGAGGACAGAATTGGCAGCCAGGCAGGACGTCCCGGTGGGAGGGAGAGACAACCAGCCCATCCATCACTCCGCGTTTCAGAAATGCTTCTTTCCGGTTCATTGACTCCTGGCACAAAAGGGCCGTTCTTTGTACAAGGAGATGGGACTCTACTGGGAAGAGAATTTGGGGAGGGGATTGGCTGGGGACAGAGACCCTCAGAGGCCATCTGAAGAAGGAGGCCAATCGATGGAGCTGGCCATGGGGTGGGGTCCCGGGAGGAGGAGGAGGACCTCTGAGTGGGAGGCATTTCAGGTCCGCAAGAAAACAACCAATCCAGGACCGCCACCCCCGGTCTCCTTCCTCTTCCTCCTCCTCCTCCTCCTCCAACAATCTGTTTATAACAGAAGGGGGGGAAGAGGGATGGAGGGAGGGGAAAAGAGAGAGGGAGGAAGAGAGGGAGAAATAAGGAAGGAGGGAGAAAGGAGAAGGAGGGAGGGAAAGGGAAGAAAATAAGAAGGGAGGGAGGGAGGGAAAAGAGAGGGGGAGGGAAATAAGGAGGGAGGGAGGAAGGAATGAAGGGGAAGAGAGAGAGGGAGGGAGAGAGGGAGAAATAAGGAAGGAGGGAGGGAGGAGAAGGAGGGAGGGAAAGGGAAGAAATAAGAAGGGAGGGAGGAAGGGAAGGGAAAAGAGAGAGGGAGAAATAAGGAGGGAGGGAGGAAGGAATGAAGGGGAAAAGAGAGAGGGAGGGAGAGAGGGAGGGAAATAAGGAGGGAGGGAGGAAGGAATGAAGGGGAAAAGAGAGAGAGGGAGGGAAAGAGGGAGAAATAAGGAAGGAGGGAGGGAGGAGAAGGAGGGAAAGGGAAGAAAATAAGAAGGGAAGGAGGGAGGAAGGGAAGGGAAAAGAGAGAGGGACGGAAATAAGGATAGAGGGAGGGAGGAAGAAATGAAGGGGAAAAGAGAGAGAGAGGGAGGGAGCGCATGCTCCCATTGCGAACCAGTAGTAAAGGTAAGTAGAACCCACCCCTGCCCAGCTTGCTTTCATACCTAAGGCGGAACTAGAACTCACCGTCTCCTGGTGATTGACCAAAGTCACCCAGATTGCTTTCATGCCTAAGGCAGGATTAGAACTCAGAGTCTCAGAGTTTTCTAGCCTGTCGCCTTCACCACTAGAGCAAACTATCTGTCTTCTCATGGAATTCAGAGCACAGTTTTTTGGTTTTTTTTGAAAGGTGCCCTGGGCTTCTCGTTATGCGTTAAAGGTTGATTTGTACCTGCCCAAACTAGGCGCCTTACTTAAACGATAAACCTGAGATCTGGATGAGGAGCAGGGATGGGGATGGCTTTTAATTAACGTTTTACAGAAGCCTTTCTCAGCTAGGCTTTCCCAGAAGCCAAGGGCTTCTTGCAAGAGAGCCTAATTGAAAAACTAAATATAAACATCGCTTTTTGAACTCGGCGCGCCACGCAGCGCGGCGGTGGGAATTTTTACGCCCTGTGACCTAAACTGCTGGTCTGATGCTTGGCTGCTCTTACAAACCTTGTCGAATGGGAACGGCGTGTGGGGCAGAATCGAATTGTATTTATTATGAAACTGGGGTGGTTTTTTTTTTTTTTTTCCTTTTTTGCAATTTTTTTAACGCACGGGTTCAGCGAGAGAGCTGACCATTATTTTAAGGGTTCTTCCAGCGTCAAAAAAAAAGTCAAGCGTTCCAAGCACTTAACTTACAAATTTAGCTCGCTGTTTTCGTTTGTGTTTTTAATTTAATTTAATTTAAATTTTTTTTTAGCTGCCTGGTTGGGCGCTGGGGAAGGGCAACCCTACCGTTCAAATAAATAAATAACCAATAATTCATGAGCCACAGCAATCCCTGAAGTAGCCGGCTGTGGTTAACAAAAGTTTTAAGCTTTCTAATGATATGGGTTAGTCTGAAAAGGCGTTTCTACTCTCCTCCTGGTTTTGGGGTTTGTTTTTTTTTGGCTCCCATAGAATAAAACGAGGAGGAACGATGACTCAGGGGTTAAAGACACTGAGCCTGTGAGCTGGAAAGTTTGAGACCTGGTTTGAGATCTGCGTGCCGTGCGATGGGGGTGAGCTCCCGTTCCTTGCTCCAGCTCCTGCCCACTTAGCAGTCTGAAAGCAGGCAAATCTTAATCATCATCATCTTCCTTTAATGACCCCGTAATCCCTTGCAGGGTGGAGTCGGGGCAACTGAATGGAGCTAGCAGAGTGTTTTACTGGCCGGATGCCCTTCCTGTCACCAGCGCGGAGTTTTGTTCGGCAGATATATTCTCATTGTGCCCAGAGAGAGAAATATCGGCTTCTATCTAGGATCGAACTCACAGCCTCCTGATTGTGAGGCGAGAGCTCCACCTCTAGGCCGTTGCATCGCTCCATTTGAAAGCAGGGAAATGTGAGTAGATAAATAGGCACCACTTCGGTGGGATGGTAACAGCATTCTGTGCGTCTTTGGCATATAGCCTTGCTGGCCCCTTGACCATGGAAGTGTCTTCAGCCAACGCTGAACCCAGGCACAAAGTGAGGAATGTGATATACACACTGCAGTGAGACCTGTCCAGATATATACACTGGAGAAACAAAACAGTCAGTTCACAAACAAGTGGCACAACATAGGAGAACAAATCCATCTGGACAGGATTCAGCATTCCGTCTGCATTCAAAATACAAAGGCTGCCCTTTTGAAAACAGCAAAGTCCACATTCAGGAGAGAGCTGGATTGAAAGAGGGGTCAAAGAGGCCATCTATGTCAAAATTGAACAGCCCTTTCTCAACGGAGGGGGAGGGAGGGATGTGACATCATCTACCTCCTGTCTCCTACAACACGGTCCATTCAGCAGTTCCAAGAAGGCTCCACACCAATGGTGGAATTCAATTTTTATTTTACTACCGGTTCTATGGGCATGGCTTGGTGGGTGTGATGTGGCTTGGTGGGCGTGGCAGGGACAGGATACTGCAAAATCCCCATTCCCACCCCACTCCAGGAGAAGGATACTGCAAAATCCCCATTCCCTCCCCACTCCTAGGGGAAGGATATTGCAAAATCTCCATTCCCACCCCACCCTGGGGCCAGCCAGAGGTGGTATTTGCCGGTTCTCTGAACTATTCAAAATTTCCACTACCAGTTCTCCGGAACCTGCTGGATTTCACCCCTGCTCCACACCCATTTGCACTCAGGCGACCCTGAAGACACAGATCAACCTCCAAGTGGCCTCAACAACTCTCTGAAAGGATGCAAATGACTTTATACTCCTTGTCTGCAAGGAGTATAAATCCTTCCATTCCCCACCATCCAGTCAGAGCTGAAGAAGCTTCTTGGATGAGAAGCGAAACGTCTTCAAAGAAAAAATAAGAAAATCCAGTTGCCTCTTGAAAAAAAGCATCTTTGGGATCTCCATCCCTCTGATGTTTTCATTGTCAATTCCAAAGATGGTTGATCGACCTGCTTCCATCAGTTTGGTCTTCTTTGCATTTAATCTCTCTTCCATTTCTTCGTTCTGCCGACAGACATTTCGCATTTTGAAAATATCTTAGCAAGACGCAGGTTATTAATCTTTTTTTTCCCCCCTCCAATTTTAAAAACCACCTTCTTCTTCTTCTTCTTCTTCTTCTTCTTCTTCTTCTTCTTCTTCTTCTTCTTCTTCTTCTTCTTTCTTCTTTCTTCTTTCTTCTTTCTTCTTTCTTCTTTCTTCTTTCCACTTCAAGCTTCCCTTCTTAGGATGCCGTGCCTCGTGCGTCTTCGTTTTGAAAACTTAAAACCCAGGTCGCAAGAAGCGTCTCGTGGCAGAAGCGAATGGAAAAGGCTGGGTAAGAAGTTCCTAGTCGGAAGGGAGATACGGAAAACGCAATTGCAAAGGATTTCATTCAAGAGGGAAAATGCCAGCGTGTCTCTATGGAAAGTCATAAAGAGCAGATGAAAACCGAAAGGCTTAAATATTCAGGAAACGGTAGGGTGGGGGGGGGGAAAGGAAGGATAAAGATATGAACAGCTTAGAACAGTTTCCCGGCATCCGGAAAGCAAAACGTTCAGAAGGAACTAGCCCAGGATGCTGAGAATACAAAGGGTCCTCGACTTATGACCATTATTGCAGAGGTGGTATTCAGCTGGTTCAGACCGGTTCGCCCGAACCGGTAGCAGAAATCCAAGATGGGCCAGTCCCTGCTCTATGCCATCCTATTTAGGCATATTTTTGAGGCCGGGTGCATGCACGGAAGGGACACCCGCCAGCAAAGCACATGTGCGGAAATCTGGCGCGCTCTCACATTTGCGACCGGAAGGGAAAGTAAGTGAATGCCACCCCTGCATTATTGGGATCAGAATTTCCGTTGCTAAGCAGCGCGGTTGTTCAGTGAGTCATGCCCGATTCTTTTGGCCGCGGTTGTTAAGCGAATCGTTGCAGTTGTGAATTCAATCACGCAGTCCTTAGGCAGATCTGGCTTCCCCCCACCTTGACTCTGGCTTGTCAGGAAGTAGCTGGGAAGGTGGCAAACGGAGATCAGTCAATGAGAGCCAGTTCGGTTCTGGCTTGGAAACCAGGAGACGGTGAGTTCTAGTTCTGTCTTACGCACGAAATCCAGCCGGGTGACTTTGGATGCGTCCCTAAGCATAGCACAAAAGCCAGTTGGGTGACTCTGAGCCTATCACCAGGAGACGGGGAGTTCTAGTTCCATTTTAAGCACGAAAGCCAGCTGGGTGACTCTGAGCCTATCGCCAGGAGACGGGGAGTTCTAGTCCCATTTTAAGCATGAAAGCCAGCTGGATGACTCTGAGCCTATCGCCAGGAGACGGGGAGTTCTAGTCCCATTTTAAGCATGAAAGCCATCTGGGTGACTCTGAGCCTATCGCCAGGAGACGGGGAGTTCTAGTTCCATTTTAAGCATGAAAGCCATCTGGGTGACTCTGAGCCTATCGCCAGGAGACGGGGAATTCTAGTCCCATTTTAAGCACAAAAGCCAATGGGTGACTCTGAGCCAATCACAAGGAGATGGGGAGTTCGAGTCCCATTTTAAGCACGAAAGCCAGCTGGATGACTCTGAGCCTATCGCCAGGAGACGGGGAGTTCTAGTCCCATTTTAAGCACAAAAGCCAATGGGTGACTCTGAGCCAATCACAAGGAGATGGGGAGTTCGAGTCCCATTTTAAGCACAAAAGCCAGCTGGGTGACTCTGAGCCTATCGCCAGGAGACGGGGAGTTCTAGTCCCATTTTAAGCACGAAAGCCAAATGGGTGACTCTGCGCCAATCACAAGGAGATGGGGAGTTCGAGTCCCATTTTAAGCACGAAAGCCAAATGGGTGACTCTGAGCCTATTGCCAGGAGATGGGGAGTTCTAGTCCCATTTTGAGCAGAAGACAAGGAAAAGATTTTATTTATTTATTTAGAAAATATATATCGCCGCCTATTCACACATGGCGACTCAAAAGATGCTTTTGAGGTTGGGAACCCGGCATCCCGAACCCGGAGATCAAAGCGGCAGGGCCTGCTCCCCGGCAAGGCCACTCTGGATGACAATCTGCCTGGGTTGCTGCTGCTGCTGACTCCTTCGCTTTTTAAATTAAAACCATCCCTCGCCGGCCCTGTTTTCCATCTGACCCCTTCAGTCAAGAACGCACTTTCTTCCTCTGTCATGGTAACCTTGGCGCAGGCATCCTGGAGAAACCTTCCCTCTTTTGACAGAAATATAAGCCTCTCTTTCCTAAAAGCTTTCCAACCCCGAGAGCATCCTCCTCGCGAGAGCTCAGGGACATGAGTTTTGTGTGTGTGTGTGTGTATATATACACACTCTCACCGTGGAAAAGAGAGCTGGGTGCCAGCCGGGTGCGCGCAATCCTTCCATCAAAGCTCAGCGCCGGGTTTCGCTTCCAAAGCCCTTAACATCTTGGCCGGAGTTCGTTTTCCAAGGCAGGATTCCCAATTTTTGCGGCCTCGGGCACAAGCTAAAAATACGGAACGGTACGGAGAAGGGGAGCGGTGAGCCAGCAGGATTTCGCTCCAAGCGGCTTTTTTTTTTTTTTAATTTTTTTTTTGGGATGCTCTGACATCTTTTTCGATTTAATTTAGCTCATGTTTCGTTTGGGTCGCCCGAATTGGCCCAAGGAAGACCGGGGGGGGGGGAAGAGATATGGGATTTGGGGGTGGGGGGCAATTTATTTTTTTCCAAAGCACAAGAAGGCAGGATTAAGAAACGACGGATGGAAACGGATCAAGGAAGGGAAGCAACCTGGAATTAAGGAGAAACTTCCTGACGGGGAAGCAAAGGAGCCCGTGGAACAGCTTGCCACCAGAAGTTGTAGGTGCTCCATTACTGGAGGTTTTTAAGATAGTCACTTGTCTGAAATGGGATAGGTTCTCCTGCTTGAGCAGGGGGCTGGACTAGAAGACCTCCAAGGTCCCTTCCGCCTCTACTCCGATGGATTGACTTTGGCCAAATCGACATCTTCTGGAGGGCGGAGGGGCTCCATGTAGCTCCATTTTACCAGCTCCATGTAGGCTGGGGACGATTGGAAGTACAGCCCAACGCTGGGTGGGTGGGGGAGGCCAATAAGGGGGGTCTTTGGCTCCGAACGGACTTCAGATCCCCCAATCTGACATTTTTCCCCCGGTGAACTCGGGGTTTCCCTAGGGCAGAGCTCCGGTTTTCCTTTCCTAACCTCCTCTTTGACTTAATTAATAACAGTCCTTTTCGGCAGTCACGGTTCAGCGGCGGGAGATTAGGGCTGTTCTGCCAATTCCTTTTTTTTTTTTCCCCTCTCTCTTTTCTCTCTCTCTTTTTTTTTTTCCCTCTTCAAAAACAAATGTGTCTCTCAAGAAGCTTTGACGTCACCTTCCCCCCTCTCGACCACTACAAAGGAGAAAGAGGGGAGGAATTTCGGATGGAAAACCAGCACAGAAGTCCCACCGCTGAGAACTGAAGGAGGGAATATCGATGAAGTCATCTGGGCAAAGCCAGAAGCTCGTCTCTCTCCGATGCAAGGCCCTGGGTTCGAGTTCCGGCCTGGAACCAGGCCTTCTTGAGGTTTTCACAAAGGGGCTTCCTGGACTGGACTTTCTGTTTTTTTTTTTTTTCCTTTTGAAGACATTTCGCTTCTCATCCAAGAAGCTTCTTCAGTTCTGACTGGAGGGTGGGGAAAGGAAGGATTGATACTCCTTGCAGACAGCTGCTCATTTGCATCCTTTGAGAGCAGAGAGCATCTTCAAACTTGGCAGCTTTAAGACTTGTGGACTTCAACTCCCAGAATTCTCCAGCCAGCAAAACTTTAAGACTTGTGGACTTCAACTCCCAGAATTCCTCAGCCAGTATGCTGCCAAGTTTGAAGACCTCTGTTTTAGAGGCCCGTTGAAGCACTTGGAGCTTTGTCTGTGTCCTTAGCTGACCCTCAGGATTTATATTCCTTTTTTTTTTTTTTTTAATTTGATTTATATGCCGCCCTTCTCCGGAGACTCAGGGCGGCTTACAATGCATTAAGCAATAGCCTTCATACTTTTGTATATTTATACAAAGTCAGCTTATTGCCCCCACAAACTGGGTCCTCAATTTACCTACCTTAGAAAGGATGGAAGGCTGAGTCAACCTTGAGCCTGGTGAGATTTGAACTCGCAGTAATTGCAGGCAGCTGGATGTTAAATGCTGCCTTAGTAGGAGGCATTAGCCTCCTACGCCACTCAGGCTCCTTTGTATCCTCAAATGACCAGCTGTCTGCAAGGAATATAAACCCTTCCATTCCCCACCATCCGGTCAGAGCTGGAGAAGCTTCTTGGATGAGAAGCGAAACGTCTTCAAAAGGAAAAACAAAAAAACCCAGTTGCCTCCTGAAAAAAGCACCGGGATGACTGAGAATCTCTACAGACTTCTTCAGACTTTTCTGACAGTGGATGTTTGAGCCAATTGCTTGGATGGCCTCTGGTCCCACTTCGTTCTCCTCTTGAGTTCTTTCTTTCTTTCGTCTAATGAAGAGAAGGACTAGGGGTGACAGGAAAGCAGTCTTCCGATATTTGAGGGGAAGAAGGGAGAAAGAAAGAAAGAAAGAAAGAAAGAAAGAAAGAAAGAAAGAAAGAAAGAAAGATAGAAAGAGAAAGGAAGGAAGGAAGGAAGGAAGGAAGGAAGGAAAGAAGGAAGGAAGGAAGGAAGGAAAGAAAGAAAGAAAGAAAGAAAGAAAGAAAGAAAGAAAGAAAGAAAGAGGAAGGAAAAAGTAAGAAAGAAAGAAAGGAAGGAAAAAGAAAGAAAGAAAGAAAGAGAAAGAAAGAAAGAAAGAAAGAAAGACAGAAAGAAAGAAAGAAAGAAAGAAAGAAAGAAAGAAAGAAAGAAAGAAAGAAAGAAAGAAAGAAAGTCAGTCCAGTTGCTTTTGGGACAGGCGACAGGATAGCATTCTCCCAATATTTGAGAATATTTCTCCTCTTGAGTTCTTCCTTGGCTAATAGTCCAATGAAGAGAAGGACCAGGGGTGACAGGATAGCAGTCTTCCGATATTTGAGGGGCTGCCACTAGAAAGGAGGAGTCAAGCTATTCTCCAAAGCCCCTGAAGGCAGGACAAGAAGCAACGGATGGAAACTAATCAAGGAGAGAAGCAACCTGGAATTAAGGAGAAACTTCACAACAGTGAGGACAATTCACCAGCGGAACTGCATGCCACCAGAAGTCATCACTGGAGGTTTTTAAGAAGAGATTGGACAGCCACTTGTCTGAAATGGTACAGGCTTGGAACTAAGGATAAATTTCCTGACTGTGGGAACAATTAATCCGTGGAACTACTTGCCTCCAGAAGTTGTGAATGCTCCATCACTGGAGGCTTTTAAGAAGCGACTGGACAGCTGTTTGTCTGAAATGGAAGAGAGCCTCCTGATTGAACTGTTGGGTTGTTATTCTGAGACTCTGAAAGAGTGCAGAGAAAAGCAACAAAGATGATCAGGGGTCTGGAGACTAAAACTTAAGAAGAACGGTTGCAGGAATTAGGTATCTTAGTCTAATGGAAAGAAGGACTAGGACCTGATAGCAGTATTCCAATATTTGAGGGGATGCCGTAAAGAAGAGGGGGTCAACCTATTCTCCAAAGCCTCTGAAGCAGGGGTGAAATGCTCCCGGTTCGGACCGGATCGCCCAATCCGGTAGCGATGGAGGCAGGTGGTTCGGAGAGCCGGTAGCAAAAATCCCTGCCCCCCTTCCCCCCCCATGCCCAGCTGAGCCGCACAATCATAAGAGGCTTTTTTTTTTTTTACTTTTAAAAGCATTTTTTCTACAACCTCTTCGGCCGAAAATATGCTTTTAAAAGTTAAAAAAAAAAAAGCCTCTGATGATCGCGCGGCTCAGCTGCAATCATCAAAGGCTTTTAAAAGAAAAAAACCCTTTTTTTTCTTTTAAATGCTTCTGACGATCCAAGCTGAGTTGCCTGATCGTCAGAGGCATTTAAAAGAAAAAAAGCCTCTGCCGATCAGGCAACTCAGCTGGGGTCGTCAGAGCCTTTTGAAAGCATTTTTTTACAACCTCTTCGCCAAAGAGGTTGTAGAAAAAATGGTTTTAAAAATTAAAAAAAAAATTAAAACATGGCCACGCCCACCCAGTCACATTACCCCCCCACACCAAGCCACGCCCACAGAACCGGTACTAACAAATTTTACATTTCACCACTGCCCTGAAGGCAGAACAAGAAGCAATGGGTGGAAACTCGTCAAGGAGCCTTGGTAGTACAGTGGTCTAAAGCACCCTGTTATTAAGAACAGCTGCCTGCAATTACTGCAGGTTCGAATCTCGCCAAGGCTCAAGGTTGACTCAGCCTTCCATCCTTTCTAAGGTAGGTAAATTGAGGACCCAGTTTGTGGGGGCAATAAGATGACTTTGTATAAATATACAAAAAGGATGAAGGTTATTGCTTAACGCATTGTAAGCCGCCCTGAGTCTCCGGAGAAGGGCGGCATATAAATCAAATCAAATAAATAAATAAATAAATAAGGAGAGAACCAACCTAGAAAGAAGGAGAAAATTTCCTGACAATTAACCAGTGGAACTGCTTGCCACCAGAAGTTGTGGGTGCTTCATCGCTGGAGGTTCTTAAGAAGAGATTGGACAACCGAGGTGTCCTGACCATGGCTGGCTCAGGAATTCCTGGAATTGAAGTCCACGGGTCCATAAAGGGGCAGGCAACTCCCGCTCCTGAATTCTGGAGGCTTGAACCCACCACAAAACCAGTATGATGTCCCCACCCCCATCCCCGGAGACACCATTCCCATTAGCACATGGCCCCAGGGATACAGTCCTGGGGGTGGGGGTGGGGGGGGTAGGGGGCTCTGACAGCAGAGAGACCCAAGCAACGTCCCCTTCCCTGCGGCCCCTCAACTTTTCAATGCTCTCAGCCTGCCTGCTGTCCTAACTGAACAAGTGCCTTTGAAGAACGAATGAAAGAAAGAAAAATGAAGAAAAGAGGGGTGGGGTGGGGTAGAGCCTCATCCATCACTGACACGGCTGTTTTCAAAAGATCTGACATTCTGCGGTGGGAAGGACACCCCCAAACACACACAGATCCTGATGGGGGGGAGGGGGGGAGGGAGGCCCAGAGGAGTCAGGGCAAGGAAGCCGGCATTCAGAAGGAGCTGAGATTAGCCCAGGATGAGGTTACTCTAGTCCAAGGGTCTCCAACCTTGGCAACTTTAAGGCTTGTGGACTTCAACTCCCAGAATTCCTCAGCCAGCAAAACTTCTCCCAGAATTCCTCAGCCAGCAAAACTTTAAGACTTGGGGACTTCAACTCCCAGAATTCCTCAGCCAGCCAAACTTTAAGGCCTGTGGACTTCAACTCCCAGAATTCCCCAGCCAGCAAAACTTTAAGGCTTGTGGACTTCGACTCCCAGAATTCCTCAGCCAGCAAAACTTTAAGGCTTGTGGACTTCGACTCCCAGAATTCCTCAGCCAGCAAAACTTTAAGGCTTGTGGACTTCGACTCCCAGAATTCCTCAGCCAGCCAAACTTTAAGGCTTGTGGACTTCGACTCCCAGAATTCCCCAGCCAGCAAAACTTTAAGGCTTGTGGACTTCAACTCCCAGAATTCCTCAGCCAGCAAAACTTTAAGGCTTGTGGACTTCAACTCCCAGAATTCCTCAGCCAGCAAAACGTTAAGGCTTGTGGACTTCAACTCCCAGAATTCCTCAGCCAGCAAAACGTTAAGGCCTGTGGACTTCAACTCCCAGAATTCCCCAGCCAGCCAAACTTTAAGGCTTGTGGACTTCAACTCCCAGAATTCCTCAGCCAGCAAAACGTTAAGGCTTGTGGACTTCAATTCCCAGAATTCCTCAGCCAGCAAAACGTTAAGGCTTGTGGACTTCAACTCCCAGAATTCCTCAGCCAGCAAAACTTCTCCCAGAATTCCTCAGCCAGCAAAACTTTAAGACTTGGGGACTTCAACTCCCAGAATTCCTCAGCCAGCCAAACTTTAAGGCTTGTGGACTTCAACTCCCAGAATTCCTCAGCCAGCCAAACTTTAAGGCTTGTGGACTTCAACTCCCAGAATTCCTCAGCCAGCAAAACGTTAAGGCTTGTGGACTTCAACTCCCAGAATTCCTCAGCCAGCAAAACTTCTCCCAGAATTCCTCAGCCAGCTAAACTTTAAGACTTGGGGACTTCAACTCCCAGAATTCCTCAGCCAACCAAACTTTAAGGCTTGTGGACTTCAACTCCCAGAATTCCTCAGCCAGCCAAACTTTAAGGCTTGTGGACTTCAACTCCCAGAATTCCTCAGCCAGCCAAACTTTAAGGCTTGTGGACTTCAACTCCCAGAATTCCTCAGCCAGCCAAACTTCAAGGCTTGTGGACTAGCTCCAGTTGCAAATAATTCCTAGAGGAATTTTGAGGTTGCCCCAGATGGGTGGTGGAAGAGAAGAAATATCATCGGCATCTTCAAAAAGAGGGTTGACTTGGGAATTGACACACTACCAGTCAGTTTGATGCCTACATGAGCCACGGTGGCGCAGTGGTGAGAGTGCAGTACTGCAGGCTACTTCTGCGGACTGCCGGGTGCCTGCAATTTGGCAATTCAAATCCCACCAGGCTCAGGGTTGACTCAGCCTTCCGTCCTTCCGAGGTCGGTAAAATGAGGACCCGGATTGTTGGGGGCAATAGGCTGACTCTGTAAACTGCTTAGAGAGGGCTGTAATAGCACTGTGAAGCAGTATATAAGTCTAAATGCTATTGCTATTCCTATAATGGCCAAGATTTTCCAATGTTGATGAACGCTTGGATAAGCATATTAAATTCATAGGCAACATTTTTGCATATCTATGGAGATTCTCAGCCATGGTTGGTTGTCTCAAAGGTGCTTTTTCCAAAGGCAGCTGGACATTCTTGATTTTTCCTTGAAGACGTTTTGCTTCTCATCCAAGAAGCTTCTTGAGCTTCTCCACCGTTCAGTCGGGACTGAAGAAGCTTCTTGGATGGGTAGTGAAATGTCTTCAAGCAAAAAAGAAAGAAAGAAAGAAAGAAAGAAAGAAAGAAAGAAAGAAAGAAAGAAAGAAAGAAAGAAAGAAAGAGAAAGGGGGAGGAAGGAAAGAAGGAAGGAAGAAGAAGGAAGGAAGGAAGGAAGAAAAAGGAAGGAAGGAAGAAAGGAAGAAAGGAAGGTAGGAAGGAAAGAAAGGAAGGAAGGAAGGGGAAGGGGAAAGAAAAAAGAGAGAAAGAAAAGGAAGAAAGAAAGGGAAAGGGAAAGGGAGAAAGAAAGAAAGAAAAAGAAAGGAAGGAAGGAAAGAAAGAGAGAGAAAGAAAGAAAGAAAGAGGGAAAGGGGAAAGAAGGAAAAAAGTAAGTAAGAAAGAAAGAAAGGAAAGAAAGGAAGGAAGAAAGGAAGGTAGAAAGAAAAAGAAAGAAAGAAAGAAAAAGAAAGGAAGGTAGGAAGGAAGGAAAGAAAGAAAGGGGAAGGGGAAGGAAGGAAGGAAGGAAAAAAGAAAGAAAGAAAGAAAGAGAGAGAAAGGGAAAGGAAGGAAGAAAGAAAAAGAAAGGAAGGTAGGAAATAAAGAAAGAGGGAAAGGGAAAGGGGAAGGGGAAGGAAGGAAGGAAAAAAGAAAGAAAGAAAGAAAGAAAGAAAGAAAGAAAGAAAGAAAGAGAGAGAGAGAGAGAGAAAGGGAAAGGGAAAGGAAGGAAGAAAGAAAAAGAAAGGAAGGTAGGAAAGAAAGAGGGAAAGGGAAAGGGGAAGGAAGGAAGGAAAAAAGAAAGAAAAAAAGAAAGAAAGAAAGAAAGAAAGAGAAAGGAAGGAAGAAGGAAGGAAGGTAGGAAGATAGAAAGAAAGGAAAAACAAAGAAAGAAAGAAAGAAAGAAAGAAAGAAAGAAAGAAAGAAAGAAAGAAAGAAAGAAAGAAAGGTCCAGTTGCTTTTGGGACAGGCGACAGGGTAGCATTCTCCCAATATTTGAGAATCGAATCACAAAGAAGAGGAGGAGGTCAACCTGTTCTCCAAAGCCGCTGAAGGCAGGACAAGAAGCAACGGATGGAAACTCATCAAGGAGAGAAGCAACCTAGAGCTCAGGAAAAATGTCCCGATTAATTAAACAAGTAATCAGTGGGACAGCTTGACTCCAGAAGCTGTGAAATGCTCCAGCTTCTGGAGTCTTCTGAAGAGACTGGACAATCGTTTTTGTCTGAAATGATATGAGATCTCCTGCCCTAGCAAGGGGGTTGGAGTAGATGACCTCCAAGGTCCCTTCTTCCGACTCTTGTTCTTCTGCTATTCCTTTCTGCTTCCTTGCCCCTTAATCTTGGCCTGTCCTCCCGGGGGCCACATCTTGGAATAAAGTCTTTTTTTTTTTAAATGCCAGGCCTCTTTGTGAAGTCCTCTCCCCAAGGATACACAGAACGGGGTCCCTTGTTGACTCAACCGGCAGCTGCCACCGTCGGGCAGCCCTGACTCCAGAAAGGAAAGTCCAGCTTTACAAACCCCACCAAACTTTGTCCTGAGTCCTGTATTTATTGGATGACAAATGGTGTTATTGTTGTCTGCTTTGAGGAAGGGGGGTGGTGGTTGGGGTATAAAAACACGTTTTGCATCCGTGAGGGTTGTCGCAACCACAACAGTCCCTTGTCACCGACGAACACAATCAGTCACGGGCCTGAGCTGCAAGCAGGAACATTAAAAAATAAAAATAAAAATAAAAAAATTTAGCGGCGTAGCCGGAGCTGCACGTGCCTTATCCGAATCCCACAATGGGAGCCCTTTTTGACGCACCCGTTTACTGGCAGGTGAAAGAATGCAAACTTTGAGACGCGATCCGCCGTCGCACGGAGGCTTAAGGCGGGACCCCCGGTTTCCTTCACTCAACAAGGGTTGACTCAAGGGGTCGAAAGGGAAGGGCTGATTGGCTGACAGTCACTGGCAGGAATTAATTCTTGGAAGGCCGAAACGGCCTAGAAGCCAAGATTGGGGTGACAAAAGGAGAACCAAAACAGCCGGCCGTGTCCCAGGATGGTCGGTAGCGAAAGAACAAGGAAAGATTTGGATGCGGAAGCTAACCTAGGAGAGAAGCAACCTGGGATGAAGGAGGAAATTTCCTGACAGGGAGAACAATTAACCAGTTAATTCTGATTTGCCATCAGAAGTTGTGAATGCTTCATCACTGGAGGTTTTTAAGAAGAGACTGGACAGCCATTAGTTTGAAAATGGTATAGGGCAGTGATGCCGAATGCGGGGGGGAACGCGGGGGGGGTCACGTGTGCACGTGCCCCGCCCTCTACACAAGCGTGTGTGACACCCCCCCCCACTCTCCCTCTGCTTTTGGCATGCGATGGCATGGTAAACCCAGTAGGCCCGGTTTTCGCCCTCCCCAGGCTCTTTCTTGGAGACTGGGGAGGGTGAAAACAGCCTTCCCCATTCCCCCGGAGGCCCTCCAGAGACCGGAAACAGCCGGTTTCCCGACTTCCGGTGGGCCCGGCAGGCCTGAAAATCAGCTGGCTAGCACGAGCATGCGCGCTGGAGCTGAGCTAGGGCAACGCTCGCGTGCCCACATATATGGCTCCGTGTGGCACAGGTGGCACGTGTGCCATAGGTTCGCCATCACAGGTATAGGGCAGGGGTGGGTTCTAAATTTTTTTACTACCGGTTCTGTGGGCGTGGCTTATTTTGTGGGCGTGGCTTGATGGTCATGTGACAATTCTTTAGGATTTAGCAGGGGTCTACCAGGCTTTTAATTGCTTGCAGAGCTGTATCGGTCTACCCATTTGTTTTGGAGGCACCAGTCTACTCATGTGTTTTTGGAGGCACCGGTCTACTCATTTCTTTTTGGAGGCACCGGTCTACCCATTTGTTTTTGGAGGCACCGGTCTACCACCAAACTGCCTTTTAACACTGATCAGCTGTAGGGCGGCCCTTTGAAGCCCCGCGGCAAGAGTTTAAACAGTTTTTTTCCTTCTAGCTGATCAGCTGGGACTCGGGAGGCAGCAATAGATTGGGGGTGGGGCCAAATAAAAGGTAAGAATAATGCATGGGAGCGGAGGGTGGGCAGAACCAGTTCGGTGATGTCATATCGTCACCGCTACCGGCTCGGTGGAACCGGGCCAAACCGGGAGGAACCCATCACTGGTATAGGATCTCCTGCCTCAGCACGGGGTTGGATTAGAAGGCCTTTCTTTCTTGAGTCCCTTTCTTGCCAGTTGCTAAGTGAGTTGATTGCCAAGCGTCTGAATTTGGCTCCGGTATCCACGGGGATGCTAAAATTGTTCGCAAGCGTAAAAAAAAAAAAAAAAAAAAACGGTCCTAAATCAGTGCAGTTGGAACTTCAAAATTCGAACTTCGACTACTTGTAATAGCATTTTGTGTTCTTGCTATAAGGAAGTGGCTGTCCACTCCAGCTCATTTTAGGCGATCCACCGGAGGGTATTTTTTTTTAACAGAAATTGAGTCTCTTTAGCAGCGTTCCAGACGCTCTTCCAAGCTAAAAGGCCACGAAGCCACGTATCCGATGCTAAATTCTGGAGAACCAGGTCTCCAAGGCGAAGGCAGCCATTCTGCAGACTTCAAGAGGAATGTCTCCTTTCGTCCATCGCTCTTTCTCCTCGCCATTTACGCCGGCTGGGCATTGTCCAGCTTCTCCAGAGGGAACCTCTCGATTAGCTCCCGAGGCAACCCCCCGATTCAAAGCGGTTCTTGCCGAAATCAATCTTGCAAAAGGACAGATTGGCTGGGAGGGTTTTTTTTTTTTTTTTGCACAGGCCCGGGTGCTGGAACGAATGGAAAACAACAGGGGCCGGTAACTTTAAAACACCATGGCTACGACGGGACACGGTAGAGAAATGGAAGGATTAAAATGGCAAAGGGGGTGAGGTGGAAATGGAAATGGAAAGGATTAAAATCGGCATGCATCGTGGAAAGACAAGCTTGCGTCTTGCGTGTTTATCAGCGCAGGGCAGGGGTGAAATCCAGCAGGTTCTGACAGGTTCTGGAGAACCGGTAGCGGAAATTTTGAGCAGTTCGGAGAACCGGCAAATACCGCCTCTGGCTGGCCCCAGAGTGGGTGGGAATGGGGATTTTGCAGTATCCTTCCCCCAGGAGTGGGGAGGGAATGGAGATTTTGCAGGATCCTTCCCCCAGGAGTGGGGAGGGAATGGGGATTTTGCTGTATCCTTCTCCTGGAATTGGGGAGAGAATGGGGATTTTGCAGTATCCTTCCCCTGCCACGTCCACTAAGCCATGTGCACCAAGCCACACCACAGAACAGTCGTAAAAAAATTTGGAATTCAACACTGGTGCAGGGATAGGTGAGCAAGGAGGGGAATCGGCTACAGAGGAATTATGGAGTCTGTCATCTGCACCTCTATCACTGACTGATTTGATTCTGCAACCCAACAAGACAGACACAGACTTCAGAGGATCGTTAGAACTGCAGAAAAAACAATGGCTACCAACCTGCCTTCCATTGAGGACCGGTATGCTGCACGAGTCAAAAAGAGGGCTGGGAAAATATCTACAGAGTCCTCGCATCCTGGACATAAACTGCTTCAACTCCTACCCTCAAAACGACGCTACAGAGCACTGCACCCCAGAACAACTAGACACAAGGACCCAACAATCCTCCTCCTCCTCCTTGACTCCACAAACCCCACTCCCTTCTAGTCCTGATGATGTTATCTAGTTGGGTCATGAGGAAGGAGGAAACCACCAAACTCAGAGAGCACTAAAGACCCCACAATTTTCCTCCAATCCACAAACCTCACTCCCTTCCAGTCCTGATGATGTTACCTAGTTGGGTCATGAAACGTCTGCAAGGAAAGCACCAAGGACCATACAGTTCAACTATGAGCTACAAATATCCGCTTCTCGTAGAAGAAGGCTTTTTACTGGCAGACTATCCTGGCCAAATAATGGCCATTGGATAACCAACAGTTGGGAGGGACCGAGCATGTGAAGTAACATATTTACAATTGCAGTTTTGGGTCCTTGTGGTAGGAAACTGCCAGTAAAAATATTTACTTCCAAAAGCAAGCGCCTCAGCCAAGCCTCTGAATGGTTCGAGCCCTATGTTTAATTATTTGGATTAAAGAGACGCAAATGTTGTGTGTTCCCATCAACAACTAAAACACTGCAAAGCGGAGGGATCTGAAGGTGTGCTTAAAATCCCCTGGCAGAAGCCCAACGAAAAGCTGCAAATTGTCAAGATAAATACATCCGGGCAGTTCTCGACTTACAACTGTCCATTTAATGACCGTTGGAAGCTACCGTTGCGGTCCGCCAGCAGCCTGTGGAGCTGACAGCAGAGTCGGACAGCGATGAGGCTGAGGAAGAACAGGGGCCAGTCCTGGAGGCTGGGGAAGGCCCGAACGAGGGCTCTGCGTCGGAGGCAGAGATGGGGCCAGGGCCATCGGGGAGTGATGTGCGGACTTTGGAGCCTCCAGAGGCTGACAGCAGAGAGGCAGAGGAACAGGAGGAGCCTGTTCCTAGTGCACGTATGAGAAGAGCTGCCAGAAGGCAGGAGCAGCTAAAGCAGAGAGGACGACTCAGGAGTAAGGCCAAGAGATGATTGGCCTCTCCCAAAAGGTTTAAAAGACCAGCAACGGCTCTCGGGCTCTTTGTCCGGAAAACAACGTTGATAGATTTGTTTCTTGTCTTGCTGCATTTATTTCTTGTCGGTGTCTTCTGCTCCTGAACTTTTGCCAAGAAAAGCCTTTGGCAGGTTGCCTAATTAGACCAAGGTTGGTGATAAGGCTGAAGGATTGTGCTATGAAGAGTTTGTTTTGAATTAGTTTGGACTACACTGAGAATGAGTTAATTCTCAGCTGTTCTAATAAAGTCTGTTTGTTTTGGAACTGATTGCGTCTACTTGGGCCTGGGTCACAACAGATATCATGGCACTGAAAAAAAGAGAATGGATAAAGACATCTTACGACCGTTTTTCACGCTTACGACCGTTGCAGCATCCCCAGGGTCACATGATCAAAATCGCTTGGCAAGTGATTCATGTTTATGACGGTTGCAGCGTCCTGGGGTTGCGCAATCCCCCTTTGGCGACCTTCTGAGAAGCAAAATCAACGGGGAAGCCAGATTCACTTAACAACCGTGCGGCTAACTTAATACCTGCAGTGATTCACTTAACAACTGTGGCGGGAAAGATCGTAAAATGGGGCAAAACTCACTTAACAACTGTTTCGCTTAACAACAGAAATCTTGGGCTCTATTATGGTCGTAAACCAAGGACTGCCTGTACGCACTTAACTTAAGCCTTGAAAGCCCATTAATGACAAAAGTAATACAGGTAGTCCTCGACTTACAACCGCAATTGAGCCCAAAATTTATGTCGCTAAAGTGAGAAATTTGTTCAGTGAGCTTTGCCCCGTTTTATGACTTTTCTTGCCATGTTTGTTAAGTGAATCACTGCGGTTGTTCAATTAGTAACCCGGTTGTTAAGTGAATCTTAGGGGCCTGGTGGCTCAGCAGTCTGAAAGCATTGTGATTAACACCAGCTGTCTGCAATTATTGTAAGTTCAATTCTCACCAGGCTCAAGGTTGACTCAGCCTTCCATCCTTTCTAAGGTAGGTAAATTGAGGACCTAGTTTGTGGGGGCAATAAGCTGACTTTGTATAAATATACAAAAAGTATGAAGGCTATTGCTTAACGCATTGTAAGCCGCCCTGAGTCTCCGGAGAAGGGCGGCATATAAATCAAATTAAAAAAAAAAAAATCTGGTTTCCCCACTGGTCAGACGGTTGCAAAAGGGGATCCTGGGACCATAGGACACCGCAACCGTCATAAATGCAAGTCAGTTGCCAAGCATTTTGTTGAAACTTGAATTTTGATCAGGCACAAACGCGAGTCGGTTTGCCAAGCATTTTCTGAATTTCGATCATGTGATCGCAATGGTCGTAAGTGTGGAACAACGGTCCTAAGCCACTTTTTCTCAGTGCCGTTGTAACTTCGGTCACTAAGTGAACTGTTGTACGTCGAGGACCGCCGGTACATTTTATTCCTCTCTCCGATATTCTCAAAGGGGCTTGCGGACCCCAGGAACCGCTTCCTCGCCAGATGAAAAATGGGGCATCGCGACGCTCCCAGACAGCAAAAATGGGATCGGCGGCCTCCTTTAAGACGGTCGCCCAACCTCGTCACAACAACAAAACAACACCCATCAAGATTAATGACGGCAGTTAGCTCTGCTTGCCAATCTGACAGATCGCTCTCTTTTCAAAAGCCGACTCCGTTTTTTTCACACGGCCGGCGGCTTCGCAAGGATTTCATCCGTCAAATCGCAAGACCCCCACAAAACACCCCATCACGAGACCCTTCCCCCTACAAAAACAAAAAACAGCCCGGAGTAATGCTTTAGGGAAAAAAAAAAAAAACAACAACCAAGGTTGGAATGAAGACGGGACACAAAAGGGGGAAAAAATCGAGGCTTGGCAATTAGGCCGTTTTCCCACACAGCGTCTCTATCTGTGCTACTGCAGCCAAAAACTCCAACACAGTTCTGGGCTGCATCAACAGAGGGATAGAATCAAGATCACGTGACGTGTTAATACCACTTTATAAGGCCTTGGTGAGGCCACACTTGGAATAATGCGTCCAGTTTTGGTCGCCACGATGTAAAAAAGATGTTGAGACTCTAGAAAAAGTGCAGAGAAGAGCAACAAAGATGATTAGGGGACTGGAGAGGGTAAAACATAGGAAGAAGAGTTGCAGGAATTGGGTTTGTCTAGTCTAGTGAAGAGAAGGACCAGGAGTGACATGATAGCAGTCTTCCAATATCTCAGGGGCTGTCACAAAGAAGAGGGAGTCAAGCTATCCTCCAAAGCACCTAAGAGTAGGACAGGAAGCAATGGGTGGAAACTAATCAAGGAGAGAGGCAACTTAGAACTAAGGAGAAACTTCCTGACAGTGAGAACAATTAACCAGTGGAACTGCTTCCTACCAGAAGTTGTAAATGCTCCAACACTGGAAGTTTTTAAGAAGATGTTGGATAACCATTTGTCTGAGGTGGTGTAGGGTTTCCTACCTGGGCAGGGGGTTGGACTAGAAGACCTCCAGGGTCCCTTCCAACTCTCTTATTCCATTCCATTCCATTCCATTCCATTCCATTCCATTCCATTCCATTCTTTTATTCTTATTCTATTCTTTGATTCTTATTCTTATTCTATTCTATTCTTTGATTCTTATTCTGTTCTTTGATTCTTATTCTATTCTTATTCAGGGGCTGCCACAAAGAAGAGGGAGTCAAACTATCCTCCAAAGCACCCGAGAGCAGGACAAGAAGCAATGGGTGGAAACTAATCAAGGAGAGAAGCAACCTAGAACTAAGGAGAAACTTCCTGACAGTGAGAATAATTAACCATGCAACAGCTTGCCTGCAGTGGTGAGTGCTCCACCACTGGAGGCTTTTAAGAAGAAATTGGACAACCATTTGTCTGAAATGGTACAGATTCTCCTGCTTCAGCACGGGGTTGGACTAGAAGACCTCTAAGGTTCCTTCCAACTCTTGCTATTCTGAGCTTTGGTAGTAAATAGATAGGAATCTCTTAGTGCCATGTCTAAGTCCCTTTAGACCAGAGGTCTTCAAACTTGGCAGCTTTAAGACTTGTGGACTTCAACTCCCAGAATTCTCCAGCTGGCTGGAGAATTCTGGGAGTTGAAGTCCACAAGTCTTAAAGCTGCCAAGTTTGAAGACCTCTGCCTTAGATTAATTCTGTGTTTCTCAACCGTGGCCACTTTAAGACGGATGGACTTCAACTCCCAGAATTCCCCAGCATAGCAAAGCTGGCTGGGGAATTCTGGGAGTTGAAGTTCATCCATCCAGGTGTCTCTCAACCTTGAAGTCAACCTGAACTCAATCCATCTCGGTGTTTCTCAACCGTGGCCACTTTAAGACGGGTGGACTTCAACTCCCAGAATTCCCCAGCATAGCAAAGCTGGCTGGGGAATTCTGGGAGTTGAAGTCCACCTGTCTTAAAGTAGCCATGGTTGAGAAACACTGCCTTACTTCAAGAGTGAATGACACCCATGGTGCCTTCAAACATATCTAGCCTGGCTTCACTTTTCTGCAGGTGTGATTTTCCAGAACCATATTATCAATTTTTATTAATTGGAATCTGAATTAAGCCACAATCCTCACCTGGTCCAAGCGAAGAGCCCCGTCCGCGAAGCGCTGTTGACGCAGCTGCTTGGCGATCCGGTGGAGGTTCTGGATGGCTTGGTGGACCTCAGCCACGGTGTGGCAGGAGGAGATGGGGGGCAGCTCCTCTGCCCCAAAGACCCTTTCCGGATTCTCAATCATGCTCTGAGCGTGGTCGTAGCTGAGCTTCGCGCAGGATTGGATCACGGTCCGCCCGAACCATTCGTCGAGGATCTGGAACGTCAAGATGAGAAAGAACGTTAAGGACAGCAGGGGTGGAATTCACTTACTTTCCTTACCGGTTCACAAATGTGAGCGCGTGTGCATCCATGCATATGCCTGGCCTTCTGTGCATGCACCTGTCTAAATAGGATGGCACATCCAAACATAAAACCATCTTCAAATTATTAAGACCAGCTGCCTGCAATTACTGTAAGTTCGAATCTCGCCAAGGCTCAAGGTTGACTCAGCCTTCCATCCTTTCTAAGGTAGGTGAAATGAGGACCCAGTTTGTGGGGGCAATAAGCTGACTTTGTATAAAATATACAAAAGAATGAAGGCTATTCCTAAACGCACTGTAAGCCGCCCTGAGTCTCCGGAGAAGGGCGGCATATAAATCAAATAAAAATAATAATAATAATAAAAAAAAAATTCAATTACACACAGGGTGTCGCTTGGTTACAAATCTTTTGTGCATCTTCACCATGTTCATAGCTTGCAGTTTACCTAAATTCTTACATTATCGATCTAATATATATCTATGTATTATTATCCTCACTGATTGTTTATTTGACCATCGCTATTTTTCCCCTCATTTTGTACAAAATATTCTAAGATTTGAATTAATTGATATTATAAACATTCATTTCATCACTAAATCGGTCTACTTCTTTATATTTTATGTAAGTCTAGAATTCTTGTATTATAAAAATCTCTATTGTCTTTCATTTCCATATTCTTTTTATCTAACCATTGATAAAATAAGTCCCATATCTTATAATATTGTTTATCTTCTTGTTCTCTAATTTCAAATGTCAATTTACTCATTTCAGCACATTCCATGATTTTCTTAATGACTTCCTCTTGTGTTGGTATTTTCTCATTTTTCCAATTTTTAACAAACAGAATTCTAGCTGCCGTTAATACATTCACAATCAGGTATCTCAATTCTCTATTATATATTTCAGGTATAATCCCCAATTTAAAAAAATCTCTGGTTTAAAATCTATGTGTTTTTTTGTCATTTTTTTTCCCGACCATGTGTGGATTTTAGTCCAGTATCTTTTGGCTTCTGCACATGTCCACCACATATGGTAATATGAACCCGGTATCTGATGACATTTCCAACATTTTTCAGATTTATTCTCGAACATTCTGGCTATTTTCGTCGGGGGTAAATGCCACCTGTAGAACATCTTGCATAAATTTTCTTTATATGCAGTTGACATTGTCATTTTATAATTTTGCAAGGTGCCACCGTTCTTAGGTCAACCCCTTGCAATTGTTAAATTAGGACAGATAGTCCTCGTTTAGAGACTGTTCAAAGTGACAGCGGGGGTGGAAGAAGTGACTTACGACCGTTTTTTCACACTTATGACCGTTGCAGCTTCCCCACGGTCCCGCGATCAAAATTCAGAAGCTTGGCAACTATGGTTCATCTTGATGACGGTTGCCTTATCCCTTCCTGCCTTCTGTGACCTTGGCAAAGCCAGATTCGCTTAAGACTCGGGTTACTAACTTAAATCACGGCAGTGATTTGCACCCGGAAGCTCCAACTGGTCCAGAATGCGGCCGCGCGAGTAATTATGGGAGCAACATGGCGCTCACATGTAACACCTCTTCTACGCGAGCTGCACTGGCTTCCGGTGGCATTCCGAGTGCGCTTCAAGGTGTTGGTTCTTACCTTTAAAGTGCTCCATGGCTTAGGACCTGAGTGCTTACGAGACCACCTACTGCAACCGATAACCTCCCACCAACCAATACGCTCTCACAGAGTAGGCCTACTCATAGTACCATCATTAAAACAATGTCGTCTAGTAGTTCCAAGGGAGAGAGCCTTCTCTGTGGGGGCACCTACTCTTTGGAACAAAATACCCCCCTGGAATACGAATAATCCCAGATCTTCGCACTTTCCGACGTGCCCTGGAGACCTTTCTGTTTCAACAAGCAGGGCTAGCATAAACATCTAAATTCTATGCCAAGGTCTTAGCAGATACACCGAGTTGACTCAATTTATTATGTACTGTTTATTAAAAAAATAAATAAATTATTATATGTATATGAAATCTTATTCTGTCCACCGCCCTGAGTCCTTCGGGAGAAGGGTGGTATAGAAATTCAATAAATAAATAAATAAATAAATAAATAAATAAATAAATAAATAAATAAATGACGGTGGAAAGGAAGGTCGTAAAATGGGGCAAAACAAATATTTGGCTTAGCAACAAGAACTTTTGGGCTCCATGGTGGCCGTAAATTGAGGACTAGCTGTATCTCATATTGCTGGGGAAAGCACTAAATGTCGGCAGCCATAGGAATGCTTCACCAAGGAAGACATGTGTCCTTGGGACATGATGGCGCATAAAGCACCCCCCGCCACACACACACACACACCCCTCCCTCTCCTCTTCATCTATCTCATACCTGGCTGTCAGCAACATAGGTGTTAATCCCATCAATCTTGGGCAGATCACTGCAACCCAGCAGATTAACCTCTCCGGCTATTAGAAGCGTTTTAAGGTTGCTGCTATGTACACCAACACATTCTAGCAGTTTTTAAGGCATGTGTTGAAGGCAAAGGACAATCCCGGGCTATAATGTGGATTTTTTCAGGAACAGGTGTTTTTCCAGCCCGGAGGGCCAACCTTTCAGTAAAGCGTCATAAAAAGCATTGGGAAACACTCAACCTGACCTCGGAGGACGGCTGGGTTTAAGTCAGGTAACCTGATAGAGCGGTAAGGATGGAAAGAGATGGAAAACACCCCCAACCCCAAGGTTATTGAGTAAAACGGATATGATTCAGAGGCATTTGAAAGCTCCTTCTTCTCTGCGGTGAAGATGCACCTCTGCTAATTAGGAAAGGTAGGGCATCGGAGGTCGTTCCCCCTTTTTGAAGATTCGTTGCTGAGAACGGACAACGAGAGGAAGAAGCCCCGTGCCCCTCTGGCCTTCAGCTCGATGGGATCACCTCTGGGTTTGGATGGAAGTATCTCATCCAGAAACCAGTTGCTTTGGAACAGATGGTTCTGTGCAGGTCAATTGGATTACTCAACGGTGAAGAAGCAGGACGTCCTTGAGCCGAGTGTCTCTTCAGACATAGCTAGTTATTTTTTTACTTAGAAACATATTCCTCTAAAAAGAGCGCAGAAAAGAGCAACAGAAGGCTAAAATATATAAGGAACGGTTGCTGGAATTGGGTATGTTTAGAAATAGAGTAGAGTAGAGTAGAGTAGAGTAGAGTAGAGTAGAGTAGAGTAGAGTAGAGTAGAGTAGAATAGAATAGAATAGAATAAGGAATAGGAATAGGAATAGGAATAGGAATAGGAATAGGAATAGGAATAGGAATAGAATAGAATAGAATAAAATAGAAGAATAGAATAGAATAGAATAGAATAGAATAGAATAGAATAGAATAGAATAGAATAGAATAGAATAGAATAGAATAGAATAGTTTATTGGCCAAATGTAATTGGACACACAAGGAATTTGTTTTTAATGCATAGGCTCTCAGTGTACATAAAAGAAAAGATACATTTGTCAAGAATCATAAAGTACAACACTTAATGATAGTCATAGAGTACAAATAAGCAATCAAATCATACTAGGAAACAATATAAATCATAAGGATACAAGAAACAAAGTTACAGTCGTACAGTCATAAATGGGAGGAAGTGAGTGGTGGGAACGATGAGAAGATTAATAGTAGTGCAGACTTAGTGAATAGTTTGACAGTGTTGAGGGAATTATTTGTTTAGCAGAGTGATGGCATGGGGGGGAAAACTGTCCCTGTGTCTAATTGTTCTGATGTGTTGTTCTCTATAGCGTCGTTTTGAGGGTAGGAGTTGAAACAGTTTATGTCCAGGATGCGAGGGGTCTGTAAATATTTTCCCAGCCCTCTTAATCTTAGATTAAAGGAAAGAAAGACTAGATTGACATGATAGCAGTCTTCCAGTATTTGAGAGGCTGCTACAAAGAAGAGGAGGAGGTCAACCTATTCTCCAAAGCACCTAAAGGCAGAACAAGAAGCAACGGATGGAAACCTATCAAGGAGAGAAGCAAACTAGAACTAAGGAGAAATTTCCTGACAGTGAGAACAATTAACCAATGGAACTACTTGCCTCCAGAAGTTGTGGATGCTCCAACACTGGAGATTTTTAAGAAGATGTTGGATAACCATTTGTCTCAAATTATATAAGGTCTCCTACTTGACCAGGGGGGTGGCCTAGAAGACCTCTAAGGACCCTTCCAGCTCTGTATTCTAAATGGTACAGGGTTTCCTGCCTGAGCAGGGGGTCTCTTTCTCATCTGCTCAATTACCAAGGTTATTTCATGTCACTGTCATATGGACCGCCATCTACTCCAGGGAGGCCTGGAAATCTACAAGAAGAATTATTCGTAAAATCGATGTCTTCCAGCAACATTGGGAGAAACGGACAAATAGCCTATTGGACTACCAGAGTCTATAGGTCTCAGAAGGATAGCAGGTCCCCCCCAAAAAGACCCACGGGAAACAAAGTTTTAGATAGAAAGATTTCAAAGTATATCCAAACTATTTGTAATCCTGCTGAGCCATCGCTGTGAAATGTGATTTTGCAAAGTACGTAGTTCTGAAATATATTTGGACATATCAAGTGCAATGTCCTTCCCCCCAGGAGTGGGGTGGGAATGGGGATTTTGCAGTATCCTTCCCCCCAGGAGTGGGGTCAGAATGGGGATTTTGAAATATCCTTCCTCCCAGGAGTGGGGAGGGAATGGGGATTTTGCAGGATCCTTCCCCCAGGAGTGGGGAGGGGATGGAGATTTTGCAATATCCTTCCCCCTGGAGTGGGGTGGGAATGGGGATTTTGCAATATCCTTCCTCCCAGGAGTGGGGTGGGAATGGGGATTTTGCAGGATCCTTTCCCCAGGAGTGGGGTGGGAATGGGGATTTTGCAATATCCTTCCCCCAGGAGTGGGGAGAGAATGGGGATTTTGCAATATCCTTCCCCTGGAGTGGGGTGGGAATGGAGATTTTGCAGTATCCTTCCCCTGCCACCCTCACCAAGCCACGCCCACCAAGCTACACCACGCCCACCAAGCCACGCCCACAGAACCGGTAGTAAAGAAATTTGAATTCCACCACTGGACTACGCTTGTAAGCCCCATGTGCTTGGCACAGGACACGAGGGGCGGGGGGAAAGGAATTACCAAGAAATCCAGACTTACCTTTCCTTCTGGAGACAGCTTCCAAACGACCGAGAAGGTCAGCCTGTCTGTCATGGGATTAAGGCTGCAGAGTTCCTCACACAGCAGTTGGGGAAGCATCGGGATCACCTGGAAAGAGAAGAAGCACAAGGAACATGAAGCACCTGAACATGAGCTCCTGGGGCTGAGATCAGGAAGCATCTCCCAGGCCCAAAACCAAAACTAGTTCAAAGGAGAGGAAGCCATCTCTGCCATGGTTGAGTTTGCTCGGCTTTTTCCAGGGGAAGAAGCAGCGTTGAAATCCTCTGACATCTCCTACTGGTTCGGTGAATTTGCTACCGAGTGCACGCTTTGCGCTTGAGGCGCACCCGTGCAGCGTTAAAAAAGGAACATTTTGAAGCCTTCCGAGTCTGCAAAGGTAAGTAGAACAGCGAGGGGGGCGAATCCGCTGTGCCACGCGATTTAGATTAGCTAGAAAGCAGGAAATCCAAAGATTCTAGCTAGTATAAATCGCGCCTCACAGCTGATCATCGCCCAGCTGATCGTCGGAAATACCACTTCGCCTGAACCGGTAGCATGTTTTACTACCGGTTCAGGAGAACCGGTCCAAACCGGTAGCATTTGTTGTGGTCCGCCAGCAGCCTGCGGACCTGACTGTGAGGAGGCCAGGGAGGACCATGGGCCAGTCCTGGAGGCTGGGGAAGGCCCAGATGAGGGCTCTGCGTCGGAGGCAGAGATGGGGCCAGAGCCATCGGGGAGCAATGCGCGGACTCCGGAGCCTCCAGAGGCTGACAGTAGAGAGGCAGAGGAACAGGAGGAGCCTGTTCCTAGTGCACACATGCGAAGAACTGCCAGAAGGCAGGAGCAGCTGAAGCAAAAAGGACGACTCAGGAGTAAGGCCAGGAGATGATTGGGCCTTCCCATAAGGCTTAAAAGAACAGAAACGAGCCCTTGGGTTCTTTGTAGAAAAGTAACATTGATTCCAGTGCTTCTTGTTAGCGTCTCTTGAACTTTGTGGGGGTTTTGCCAAGAAAAGCCTTTGGCAGGTTGCCAAAGACATCAAAGGTTGGTGATAAGGCGGAAGAATTTATTTTGGACTAAAGCTGAGAATGAATTAATTCTCAGCTGTTTTAATAAAATAAGTTTGTTCAGGGCTGAATTGTGTTTGGTAATCACTACTTGGGCCTCAGTCACAACAGCATTTTCCCTCTGGGAAGAAGTGACAGAAACTGGAGGTGGTGTTAAAAGAGGAATCAGCCTAGAATCTCCACGTAGTCACAAGCAAACTAACTCCCCCATGAATTTTGTTGACCCTTATCTAATTCCAAGCAAGTGCTAATCCTTAGTTGAGAACAGTCCTGTGCATAGGCCTGAGTAGCAATAAATCAGCTTAACCGCATCTTCACATGCTGACCTGATTTGTAGGACCTAACACCACTGCTCTGTTCAGTGGTAGGAAACAGAATAACAGGGTTGGAAGGGACCTTGGAGGTCTTCTAGTCCAACCCCCTGCCCAGGCAGGAAACCCTACACCACTTTAGACAAATGGTTATCCAACATCTCCTTAAAAACTTCCAGTATTGAAGCATTCACAACTTCTGGAGACAAGTTGTTCCACTGTTTAATTGTTCTAACTGTTCTAATAAAATCCTCTTATAATCTGTAATTACTACATCATGGTGGGGAAATGCAGAATCCATATACCAGGTTTGAAAACGCAAGTAGTCCTCAACTTATGACCACAATTGTGCTCAACACTTTTCTTGCTAACGTAGACGGTGGTAAAGTGAATTTTGGCCCCTTTTATGACCTTTCCTGCCACAGTTGTTAAGTGAATCATTGCAGATGTAAGTAAGTAAGTAACACGGTTGCGAACCGAATCTGGCTTCCCCATTGCTTGTCAGGAGGTCGCAAAAGGGGATCACGTGACCCCGGGGCACTGCCACCGTCGTAACTAAGAGTCAGTTGCCAAGCGTCTGAATTTCGACCACGTGACCATGGGAAATGCTGCAAGGGTCTTAAGTGTGAAAAACAGTCGTAAGTCATTTTTTTCAGGGCCGTTATAACTTCCAACGGTCGCTAAATGAAGAATAGCAATAGCACTTAAACCTATACACCGCTTTGGTAAATCAAGGACTACCTGGAAAGCTTAGTAAAATAAAATTTTAATTCTTTTAAAATTTTAAAATCTTAAGTTCCTGAGTTCGCGGTTTGTCTGCTTCTTTTTTTACTAATATACCTGGAACTCGTATTTTTAAGAATAGTTTGTAATATATACTGCTCAAAAAAATAAAGGGAACACAAGCAGAAGACATCCAAGACCTGCATGAATGAAATAGCCCTATTAAATACTTTGTTCGTTACATACAGGAGTTTATACACTGCTCAAACAACTAAAGGGAACACAAAACTCCTGTATGTAACGAACAAAGTATTTAATAGGGCTATTTCATTCATTCAGATCTCGGATGTCTTCTGCTTGTGTTCCCTTTATTTTTTTGAACAGTGTGTGTGTGTATATGTATATGTATATGTATATGTATATGTATATGTATATATATATATATATATATATATATATATATATATATATATATATATATATAAAATTTTATTTTAGTACATATAATCCATCTTCCATTAAACAGGGTGTCATCTGGGTACAAATGTTTGTGCAATAACAGTTAAAATTTACGATCATATTCATTATTTAATCTCTTCTTAGCTTAATACCAATACATTAAATATCTAATACTTCACATCCTCTTCTTAGTTTGCTTAACTCTATTAACTATTTTCTACATTTTACTCATCTACTTTTATTTCTAATTTTTATTACTTGTCCTCTAGCCATCGATAAAATGTTTCCCATATCGCATAATAACCACGTTGTTCTTTCTCTTTAAATGCCAGTGTTAATCTATTCATTTCTGCGCATTCTAATATTTTCCTTCTCATACTCTCAATATCATATTCTGAACTGCTATTTCTGAATGGCCAATTGCCTCATTTAAAAAAAACAAAAACACTGAAGGGGAGATTTCATTAAAACAGGGAAACGAATAATCAATAACACCCTTATTACTTTGCTGGCACATCTGTCTGCTACTGCATTAGCTGTCGTTCTCTGTTTATGCCACCTTAAGCAAAGTTTTGAGGGGGAAGAAATGGAGGTAGTGACAGATTTTATTTTCCTGGGCACCAAGATCATCGCAGATGGGGACTGCAGCCAAGAAATTAAAAGACGCTTGCTCCTGGGGAGGAAAGCCATGGCAAATCTAGACAGCATTCTAAAAAGCAGAGACATCACCCTGCTAACAAAAGTGTGTATAATCAAGGCGATGGTTTTCCCAGTTGCAATGTATGGCTGTGAAAGTTGGACCATAAGGAAGGCTGAGCACCAAAGAATGGAGGCCTTTGAACTCTGGTGCTGGAGAAGACTCCTGCGAGTCCCTTGGACTGCAAGGCGATCAACTGGTCAGTCCTAGAGGAGATCAACCCTGACTGCCCTTTAGAAGGCCAGATCCTGAGGATGAAACTCAAATCCTTTGGCCACCGAATGAGAAGGAAGGACTCCCTGGAGAAGAGCCTAATGCTGGGAACGATGGAGGGCAAAAGAAGAAGAAGGGGACGGCAGAGAACGAGGGGGCTGGATGGAGTCACCGAAGCAGTCGGCGCGAGCTTAAATGGACTCCAGAGGATGGTAGAGGACAGGAAGGCCTGGAGGGACGTTGTCCATGGGGTCGGACACAACTTCGCAACTAACATCAACAACAACAAAGCAAAGTTGTCTTTCAAATGCAAAAAAGTCCATTTGAAGGAAAGAAGGGGAAAAAAAAAAAAGAACGATAATAATCCATCGTGCCCGTGCACCAGTTTTGGAAAGCGCCTCCTTGTTCATCTTCACCCCAAGAGCCTCCATGGGAAAGCTCTTAAAAAATATTTAATCACGTTTGCGGCTTGGCACCCGATTCCCACCTCCCCCCCACCCCCCCCACCCCCAGCTCATAAATCCACTCTAATTGCCTGGCAGCGGTTGGGAGAAGGAGAGGGAGAGAGGCTGGCGTGGAGTCTGGATGGGAAACGGAGTCCGCTTTCCATATAAATCAGCAGGGTTGGCCTGGAAGGTCAGGAGGCAGCCCGAAAGGCGATAAGCTTGTTCCTCCTGGATACAGAAGCCGCCAGCTGTGTTGTTCCAACGGCAAAGGAGCACGTTGACAATGGGAGCCCGGGCATAATTTACAGATTTCCTACGTGAGGTTGGCCATGCTTTGGCCCAACAATGAGAGGCTCTCCCTTGGGAGGGGGCCATGCCCTGGCCGAGGGCGGGGAGGAGGGAGGGAGTGTTAAAAAGTCCGCGGAGTTCAGTACTGGATAATAATCCCAGAGAGGTCAGACAGATGCAACAACCAGCCAGCCAGCCAGGCATGCTGGGGAATTCTGGGAGTTGAAGTCCACACATCTGCAAGCCAGTAAGATTGAGACTCACCGGCCAGAGCCCACTTTGCCAAAAAAGCATTAAGAGTTGTGAACCTAATCTTGCGTAGCTTCTTCTCTGGTTATATCGTACTGCTAACTAGAGCATACAAAACCTTTGCTGGACCAATTCTTGAATACAGCTTATCTGTCTGGAACCCTGCACTGCATATCGGACATAAATACAATCGAGAGAGTCCAGAGATATTTTACGAGAAGAGTCCTCCATTCCTCTAACCGCCATAAAATATCTTATGCCACCAGACTCCAAATTTTGGGCTTAGACAACTTAGAACTACGCTGACTTTGGTCTGTCCTAAGCATAGTACATAAAATTATCTGCCACAATGTCCTTCCTGTCAATGACTACTTCAGCTTCAACCACAACAATACACGAGCACACAATAGATACAAACTCAAGGTAAACCGCTCCAATTTTCGAGTGCAGAAAATACGACTTCAGCAACAGAGTGGTCAATGCCTGGAATGCACTACCTGATTCTGTGGTTTTCTTCCCCAAACCCCTAAAACTTTAACCTTAAACTGTCTACTGTCGACCTCACCCCATTCCTCAGAGGTCTGTAAGGGGCGTGCATAAGTGCAGCAGCGTGCCTGCCGTCCCTGTCCTAATATTCCTTTTTACTCTTACTCTTTTCATGTATTCAAATTATGTTTATACTTTTACCTATTATCTTATATATGCTTGACAAAATAAAATAAATACACAAATTAAATTAATTAATTAATTAACCAAAGCAGACAGCAAGGAACAAGTCAAAGGACAGCTGGTTCCATCATATTGAAATATGAGCCAGCCATGTGCGGCGGCAGCCAAAAAAGCCAAGGCAATCCTAAATTGCATTAACAGAGGGAT
Organism: Pantherophis guttatus; assembly: GCF_059756535.1. Lineage (NCBI taxonomy): Eukaryota > Metazoa > Chordata > Lepidosauria > Squamata > Colubridae > Pantherophis > Pantherophis guttatus. Next base: position 4,485,957 of record NC_142068.1, on the reverse strand, counting down.
ACAATCAAGATCAAGGGAGGTACTAATACCACTCTATAAAGCCTTAGTAAGACCACACCTAGAGTACTGCATCCAGATTTGGTCACCGCACTATAAAAAAGATGTTGAGACTCTAGAAAGAGTGCAGAGAAGAGCAACCAAGATGATGAGGGGACTGGAGGCTAAAACATACGACGAACGGTTGCAGGAACTGGGCATGGCTGGTCTAGTGAAGAGAAGGACCAGGGGACACAGGAGAGCATCTTCCAGTATTTGAGGGGCTGTTACAGAGAGGAGGAAGGGGGTCAAGCTATTTTCCAAAGCACCTGAAGGCCAGACAAGGAATTGCTTAACGCATTGTAAGCCGCCCTGAGTCTCCAGAGAAGGGCAGCATATAAATCATTTTTTTTAAAAAAGGAATAATGGATGGAAACTGAACAAGGAGAGATTCAACCTAGAAATAAGGAAGAATTTTCTGACAGTGAGAACAATCAACCCATGGAACAGAAGTTGCCTTCAGAAGTTGAGGGAGCTTCATCACTGAAATGGTGTAGGCCCTCCTGCTTGGACAGGGGGTTGGACTAGATGACCTCCAAGGTCCCTTCCAACTCTGTTAATCTGTTAATCCAGCAACAGATGGAAACTAATCCAGGAGAGATCCAACCCTAGAACTAAGGAGGAATTTCCTGACAGGGAGGACAATTAACTAGTGGAACGACTTGCCACCAGAAGTTGTGGGGGGTCCATCACTGGAGACTTTGAAGAAGAGACCGGACAGCCACTTGTCTGAAATGATATAGCTTCAGCAGGCGGTTGGACTAGAAGACCTCCAAGGCCCCTTCCAACTCTGTTATTCTGTACAGGTAGTCCTCGACTTACACCAGTTCATTTAGTGACCGTTCAAAGTTACAACGGTGCTGAAAAAAAGGGACTTAGGACCGTTCTTCACAGTTACGACCTTTGCAGCATGCCCACGATCATGTGATCGAAATTCAGATGCTTGGCCACTGGTTCATACTTATGACCGTTGCTGTGCCCCAATTTACAATCTTTTGGCAAGCAAAATCCATGGGGAAGCAAAGGTTCACTTAACAACTGGGTTACTAACGTCTAACAACGGCAGTGATTCACTTAACAGCTGTGGCAAGAAAGGTCGTAAAACGATGGCCAAATTCACTTAACAAATGTCTCACTTAACAACAGAAATTCCGGGCTCAATACCTGTATTCTGTATCCCTGGTGCAGAGCATAAGGGAGATGACAGAAATAGGAATGAATTGTTTCCTGGGCCAAAAGAGGGAGAAATGATGGGCAGCTACAGACTCAGGAAAGAGTGCAGAGAAGAGCAACGAAGAGGATCAGGGGTCTGGAGGAGAAAACATAGGATGAACGATGGAGGGAACGAGAGATCTCTAATATAATACATCTATGGAGGTTCTCAGTCATCCAAGTCATGGTTGTTCCAAGGTGCTTTTTTTCAGGAGGCAACTGGACTTTTCTTTCTTTCTTTCTTTCTTTCTTTCTTTCTTTCTTTCTTTCTTTCTTTCTTTCTTTCTTTCTTTCTTTCTTCCTTCCTTCCTTCCTTCCTTCCTTCCTTCCTTCCTTCCTTTCGACTTTTCACTGCTCATCCAAGAAGCTTCTTCAGCTCTGACTGGATGGTGGGAGTGGAAGGATTTATATTCCCTGCAGACAGCTGATCATTTGCATTCTTTTAGAGAGTGGTTGAGGCCACTTGGAGATTTATCTGTCCTCAGGATCACCCATAGTCTCTCTCTAACAGTGAGGACAATTAACCAGTGGAACAGCTTGCCACCAGAAATTGTGGGTGCTCCAACACTGGAAGTTTTTAAGAAGAAACTGAACAGTCATTTGTCTAAAATGATACAGGGTTTCTTGCCTAAGCAGGGGGTTGGACAAGAAGACCTCCAAGGTCCCTTCCAACTCTGTTATTCTATTCTATTCTATTCTATTCTATTCTATTCTATTCTATTCTATTCTATTCTATTCTATTCTATTCTATTCTATTCTATTCTATTCTATTTTACTCTACTCAACTCTATTCTACTCTATTCAAGCAGTCAGTCTGTTCACCAGCCAAGTCTTTCTGCCCTTCGGAGGTTTTCCTTTCTTTTTTTGCTATTTCTTTTGGTCTCAGCACTTCCACGAATTCAGACTTCGATCCCTTCCTTTATTATTCCGCCCCGTCCTTACCAAAACATCGACACCCTGACAACCTGCTGGTGTCAGACCGGAGCTCCTCAAGGCCCTTGGACTCAACCCGAAAAGTAGCTTCCAGGGCAATCTTTGATCTCGAGTTTAAAAGAGGAACCCGCAAAATGCGACGGGAGATTTATGGCTGAACTTCTCCACTCCCAACGCATTTCACACCTAAAACAACAGGCCGGGATGTGCCAAAAAAAAAGGGGGGGGGAGAATATTGTTTACGTTTGCCTGCTTTGTAGAATCCGATACACTCGGGTTTTTTTGGAGAGATTTCGCACTCTCTCAAAACAAGCAGGCAATTCGAGAGAATTAATTTATGCAAAGCTATTCGCTTTCTCTACTTGCCCCCCATAGCTTTTAGCGCTATATAAGTGTTAGGTTCAGCTTGTAGCTTACTCCTAACTTGTTGGTCAGGCAATATATCTGTTTAAGAAACAACTGAGCCACGTAATCAGGGTTTGCTGAACCCTGTAATTAGGCTACAGTGCATAAATAAGCAGCGCAGAGAAGCGTTCTTTGTTCCTGATTGTTCTTTGTTCCTGATTGTTCCTGTTGCTTCCTGCGTCTTTCTGCTGATCGGTGTTAGACTGAATTGTTATATGGTACTGTATACCAAGAGTTACTAAAGTCTGTTTGCTTTGGTAAGGGAAGATACTTACTGGACTGATATTACTGTTTATGACCTTGGACTGTTTTACCTACACCGAGACTGCTTATTATCTTGTATATAAAGTATTTTTCTCACACGAGCTGCACGTTTATCTCCTTCCCTGTGTGTTTCTGCTCTGCTCGTTGCACAAGCAACAAATACTTTTTACACGCACCCTAACAATAAGCCAGCTTTTGTATAAGTCTCGAATAACTAACTGCATCCCATTTTGGTCGCCACAATATTTAAAAAAAAGATGTTGGGACTCTGGAAAGAGGGCAGAGAAGAGCAACGAAGATGATTAGGGGAATGGAGGCTAAAACATATGAAGGACGGTTGCAGGAACTGGGTATGTCTAGTTTAATGAAGAGAAGGACTAGGGGAGACATGATAGCAGTCTTCCAATATCTCAGGGGTTGCCCCAAAGAAGATTTGGGGGTCAAGCTATTCTCCAAAGCACCTGAAGGCAGGACAAGAAGCAACGGATGGAAACTAATCAAGGAGAGAAGCAACCTGGAATTAAGGAGAAACTTCCCAACAGTGAGGACAATTAGCCAATGGAACAGCTTGCCACTAGAAGTCATAGGTGTTTCATCACTGGAGGTTTTTAAGAAGAGACACTTGTCTGAAATGGTGTAGGCACTCTTGCCTGAACAGGGAGTTGGACTAGAAGACCTCAAACCAGTGATGAAATCCAAATTTTTTTTTACTACCGGTTCTGTGGGCGGGGCTCGGTGGGCGGGGCAGGAGAAGGATACTGCAAAATGCCCATTCCCTCCCCACTCCTTTACTTTACTTTTATTAGACTTCTATACCGCCCTTCTCCCGAAGGACTCAGGGCGGTGTACAGCCATATTAAAACACATAAAATTTACAAAATTTAAAAACCATCAAAATCAAATATACAAAAATTTGGCCCACAAAATTAAAAAACTTACATACTCCTGCAGGAAGGATATTGCAAAATCTCCATTCCCACCCCACTCCTGAGGGAAGGATATTGCAAAATCTCCATTCCCACCCCACTCCTGAGGGAAGGATATTGCAAAATCTCCATTCCCACCCCACTCCAGGGGGAAGGATATTGCAAAATCTCCATTCCCACCCCACTCCTGAGGGAAGGATACTGCAAAATCTCCATTCCCACCCCACTCCTGAGGGAAGGATATTGCAAAATCTCCATTCCCACCCCACTCCAGGGGGAAGGATATTGCAAAATCTCCATTCCCACCCCACTCCAGGGGGAAGGATATTGCAAAATCTCCATTCCCACCTCACTCCTGAGGGAAGGATATTGCAAAATCTCCATTCCCACCCCACTCCTGAGGGAAGGATATTGCAAAATCTCCATTCCCACTCCACTCCTGAGGGAAGGATACTGCAAAATCTCCATTCCCACCTCACTCCTGAGGGAAGGATATTGCAAAATCTCCATTCCCACCCCACTCCAGGGGGAAGGATACTGCAAAATCTCCATTCCCACCCCACTCCAGGGGGAAGGATACTGCAAAATCTCCATTCCCACCCCACTCTGGGGCCAGCCAGAGGTGGTATTTGCCGGTTCTCCGAACTGCTCAAAATGTCCGCACCCGGCTTTCTGGAACCTGTCAGAACCTGCTGGATTTCACTCCAGCCTCCAACGTCCCTTCCAACTCTGTATTCGAAATGACATCAGGTCTCCTGCTTGAATGGAGGGATGGACTGGGGGTCCTCCACAGTCCTTGGGTTGCCACAAAGAAGAGGGTGGGTCAACCTATTCTCCAAAATACCTGAGGCGGAACAAGAAGCAACGGATGGAAACTAATCAAGGAGAGAAGCAACTTAGAACTAAGGAGAAATTTCCTGACAGTGAGAACAATTAATCAGTGGAAGGACTTGTTTTCAGAAGTTGTGGAAGTTTTCATGAAGAGACTGGACAGCCATTTTGTCTGGAATAGTATATGGTTTCCTGCTTGAGCAGAGGGTTGGACTAGAAGACCTCCAAGGCCCCTTCCAACTTTTGTTCTTCTGTTAAGCCAGGACTTTAATGCTACCTTCATATGGCTGCAGTCCCTTCTTTCGTTCCTCACTCTAAGTATATATTTCTTCTATGCCCAGTGAGGCCTTCAAACATGGCCGCTTTAAGACTTGTGGACTTCAACTCCCAGAATTCTCCAGCCTTTAAGACTTGTGGACTTCAACTCTTGCTGGCTGGAGAATTCTGGGAGTTGAAGTCCACAAGTCTTAAAGCTGCCATGTTTGAAGGCCTCTGACGTAGAGCATAGCTGGCTGAAGAATTCTGGGAGTTGAAGTCCACAAGTCTTAAAGCTGCCATGTTTGAAGGCCTCTGACATAGAGCATAGCTGGCTGGAGAATTCTGGGAGTTGAAGTCCACAAGTCTTAAAGCTGCCATGTTTGAAGGCCTCTGACATAGAGCATAGCTGGCTGAAGAATTCTGGGAGTTGAAGTCCACAAGTCTTAAAGTGGCCATGTTTGAAGGCCTCTGATTTAGAGGAATTCATGCTTTAACAATGTTTTAGGGTACTTTCGCTTACTAATCCTTCACTTTTGCACCGTGGAATGGGAACGCTGCTCGTTTACACTTTTGCCAAAGAACCGTAGGTTAGGATTTTGCTTGAAGAGTATCAAGCTATCTGGGGATTATAGGATTTGAAGTGCAAAACATCCAGAAAGGCACCAGGTTAAGAAGAAAATGATAAACCTTTGCTGCAGAATTATAGCTGCAGAATTCATCGTAATCCATGCTTTTAATTCTACGAGGCTGAGGAGAATTTCCTACACGGGTAGTCCTCGACTTACAACAGTTCATTCAGCGACTGTTCGGCACTGAAAAAAAAGAACCGTTTTTCACACTTACAACCGTTGCAGCCTCCCTGTGGTCACATGATCAGACGCTCGCCAACCGACTCATTTTTGTGACGGTCGCTGTGTCTCGGGGTCACGTGATGCCCTTTGGCGACCTCCCGACAAGCAAACTCAAGGACGAGCCAGGTTTGCTGAACAACCGCGTTGTTAAATTAACAACTGCGGTGACTCACTTAACGACGGGGGCAAGAAAGGTTGCAAAATGGGGGCGAAACTCACTGAATTGTCTCGCTTAGCAACAGAAATGTCGGGCTCAAATTGTGGCCGTATGTCGAGGACCGCCTGTATATATTTGCCTAGGCCTGTGATGGCGAATTTATGGCACGCGTGCCACCGGTGACACGCGTAGCTATATCAGTGGGCACGCGAGCTCAGCTCCAGCACGGCCTTCTGGGCCCACCAGAAGTAGGGAAACAGGTTGTTTCCTGCCTCCGGAGGGCCTTGGTGGGTGGTGGGGAAGGCCCGTTTTTTGCTGTCCCCAGCCTCCAGAGCCTTTCTAGGAGTCTGGGGAGGGCAAAAACGGCCTTCCCCACGCCCCAGAGACCAGAAATGGCCCATTTGCCAACTTCCGGTAGGACAGGAAGTTGGCAAACGGGCCGTTTTCAGCCTCCGGGGGGTGGGGAAGGCTGTTTTTGCCCTCCCCAGACTCCTAGAAAGGCTCTGGAGCCAGGTGAGAGAGAAAAATGGGCCTACTGGGCCATTGCGTGACAGAAGCGGGGGGGGGTCGCACACGCATGCATGGGGCGCATAGAATTATGGATGTGGGCACGCGCACACGTGACACCATGCCCCGCCCCCCCCTCCTGGCACGCGATGGCAAAAAGGTTAGCCATCACTAGCCTAGGCTGCCTTCATATCGGTCTGAGCTAATATCCGTGAGAAATCAGCACAGGAATGCAGGCTGGCTCACCAACTTTTGACGTTTATTAACCTGGCTGCCATTTTAATCCCCAAGATTTCCAGCGATGCTATCATTTAGCATCGCTTAGATTAGCTTTTAAAAAATTCGCCAAAATTTCATTTCGCTTAATGACATTCCCCCCCCCCCCCACCGAGTGGTTAGAGAAGGCCAGCACTCGGTCGCTACATGGTTAAGAGTGGAAGGGAGTTGCACCCCTCTCCACCCCCCCCCTAAAATAAGCAGTCGATAGGAGAAAACGGAGCTATGGAATATTGGAACCGCTGCTCCCAAAAAAAAGGAGATCTGTCAATCAACAGGAAACGACAGCCAATAATATTGGAACTTGCAGCCCTGGCAAGGGAAGGAAAATGGGAGGGAATGGTAAAACTGGGAAAGGCAAGAATTTGCCAAGGCTTGTTAAGAGCCAGGAAGGATTCTGGAATACTATTTGGGGGGGGGGGGAGATTCGGGGGGGTGAAACAGCCTCAAGCAAACGGCATAAGATTTTGAGTTTGGCCTTCAGGAGGAGAAAATACAATGGAAGTAAGAAGAGTTACGGGATACTCATCACAAGCAACTTAAATTTAGGAATTCAGGAAATGTATGGCAAGATCACCAGGGAACAGGTCCTTCTCCACTAGTACAGGCAATCCTCCACTTACAACAGTTCATTTAATGACCGTTCGAAGTTACAGCATCCTTGAAAAAAAAGTATGACTGAGGACCGTTTTTCACACTTACGGCCATTGTATAGCATCCCCCAGGGTCACGTGATTTCCATTCGGGTGCCTGACAACTGACTCGTATTTATGACGGTGGCAGCGTCCTTGGGGTCATGCAATCCCCCTTTTGCGACATATTTCACTTAACAACGGTGTTACTAATTGAACAGCTGCAGCGAGGCAAGGAAAGTTGTAAAACGTGGCAAAACTCACTGGACAGATTTCTCACTTAGCAACATAGGTTTTGGGCTCAATTGTGGTCATAAGTTGAGGACTACCTATTGTCCCAAAGGTGCTTTTTTTCCCAAGAGGCAACTGGACTTTCTGGTTTTTCTTTGAAGACGTTTCGCTTCTCATCCAAGAAGCTTCCTCAGTTCTGACTGGATAGTGGGGATCAAAATTCTGACACTTGGCCACCGATTCATAGTTACAACGTCTGCAGTGTCCCCAGGGGGGGTCACGTGATCCCCTTTTGTGCCCTTCTGACAAGCAAAATCAATGGCGGGGAAGCCAGGCTCACTTAACAACCGTGTGACCAACTTAACGACGGTGGTGATTCCGCTTAACGACGGCGGCAAGGAACGGTCGTAAAATGGGGCAAAACTGATTTAACACATTTCTCACTTAGGAATGTAAATTCAGGGAGGGGTCAACTGCGGTCATATGTCGAGGACTATCTGCCTTCAAAGTCTTGTCTAAGGCTTTGAGGCCTTAAGGCAGTGTTTCTCAACCTTGGTTACCTGAAGATGCGTGGACTTCAACACCCAGAATTCCCCAGCCAGCTCTGCTGGCTGGGGGATTCTGGGAGTTGAAGTCCACGCATCTTCAGGTAACCAAGGTTGAGAAACACTGCAAGGCCCTTTCTCACCTTTTGCACCAGGTAAACACTTGTGGCTCTCTTGCTCGCGACGTCATCCAGGGTGGTGCCTTCCGGGACGAAATAACTCACGTCCGCGATGTGAACCCCAACTTCGAAGTTACCTGAAATGGCAAGAAAGGATCCTTCATTATCTTGGCCTGCGGCATTCTGGGAGTCGAAGTCCACACATCGGAACGTTGACAGGTGTCAAGAATACGGTGTTATATCACACGTGGTGGGATTTCTAGCTCCCTACATTCGTTTCATAGGAAAAAGAAACCTGGAAGGGAAAAAAAAAAAAAACAGCCAATACGGATAGTCCTCGATTTACAACCATTCGTTGAGTGACCGTTCGAAGTTACAACAGCACTAAAAAAGGGGGATTTATAACCATTTTCATACTTGGGACCATTCAGCATCCTCACAATCACATGAAAATTCTCATCAAAATTCAGACCCTTGGCAACAGGCATGTACTTATGACGGTTGCAATGTCCCTTTTTCGACATTCTGACAAGCGAAGTCAATGGGGGTAGCCAGATTCACTTAACAAGTGTGTTATTAACTTAACAACTGCAGGAAATGCACTTAACAGCTGTGGCAAGAATGGTTGCGAAATGGGGCAAAAATTCACTTAACAGCTATCTCGCTTAGCAACAGAAACGTTGGGCTCAGTTGTGGTCATAAATCGAGGACTACCTGTACGATAAAGCAAAGGGATTACGCTTCTACTTGAGAATGTTCTAATTCCTGCTTACAGAGAGCCCCTTTCCAATCCCTGCTCACGGTCACCCAACTGCTATTCACCTCCCGTCTTGACTACTGCAATGAGCTCTACATGGGGCTGCCCTTGAAGAGTATCCCGAAGCTTCAACTGGTTCAAAATTCAACAAATTCCTGCTGGCTGGGTAATTCTAGGAGTTGATGTCCAGTATTAAGTATCTGGGGATGCAGATAACTAACAATCTGAACCGGTCTCTCGAAACGTCATCCTTAGTGAAGCCTGCAAACCAGCATCTGCCTTTCCGGCATCGGATGAGGAGAGCACATCTGTCTCCTTCTGTCCTGGCCACTTTCTACAGAGGCACGATTGGGAGCGTTTTAACAAACTGCATCGCTGTTTGGTTTGGTGGCCTCGGTGCCTCAGACAGAAAGTCCCTACAGAGAGTGGTGAGGACAGCGGAGAAGATTACAGGAAGCTCCTTCCCGTTATTCAGGATGCTGCTTATAAGAGCACGAAGCATTGTTAGACACCCCACACACCCACTTCACGGTCTGTTTATGTTGCTCCACTCTGGGAGGAAGATTCCAAAGTATTTCTTGCAGGATTATAAGTTTCTGTAACAACTTTGTTCCCTATATGCCATCCGTCTGGCAAATTCGCTAAAATTCAGTTAATAGAAGCAATCATTCAATGTACATGTATACATCCAGACTAGACTATGTTGTTTCTCTGTGTCATATAATATATGTGGGTATGTGCATAATTCGGTATTTATTTATTCTGTCGTGTTTATGTAGTGTATATTGGAGGCGGTGGCTGTTTGGGAGCTGTATGCAATGAAAATTTTGTTTTAATGTATGCCGATGAGTATACCTTTGAAGTGACAATAAAGTTATTCTGAGTCTAATCTGATTTAAAAGAGACTAAAGTTAAGAAACCATGTTCTTATGCAGACGGCTGGGTCCCGGTCACGTCAAAACCAGCCCATCAATCCTCGAGAACAAAAGTTTTTAATCTTGCAAAAAGCAGCGGGAGCCAAACGGTTGCAAAAGGCTGTTGGAGGGGGGGAAGGGGGAAGAAGGGGGAAAAAAAAACCCCTCCTTTTTGAAAACCCAATTCTCATCTCTTGACCCCAGAGGATAAATATTGACGGAGGGAAAAGGAGAGGGCCATGACATCATGGCATTCGCGGCAGCCTCCATCCGATCTGCGGCCTCTGAACGGGCTTGAACTCCGTGTCCTCAGCCGTATGTTGACAAACCGAGCGAGATCGCGTTTCGGGGAGATAATCAAACACGGAAGCTGCCAAGCTAAACTCTCCTTTTACCCATTTAGGCTCAGGATTCCCATCAGAGGTTTTGAAAAGCACCGGGAAGGAGGTGGGGGGGGGGAAGGCTGTGCCCAGGACCTCCGCCCTCTTCCTTTCACACTTGAACTCGTGAAAAGAAAAGAAAAAAGAAAGGGGAAAAAAAAAACCCCTCCGCTTTATTTAGTTCCATCTCTAGACCGCACGTGAAAAGCAACGGGGCTAAGATTCAAATCCCGCTGAGATTCGCCCTCTCCCGAGCCAGGAGATCAGACAATGAGGGTCAGAGATTTGGGGGGAACATGATCTACAGTAGTGGCCAAAATTGTGGAAACCTTTTTGGGAAAAGTGTATTTTTTAAGGTTTGATGGCTAATAACACCCCCTTTTCTTTTGGAGTGTCAAGATAATCCTATTCCACTGCTGGAATGAATGACCTGGGAATAACCCAGACCTTAACCCAGGTGAAAATCTATGGAGCCGACTAAGGAAACTTGTTAGTGCAGGGTACTGCAGGGTTCGAATCTCGCCAAGGCTCAAGGTTGACTCAGCCTTCCATCCTTTCCAAGGTAGGTAAATTGAGGACCCAGTTTGTGGGGGCAATAAGCTGACTTTGTATAAATATACAAAAGGATGAAGGCTATAGCTGAGCACATTGTAAGCCGCGCTGAGTCTTCGGAGAAGGGCGGCATATAAATCAAATTAAAAAAAAAAAAAAAAAGAAGCGACCCAGCGATAAAACCCAGTTAATAGAAGCCATCCTTCAATCTTGGTTTCACATTAGAACAGCTGCAGACCTCAAAGACTTGGTTCACTCCATGGGAAGACGTTGTAAGGCCGTCATTCATGCTAAAGGTTACCCAACGAAGGATTAACTGACGTGGGGATCATTTTGGTATATCTCGTTTTTTCTATGGGGATCATTTTGGTATATCTTGTATTTTCTACGTGTTTCACTTTTCTTCTTTATACTGTAACTGCTATTCTAATAGCAAATCCTTCATACAAGATATTGCATTACATTCTTGATTAAATTATCTTTCCATTGATATATGAGCCTTGGTGGCCCAGCAGACTAAAGTACTGTTAAGTAACACCGGCTGCCTGCAATTATTGCAAGTTCAAATCTCACCAGGCTCAAGGTTGACTCAGCCTTCCATCCTTCCGAGGTAGGTAAAATGAGGACCCGGATTGTGGGGGCAATAAGCTGACTTTGTATAAAAAAAAGAACACCGTATGGGGGAGGCGAAAGCCCTACTAAGCAAGTATATACAAAGAGTATGAAGGCTATTGCTTAACGCATTGTAAGCCGCCCTGAGTCTCCGGAGAAGGGCGGCAAATAAATCAAACCAATAACTCAGACCAATAAACCAATATATAATTTTATGTAATTACTCCCCAAAAAAGTGGTGTTATTAGCTAGTTTTAGAAAAATACACTTTTCCCAAAAAGTTTCCACAAGTTTGGCCACTACTGTAAACTCCCTTTTTAAAAAAGGGAGAAAAAAGTTGGGCTACGTAAAACTTATCATTTCTCCCCACCGCCACCAACTAGTAACAGTCAATAACGGTCCTTCTGTCTTCCCACTCCATCCAATACAACGGATGAAGTTACTGGGACAGGAAGCGAAACGTCTTTTTCTTCCTCAAAAAAAAAAAAAAGAAAGAAAGAAAGAAAGAAAATCAGTTCAGTTGCCTTTTCAAAAATAAAAACCACTTTTTGAGACGACGGTGAGCTGGAGAATCTTCACAGACACGGAGGCAAAGAAATTCCAGGTAGTTCTTGCAAAATGCTGTTACTCTATAAACAGAGGCACAGAATCAAAATCACGTGAAGGATTAGTACCGCTTTATAAAGACTCGGTAAGGACACAACTGGAATACGGCATCCAGTTTTGGTCACCACGTTATAAAAAAGATGTTGAGACTTTTGGAAAAAGTGCAAAGAAGAGCAACTAAGATAATCAAAGGCCTGAAGACTAAAACATATGAAGAACGTTCGCAGGATTTGGGTTTGGCTAGTCTAGAGAAAAGAAGGACTGCGGGGGACATGATAGCAGTTTTCGAATATTTGAGGGGCTGCCCCAAAGAAGAGGGGATCAACTTATTCTCCAAAGCTCCTGAGGGCAGGACAAGAAGCAATGGGTGGAAACTGATCAAGGAGAGAAGCAACCTGGAATTAAAGAGAAATTTTCTAACGGTGAGGACAATTAACCAATGGAACAGCTTGCCACCAGAAGCTGTGGGTGCTCCATCACTGGAGGTTTTAAGAAGATGTTGGACAGTCACTTGTCTGAAATGGTATAGGTTCTCCTGCTTCAGCAGGGGGCTGGACTAGAAGACCCCCAAGGTCCCTTCCAGTTCTATTCTGATTCTGATCCTTACAATAAAAGATAGCATTTGTAACCATGGTTTTGGATTCCTGTCGGCGCTACCTGGAAGAAAGGAAGACCACTCGAAAAGCCGCACATGTTTGATGCTACTTTTTCAATCTTGTGCTCCTCTGGCATTGTTTCCCTGAGTGCAGCTGGTCCTGGACTTACGACCACAATTGAGCCCCAAATTTGGGGTGCCCCGTCACCGGAGGCTTTCAAGAAAAGACCGGACAGCCATTTGTCTGAAATGGTATCGACTCTCCTGCTTGAGCAAGGGGTTAGACTAAATGACCTCCAAGGTCCCTTCCAACTCTATTCTGATTCTGATTCTGAAATGGCATAGGGTGTAGGGCCGTGATGGCGAACCTATGGCATGCGTGCCACAGGTGTCACGCGGAGCCATATCAGTGGGCACGCGAGCGTTGCCCTAGCTCAGCTCCGTTGCCCATGCGCACACCAGCCAGCTGAATTTCGGGCCTTCTGGGCCCACCAGAGGTCGGGAAAAAGGCTGTTTCCAGCCTCTGGAGGGCCTCCAGGGGAGGAAAAGCCTGTTTTTTGCTTTCCCCAGGCTCCAGAAGCTTTCTAGGTCCCACCGGAAATCAGCAAACAGACTGTTTACGACCTCCAGAGGGCCTCCCCGGTGGGTGGGGAAGGCCGTTTTCGCCCTCCCTAGGCTCTAAAAAAGCCTCTGGAGCCTGGGGAGGGTGAAAAATGGGCCTACCGGGCCCACCGTGCCATCGCGTGCCAAAAGCGGGGGAGCTCAGTGGGGTCATGTGGGCATGCGTAGGGAGATGGGGCGCATTGAATTATGGGTATGGGCACACGCGCGCGTGAAACCCCCCCCCCCCACTCGCCCGACTTTTGGCACACGACGGCAAAAAGGTTAGCCATCACTGGTGTAGGGTTTCCTGCCTAAGCAGGGGGGGTTGGATTAGATGACCTCCAAGGTCCCTTCCAGCTCTATTCTGATTCCGATTCTGAAATGGCACAGGGTTTCCTGCTTGAGCAGGGGTCTGGACTAGATGACCTCCAAGGTCCCTCCCAGCTCTGTCATTCCATGTTATTCTAAATTTCAAATCTCATCAGTCCATTTCTTCTTGGGTTTGCCTCCAATTACCCAGAGGGTTTGCAGATTTCTGCCGGGGGGGGGGCGGGCGGGCGGGGTGTTATGTGAAACGAACTCTTACTGCAATGGGTCTGACCCGTTTCAGGTCGGGGTGTGTAACTCTTAAGCTTGTGGTACCAACAGAAATGAGGAATGATTTATTTCTTTTATTTATTTATTGGTTCGATTTATATGCCGCCCTTCTCCGGAGACTCGGGGCGGCTTACAATGCTTTTAAGCAATAGCCTTCATACTTTTGTATATACCTGCTTAGTAGGGCTTTCGCCCCCCCCCCCACAAGCGGTGTTCTTTTTTATACAAAGTCAGCTTATTGCCCCCACAATCCGGGTCCTCATTTTACCTCCCTCGGAAGGATGGAAGGCTGAGTCAACCTTGAGCCTGGTGAGATTCGAACTTGCAGTAATTGCAGGTAGCTGGTGTTACTTAACAGCAGTTTAGTCTGCTGCGCCACCAAGGCTCTTTGGGTGATTTCCACAACACACACACACACCTAGGCGAAGGGTTTGGAAGCCAGCTGAGATTTCAACTTCTTCACTGATGATCTCACCTCCCCGAAACAGCAGCAGCCCAGGGAAGTCCATTTTCTTTTTATGACGAGAAAAAAAAGTGGGGGTGAACTGAAGGAAGAAAGGAAGGTGGAGGCTCGCCTTTAATTTGTTCATACGCTGCCAAAAAAAAAAAGCCAGCGCAGCAATCTAAAAGTTCGGCTTCACTGTTAAGATTTAAGGAAAGAGACTTTGAAGTTCAGGGAAACAGCGTGAGGAGGAGGTGGGGAGGAAAAGGACCATACTGGGATTAAATTCACTTTTCTTTTCTTTTTGTTTTTCCCCCCCAAGGGAAAAGAATAAAGCAGAAGGATGATTTTGTAAGGGCAGCCTTCTGGGCTTGGAGACACCGTTATAATGTGGAGTCTGCCCAGATCAGATGAACAGAGTTGGAAGGGACCTTGGAGGTCATCTAGTCCAACCCCCAGCCCAAGCAGGAGACCCTACACCATTTCTGACAGAGGGCAGTCCAGTCTCTTCTTGAAAGCTTCCAGTGATGAAGCTCCCACAACTTCTGAAGGCAACTTCTGTTCCATAGGTTGATTGTTCTCACGGTCAGAAAATTTCTCCTTGTTTCCAGGTTGAATCTCTCCTTGATCAGTTTCCATCCATTGTTCCTTGTCTGGCCTTCGGGTGCTTTGGAAAACACCCATAATATGCCCACACCTATAATTCTATACGCCCCGCCCTTGCGACCTTCCCACCCCCCCGCGACTGGCATGCAATGGCCCGGTAGGCCCATTTTTTTCTCTCACCTGGGTCCAAAGCAGTGGTGGGTTCCTCCCGGTTCGGTCCGGTTCGGCCGAGCCGGTAGCGGTGACGATATGACGTCACTGAACCGGTTCTCCCCCCCCCCGGCTTCCCACCCCCCCACATTATTATTACCTTTTATTTTATTTTTTTTATTTTTTTTTTAATTTGATTTATATGCCGCCCTTCTCCGGAGACTCAGGGCGGCTTACAGTGCGTTAAGCAATAGCCTTCATACTTTTGTATATTTATACAAAGTCAGCTTATTGCCCCCACAAACTGGGTCCTCATTTAACCTACCTTAGAAAGGATGGAAGGCTGAGTCAACCTTGAGCCTTGGAGAGATTCGAACCAGCAGTAAATTGCAGGCAGCTGTGTTAATAACAGGGTGCTTTAAACCACTGTAGTACCAAGGCTCTTCTTTGGTCCCACCCCCAATCTATTGCTGCCTCCTGAGTCCCAGCTGATGACTAGAGGGAAAAAAACTGTTTAAACTCTTGCCGCGGGGCTTCAAAGGGCCGCCCTACAGCTGATCAGTGCTAAAAGCAAACAAATGAGTCGGGTCGTAAGTGCGAGGACTGGTCGTAAGTGCGAGAACCTTCCAGAAATGACTCTGACCAGCTAGCCACGCCCACCTGACACATCACATGACCTCCAAGCCACACCCACAAAATAAGCCACGCCCACAGAACCGGTAGTAAACAAATTTAGAACCCACCTCTGGTCCAAAGCCTTTCTAGGAGTCTAGGGAGGGCAAAAATGGCCTCTCTCCCCCTCCCCCCTGGAGGCCAAAAACGGCCCATTCCGGGAAGTTGGCAAACAGGCTGCTTTTGGCCTCCAGTGGGCCTCCAGTGGGGGGGGGTAAGCCGTTTTCGCCCTCCCCAGACTCCTAGAGAGGCTCTGGAGGCTGGGGACAGCAAAAAACAGGCCTCCCTACGCGTCTACGCGCCCTACTGAGGCCCTCCGGAGGCAGGAAACAGCCTGTTTCCCTACTTCTGGTGGGCCCAGAAGCCCCGAAAATCAGCTGGTTGGCCCGCGCATGCACGCCGGAGCTGAGCTTGCGTGCCCACTGATATGGCTACACGTAGCACCTGTGGCACGCCTGTCATAGGTTCGCCATCACGGGTATAGGGTCTCCTGATTGACAGGGGTATACAAGGGTCCCTTGTGATTCTATGATTCTGAGATAGGTAAATAAGATACATGACAGACGGACGGACAGATGGATGTGTTCTGTCCCCAACCACACGCACACACACCAATAGACGTTCAGGAGTTAAAGACCAAACCAGCCGGCAAAATCCTTTTCCTTATGATAACGGAACTTGGCAACAACCTAGTGGCTGCCTGCCAAGAGTTTATTATTTACGAAGAGGAGAGATAACTTCTCCCCACTTCTGGTACATCAAAAGAAACAGCTCAATAATTACGGAGTTAATCAAGTCCAGAGATAATCCAGCAAAGTCTATAGCAAAAGTCCGGCAATGCAGAATGGCGTGGAACTTTCAGCTTTGCTCGTCACAAGGTTTGACTGGCCACCACGCTCCCTTTTATATCCTGTGGGGTGTGGTCCAGTGACTCAGCCTAATCTCGGGCACGCCTTTTCTTCTGTTGCGCGCGCTTATCTCTGCGACGCTGGCGTGGATCCAGCCAAGACTCATTACCCTCATCACTGTCCACCTGTGGCTGTGTGGACGTGGTTGGCCCCGGCCCGATCTCTTGCCCTTCGGCGGACACCGAAGGCATTGCCAGAGAGGAGGGTCCTGGAGAGGGAGGCCTTGCCAACTCCTCTCCTTCGCTCTCAGAGTCCTCTCCTGCCGATGACACAGGCTCAGGTAACGGAGCCACAACAGGATGGACCAGCTTGCCTTCAGAAGTTGTAGGTGCTCCATCACTGGAGGTTTTCAACAAGAGACTGGACAGCCACTTGCCTGGAACGCTCTATGTCAGAGTTCTTCAAACATGGCAGCTTTAAGACTTGTGGACTTCAACTCCCAGAATTCTCCAGCCAGCTAGGCTCTATGTCAGAGGCCTTCAAACATGGCAGCTTTAAGACTTGTGGACTTCAACTCCCAGAATTCTCCAGCCGGCTATGCTCTATGTCAGAGGCCTTCAAACATGGCAGCTTTAAGACTTGTGGACTTCAACTCCCAGAATTCTCCAGCCAGCATAGCTGGCTGGAGAATTCTGGGAGTTGCAGTCCACAAGTCTTAAAGCTGCCAAGTTTGAAGGCCTCTGGTCAAAGGTCTCCTGCTTGACTAGAGGTTGGACTAGAAGACCTCAAAGATACACGGAACATCTCTAAATATTTTACAATACATTATCAAAGGGTTATCACTGTAAAACTCTTCTCTACCCCAACATATTTGGCTAAAGCGGAAAGATGAAGGTTTATTTATTAATGGATTTATTGGCAAAAGACCGGGCTCTGCTACCGATTTCTAATTTCTGGACCGAAGACTGCGGACAGGGGCACCCTGTTCCTACAACTTCAATACTGCCGTTTTATTCCTGGCGCCGGGTGTTGGACCTCAAGATACGGCAGGGTTCGGAGTCGTAACTACCCAGCTTTTGAAAAGAGATCAAGCTGAGGGGGGGGGGTTTGTTGGGCAACGACGAGAGGAACTTTTTCAATTGTGCGTGAGATTGCAAGTATACACACTTCCTTTCGTTTTTCAATTAGCGCTCGGTTCCAGGGGCAGAGATCCTCTTTGTTGGAAGGAGAGACGAGAAAGTTGGATTAAAGCTTCTTTTCAGAATCCCTTTTCCAGTTTTCTTTATCAGTCCACCGGTCGAGACTCAGATGCAGGCGGTTCTCGACTTACGACCAATGAAGCGTGCTCTAATTTACGACCTGTCTTGCCGGGGTTGTTAAGTGAATGTCTACAGTTGCTCCAGTTGAATTACAATAATAGAGTAACAGGATGGCAGAATAACAAGGTTTGACCTTGGAGGGCTTCCAGTCAAGTCCCCTGCTCAAGCAGGAAAAGGAGAAGGAGAAAGAGGAGGAAGCGGAGAAGGATAAGAAAGGAAAAGAGAAAGGAAAGGAAAAGGAAGAAAAGGAGGGGGAGGAAGAGCAAGAGAAGGGAGGAGGAGGAGAAGGAAGAAGAGGACAAAAAAAGGAGAAGGAAGAAGAGGAGGAAAAGGAGAAGGAGAAAGAGAAAGAGAAGGAGAAAGAGGGGAATAAGAAAGAAAAGAAGAAAGAAAAGAAGAAGAAAGAAAAGGAGGGCTGGAAGAGGAAAATGAGGGAGAAGGAGGAGGAGGAGAGAGGAGGAGGAGGAAGGAAAGAAGGAAGAAAAGGAGGGGGAGGAAGAGAGGAGAGGAGGAGGAGGAAAAAGAGGAGGAGAGGAGGGAGGGGGAGGACAAGGAAAAAGGAGAAAGAAAAGAAGGAAGAAGAGGAGGGGGAGGAAGATGAAGAGAAAGAGAAGGGAGGAGGAGGAGAAGGAAGAAAAGGGCAAAAAAAGGAGAAGAAGAAAGAGAAAGAGGACGAGAAAGAGGGGAATAAGAAAGAAAAGAAGAAAGAAAAAAGAAAGAAAAGGAGGAAGAGGAAGAGGAAGAGGAGAAAGAGGAGGAGAGAGGGGAAGAGGAGGAGAGGGAGGAGAAGGAGAAAGGAAAGAAGAAGGAAGAAAAGGAGGAGGAAGAGAAGAGAGGAGGAAGAAAAAGAGGAGGAGGGGGAGGGAGGGGTAGAACAAGGAAAAAGGAGAAAGGAAAGAAGAAGGAAGAAAAGGAGGGGAGGAAGAGAAGAGAGGAGGAGGAGGAAAAAGAGGAGGGGCGGGAGGGGTAGGACAAGGAAAAAGAAAAAAAAGAGGAAGCGAAGAGAGGATTAGGGGGAGGAGGAGGAAGAGAAGGAGAAAGAAGAAGACGATAAAGGAGAAGGAGAAAGAGAAGGAGGAGAAAGAGGAGAAAGGGATAAGGAGAAAGAAAAGGAAAAGGAAGAAGAGGGGGAAGAGAAGGAAAATAAAGTGGACCCTATTCCTTTTCCCAGAAAAAAATAACATTTTTTCCCACTGTCCAGGGTTATCCCAGAGATTTTAGGTGAGGTGGGTGGTGCAGAAATTCGATAAAGAAATCAATCTACAAAAAGAAGGCTCCTATCAGTTGGAAACCTGCGGAAGGGGCCTTCGTCCTGCAGGGAACAAACCACGGTTAAAATGACAGCGATGGCGATGATCTCCTGTGGGACTTGTGCAATTGATCCAACGGAAGAAAAATGCATTTGAGGGCATTTGAGTTCTTCTCAAAAATTCTTTTGAGGGCATCCTTTTTTTTTTTTTTTTTAATACCTAGAATCATTACATACTTTGTTTTTTTTTTTCATGTAACTTTCGGGAAAAAGGGATGACGAGATTTGGGTGGTTCAGTTGCTGGAACCAGACGAACGGGGTTGTGACACGATTGCTTTGAAATGCGCAAATTGTTTCTCCAACTGCTGCAAACATGATGCATTTTTTTAAAATTATGGTTGTTGTTTTTAAGAGAGCAGAACAATCTTTACGGCGATCAAAAAAACTGGTATATAAGAAAAGCTGATGCAGGGAATCCTCGACTTAAAACCACAATGCAGCTTGAAATTCTCCGTTGCTAAGTGAGACAGGTGTGAAGTGAGTTACGCCCCGCTTTGCGACCTTCCTTGCCACCGTTGTTCAGTGAATCGCGGCGGTTGTTAAGTTAGGAATACGGCTGTTAAGTGAATCCAGCTTCCCCGTTGACTTTCAGCCATCATAAATACGAGTCAGTTGCCAAGGGTCTGTGTTAGGAAATGATCATTATCTAACTTGTTGGGTTGGCGATATATAAAACCTCAATATAGGTTTAAGACTGTATTGCTGTATTGCATCATACTGCGTCCTGATTGGTTAGCTCTGTAGCCAATGTCCTTAAGAGGGAGCTTGAAACATGGTTTGTTTCTCTTTGCTGACCATTATTGCTCTTTGCTGACCATTATTGCTCTTTGCTGATCATTACTGCTCTGTGCTGTGTTTGCTACTGTTTGCAACTGTTTATCGTGTATGACTACGACAACTGGTAAGAAGACCTTGTTATTGGAATATCCCTGGACTATTGTTTTACTATCTACTGCTTTATCTGTGTATGACCTGGACTGTTTATTGGACTGTGCCTTATTACTATTCCCTAAAAGTAAACACAACTCAGTGTATCTGTGGGTTGGCTGTACTTATTCGCAACTACTCTCAGTCGCTTTCATGTGCGCACCCTTGCTACTCTAGGGTTGCTCTGCGAATTCCTCAACAGTCTGAATTTTGATCATGTGACCGTGGGGATGCTTTGAACGGTCATAAAGTGTGAAAACCGGTCGTAAGTCGCTTTTTTCAGTGCCGTCGTAACTTCGAACGGTCACTAAATGAACGGCTGTAAGCGGAGGACTGAAAAGTGACTTATGACTGGTTTTCACACTTATGACCATGGTTAAGTGATCATACTTCAGTGGCTTGACAGCTGACTCACATTTATGACGGTTGCAGCATCCCGGAGTCACGCGATCCCCTTTTTCCGACCTTCGGACAAGCAAAGTCGATGGAGAAGCCGGATTCACTTAACAACTGTGTTACTCTCTTAACAACCGCAGCAATTCACTTAACAAGGGGTGGCCATAAAGGTCGCAGAATGAGGAAAAAAATCCACTGAACGACTGTTTCACTTAGCAACAGAAATTTGGGGCTCAATTGTGGTCGTAAGTCGAGGGCTAGCTGCATTGTCCCGTGCTCGGTCAGGTCCAGGGAAAATGCAAAAGTATATCTGCCCAGTGTCTTAAATCTTGGGACTGGTCCTCACCCTTACAACCGCTGCAGTATCCCCACGGTCATATGATCAAAATTTGGGCACTTGGCAACCGGATCTGGAACCTGGAATTAAGGAGGAATTTCCTGACAGGGAGAACAAGTAACCAGTGGAACGACTTGCCTCAGTTTGTGGGTGCTGGAGGTTTTTAACAAGAGATTGCACAACCATTTGTCTCAAATGATATAGTTCCTACACCTGAGCAGGGGGTTGGACTAGAAGACCTCTGAGGTCCCTTCCAACTCTAATTTTCTGTATTCTAAATTCTAGAACCGTGATGGCGAACCTATGGCACACGTGCCACAGGTGGCACACGTAGCCATATCAGTGGGCACGCCAGCTCAGCTCTGGCACGCATGCCAGTGGTGGGTTCCTCCCGGTTCGGTCTGGTTCGGCCGAAGCGGTGTGGTGATGATATGACGTCACCGAACCGGTTCTCCCCCCCCCCGCCCTCCCACGTTATTCTTACCTTTTATTTGGTCCCACCCCCAATCTATTGCTGCCTCCTGAGTCCCAGCTGATGACTGGAGGGAAGAAAACTGTTTAAACTCTTGCCGCGGGGCTTCAAAGGGCCGCCCTACAGCTGATCAGCCTTAAAAGCAAACAAATGAGTCGGGTCGTAAGTGCGAGGACTGGTCGTAAGTGCGAGGACCTTCCAGAAATGACTCTGACCAGCTAGCCACGCCCGCCTATTCACATGACCTCCAAGCCACACCCACAAAATAAGCCACGCCCACAGAACCGGCAGTAAAAAAATTTAGAACCCACCCCTGGCACATGCGTGCACCGGCCAGCTGATTTTCAGGCCTTCTGGGCCCACCAGAAGTAGGGAAACAGGCTGTTTCCTGCCTCCGGAGGGCCTGGGGTGTGTGTGTTGGGGGGAAGGCTGTTTTTGCCCTCCCCAGATGCATAGAGAGGATCTGGAGCCAAGTGAGAAAGAAAAAACGGGCCATCGCATGCCAGAGTGGGGGGGTTGCAGGGCAGGACACATAGAATTATGGGTGTGGGCACGCACGTGTGCAAACCTCCCCTGCTTCCCCCCCCTCCTAGCATGTGATGGCAAAAAGGTTAGCCATCTCTGTTCTAGAAGGTCTCCTGCTTGAGCAGAGGGCTGGACTAGAAGATCTCCGAGGTCCCTTGGAGGGGATGCCCCAAAGAGGAGGGGGGTTAACCTATTCTCCAAAGCACCTGAAGGCAGGACAAGAAGCAATGGGTGGAAACTAATCAAGGAGAGAAGCAACCTGGAATTAAGGAGGAATTTCTAAACAGGGAGAACAATTAACCAGTGAAAAAGGTTGCCTCCATTTGTGGATGCTGGAGGTTTTTAACGAGATTGACAATCATTTGTTTGAAATGATAATACCGTTTTTCTGCCTGAGCAGGGGGTTGGACTAGAAGACCTCCGAGGTTCCTTCCAACTCTAATTTTCTGTATTGTAGAAGGTCTTTTGCTTGAGCAGAGGGTTGGACTAGAAGACCTCCGAGGTCCCTTGAAGGGGTCGCTACAAAGAAGAAGGGGGTCATCCTATTCTCCAAAGCACCAAAGAAGACAAGACAAGAAGCAACTGATGGAAACTAACCAAGGAGAGAAGCAACCTAGAACTAAAGAGGAATTTTCTGACAGTAAGAACAATTCACCAGTGGAACAACTTGCCACCAGAAGTTGTGGCTGCTCCATCACTGGAGGCTTTGAAGAAGAGACCGGACAGCCACTTGTCTGAAATGATAGAGCTTGAGCAGGGGGTTGGACTAGAAGACCTCCAAGGCCCCTTCCAACTCTGTTATTCTGTACAAGTAGTCCTCGACTTACAACAGTTCATTTAGTGGTTTTTAAGAAGAGACTGGACAACCCCCTGTCTGAAAAGGCACACGGTCTCCTGCTTTAGCAGCGGGTTGGACTAGAAGACCTCCGAGGTCCCTTCCAGCACTATTCTGATTGAATGGGCGGGCGAGGAGAAGACCAAAAAGAGATCTTCGCAGGCCTGACCAATAAGCCTCTCTGTGATCTGTTCATGGAGGCCTTTAGATCCCAGGTGATTCGCAAGGATCGGACCTCACGGAAAACCTCCAAGCAGGTAGACACAAACCCCCAAAAGAAGAAAAGACAACGATGGCCTCGAGAGACCCATGTTGCAAGTTTTTCCAGAAGCTTTCCGAGCAGGTGAGCCACAGAAAACATCCTTCCTCCACGCTTTATCAGCTTAAATCCAGGGTGGGTTGACAGCTGGAGGGGGCGGGGGGTGTGTGTCTGTATCTGCAACAGCTAATAAATTAGGCCTCGAGATTTCTCAAATCCGGTTTTCGGAGACCGTCTTCCCGTTGCAAAACAAACCAGAGGGACGCCGGCCATTGCAAAGTCCCCGGGGCCTGCAACAGCTCAAGCCTGGGAAATCACTTACGCACGGCACCGGCGTGGAATTGAAGCCCCTGGCAGAGAAGGGGCTTTTTTTTTTTTTTTAACTTGCAACGACACACGTGCAAAGCGACAAGGTGCGGCGCCTGGGACGGCTAGCGTGTCCAGTATTCCGCCGGAGCCTTGGAAGGCGGCGAATGGTTCTGTGTCCCCCGGGAGGTCCACGTAGAACATTCAGTACCTGCTATTCGCCCAGTTTCCCCGCGCTGTAAATATTTCACCGCCTTACGAAACCAGCACGCGGGGTGGGGGTGGGGGTGGAGGGGGGTGCCGGGCAGACTGCATGAAAGCCGCTGTTCGCTCTCGGCATCTGATTTAACGGCGGAAATATGACAGGGATTTCCACAAAGGCAGATAGGAAAAACTGCAGAGCCGCTTCCAAGCTGAGCAAAATCGACGGAGCAAGCCAGGGTTTATTAGCGAGCTGGGGTGAAGCCGGGCCGAGAGCGACCGGAGTTGAGATTGAAGGATATACGGATGGACCTGGCTTGTCAGGTCAGGCCGATGTTCTCAAAAGGGGGGGGGGGAGAATCCCTGAGCTGCTCTTTTCTTGAATTAGCTCCTTTGTTCCGATGGACTGAGTAACGGAGTTGGAAGGGACCTTGGAGGTCTTCTAGTCCAGCCCCCTGCTCAAGAAGGAGAGCCTATACTGGGGCTGTCAAACTCCCGGCAAGTGGGCTGGATGTGGCACATGCTGGCCACGCCCAGTTTAGCGAAGGAGGGTGGAAGTCCCGATACGTCATGTGACGCTGCCGTGACGACGCGAGTTTGACACCCCTGGCCTACACCTTTACAGACAAATGGTTGTCCAATTTCTTCTTTAAAACCTCTAGTGATGGAGCACCCACAACTTCTAGAGGCAAGGAGTTCCACTGGTTGATTGTCCTCACTGTTAGGAAATTTCTCCTTAGTTCTAGGTTGCTTCTCTCCTTGATGAGTTTCCATCCATTTCTTCTTGTCCGGCCCTCAGGTGCTTTGGAGAATAGCTTGACTGCCTCTTCTTTGGGGCAGCCCCTGAGATATTGGAAGACTGCTATCATGTCTCCCCTGGTCCTTCTTTTCATTCAACTAGACATACCCAATTCAGTGGTGGGTTCCTCCCAGTTCGGCCTGGTTCGGCTGAGCTGGTAGCGGTGACAATATGACATCACCGAACCATTCTCTTTATTCGGGAGCGGGGGCCTCCCCCCCTGCTCCCCTGCGTTATTCTTACCTTTTATTTGGCCCCACCCCCAATCTATTGCTGCCTCCCGAGTCCCAGCTGATCGGCTAGAAAGAAAAAAACTCTTATTTAAACTCTTGCCGTGGGGCTTCAAAGGGCCGCCCTACAGCTGATCAGTGTTAAAAGGCAGTGTGGTGGTAGACCGGTGCCTCCAAAAATAAATGAGTAGACCGGTGCCTCTAAAAACAAATGGGTAGACCGGTGCCTCCAAAAAATAAATAGGTAGACCAGGGCTTCCAAAAACAAATGGGTAGACCAGGGCTTCCAAAAACAAATAAGTAGACCGCTGCCTCCAAAAACAAATGGATAGACGATATGACATCACCGAACCGATTCTCTTTGTTCGGGAGCTGGGCCCTCCCCCCGCGTTATTCTTACCTTTTATTTGGCCCCACCCCCAATCTATTGCTGCCTCCCAAGTCCCAGCTGATCGGCTAGAAGGAAAAAAACTGTTTAAACTCTTTCCGCAGGGCTTCAAAGGGCCGCCCTACAGCTGATCGGTGTTAAAAGGCAGTGTGGTGGTAGACCAGTGCGCTCGAAAAATAAATAGGTAGACCAGGATGCTTCAAGAACAAATGGGTAGACCGGTACAGCTCTGCAAGCAGTTAAAAGCGTGGTAGACCAGTACCTCTGCTAAATCCTAAAGAATTGTCACATGACCATCAAGCCACGCCCACAAAATAAGCCACGCCCACAGAACCGGTAGTAAAAAAATTTAGAATCCACCCCGGACCCAATTCCTGCAACCGTTCTTTGTATGTTTTAGCCTCCAATCATCCCCTCATCATCTTCGTTGCTCTTCTCTGCACTCTTTCCAGAGTCTCCACATCTTTCTTACATCGTGGTGACCAAAACTGGATGCAGGATTCCTGGAATCACAAGCAAGGCAGGGGTGGGTTCTAAATTTTTTTACTACCGGTTCTGTGGGCGTGGCTTATTTTGTGGGTGTGGCTTGGAGGTCATGTGACTAGGTGGGCGTGGCTAGCTGGCCAGAGTCATTTCTGGAAGGTCCTCGCACTTACGACCAGTCCTCGCACTTACGACCTGACTCATTTGTTTTCTTTTAACACTAATCAGCTGTAGGGCGGCCCTTTGAAGCCCCGCGGCAAGAGTTTAAACAGTTTTTTTCCCTCTAGTCATCAGCTGGGACTCAGGAGGCAGCAATAGATTGGGGGTGGGGCCAAATAAAAGGTAAGAATAACGTGGGAGGGCGGGTGGTGGGGGAGAACCGGTTCAGTGATGTCATATCGTCACCGCTACCGGCTCGGCCGAACCGGACCAAACCGGGAGGAACCCACCACTGAAGCAAGGACACACACTCTCTCTCTCTCTCTGATCATTCAGCACAGGGGTCTCCAAACTTGGCAACGTTAATATAAGACTTGTGGACTTCAACTCCCAGAATTCTGCTGGCCGGGGAATTCATGGGAGTCGAAGTCCACAAGTCTTAAAAGTTGCCAAGCTTGGGGACTTCCTGGTTTAGCACAAAAATTGTCAGTGGAAGAAACCCTGCAGCTCCGCAAAAAACAACAACAAAAACAAATAGATTGGTGTTCTTGGCTACTACAGGTCGTCCTCGACTTATGACCCTTGCAACCAAAACATCCGTTGCTAAGCAAGGCGGCTACCAGGGCCGTGCCTGGTTTTGTGAGTTTTGCCATGGTAAATCCAGCTTCCAACTCCCTTAACGGATGGCTCACTTAACAAGGAAAATTTTGCGCTCAACTGTGGTCTTTTCCTCTTTATCTATCCCACCTGCTCCTCCTGTCTTCTTTCATCCCAAATTTCTCCTCCCTCTTTTCTTCCCTCCCTCTCTCTCTCCCTTCCATTCCTCCCTCCGTCCCTCCTTCCTTCCTTCCTTCCTATTTCTCTCCCTCCGTCTCTCCCCTCCATTCCTCCCTCCCTCCTTTCCTTCCTCTTTACCTCCTTCCTTCCTTCCTCTTTCCTCTCTCCCTCCCTCCCTCTTTACCGCTTTCCTTCCTTCTTCCCTCTCTCCCTCTTTACTTCCTTCCTTCCTCTTTACCTCTGTCCTTCCTCTTTCCTCCCTCCCTCCTTCTTTACCTCCTCCCTTCCTTCTTTCCCCCTTCCTCTCTCCTTTCCTTCCTCTTTACCTCCTTCCTTCCTTCCTCTTTCCTCCTTCCCTCCCTCTCCTTCCTCTTTACCTTCCTTCCTTTCCTCCCTCCCTCCCTTTCTCTTTACCTTTTTCCTTCCTTCCTCTTTCCTCCCTCCCTTCTTCCCTCCCTCCCTCTTTACTTCCTTCCTTCCTCCTTTCCTTCCTTTTTACCTCCTTCCTTCCTCTTTCCTCCCTCCCTGCCTCTTTACCCCCTTCCTTCCTTCTTCCCTCTCTTCCTCTCTCCTTTCCTTCCTCTTTACCTCCTTTCTTCCTTCCTCTTTCCTCCTTCCCTCCCTCTCCTTCCTCTTTACCTTCCTTCCTTCCCTCCCTCCCTCCTTTCCTTCCTCTTTACCTCTTTCCTTCCTCCCTCTTTCCTCCCTCCCTTCTTCCCTCCCTCCCTCTTTACCTCTTTCCTCCCTTCTTCCCTCCCTCCCTCTTTACTTCCTTCCTTCCTCCTTTCCTTCCTTTTTACCTCCTTCCTTCCTTCCTCCCTCCCTCCGTTTACCCCCTTCCTTCCTTCTTCCCTCTCTTCCTTTCTCCTTTCCTTCCTCTTTACCTCCTTTCTTCCTTCCTCTTTCCTCCTTCCCTCCCTCTCCTTCCTCTTTACCTCCTTCCCTCCCTCCCTCCTTTCCTTCCTCTTTACCTCTTTCCTTCCTCCCTCTTTCCTCCCTCCCTTCTTCCCTCCCTCTTTACCTCTGTCCTTCCTTCTTCCCTCTCTCCCTCTTTACTTCCTTCATTCATCCTTTCCTTCTTTTTTACCTCCTTCCTTCCTCTTTCCTTCCTCCCTCCCTCTTTACCTCATTCCTTTCATCTTCCCTCCCTTCCTCTCTCCTTTCCTTCCTTTACCTCTTTCCTTCCTTCCTCTCCCTCCCTCCCTCCCTCTCCTTTCCTTCCTCTTTACCTCTTTCCTTCCTTCCTTCCTCTTCTCCCCCTCCCTCCCTCCCTCTCCTTTCCTTCCTTCAAGCTTTACAAGTAGCCTTTAGCAAGAGTTTAGATCTCATTCTCCAGACCGGCCAGCAAAATTCAGAAACTCCCCACCACCACCACACACACACACACACACACACACACACAAATCCCACAAAGACAAGCAGTTTAAAAAGTCACAGGCAAGAGACACCATGGTAGTTTTTGTGAAGATCAAATTTCTTTGTCTCTCCCCATACAAGGGGAAGGGAGGTAGGAATGAGGGGAGGGGGGCAAACAACAGAGAAGTTACAACAGGGAGAAACTTTCTTGAACTTGGCTGACGGTCTGAAGCCTCCACTCAACACCGAGTTGCTGAGCCAAAGAGATGAAGGGAGAGAGAGAGAGAGAGAGAGAGAAAGGCCATTTCTGGCCAAATCACCACCGCCAGCTGTTTTTATGACTCTTCCGTGCTCCATTCGAGAGGGCTAATTCTACCAGGAAACGAACTGCTCTCTGACTTTACAAAAATGGGAAGTGGCACCCGACCGTCTTCGCAAATTAGAAAATGTAGAGGCTAAGAACTCACTGGGAGAAACTGCCAAGGAGCAGATTTCGGTGAAGCATTAGGACGGAAAGAAAAGAAAAAGGGAGGGGGGGGGAAAGTCCACTGGTGGGGAAAAGTTGTTTCACGGAGGAAACGAAACTTTAAGAAAAGTTAGAATAACAGTTAGAATAACAGAGTTGGGAGGGACCTTGGAGGTCATCTAGTCCAACCCCCTATACGTGCTTTCCGAACTGCCCTAAAGACATTTTTGTTTCATCAAGCCAGGCTGGCCTGACCTACTCTTTTTAAAAAGAATTGTTTTTAAAAAATTAGGGGTTTTAATATAGGGTTTTTAACTATGGGCCAAATTGATTTAATTGGATTTTAATATTGTTTTAAATTTTGTATCTGTGTATTTTATTTGCTGGCTGTTCACCGCCCCGAGTCCCTCGGGAGAGGGGGCGGTATATAAATATAATAAACTAACTAACTAACTAACTAACTAACCATTGCAGACAAGTGGCTGTCCAGTCTCTTTTTAAAAACCTTCAGTGATGGAGCACCTAAAATGTCCAGTGTCAAGCTGTTCCACTGGTTAATTCTCCTTAATTCCAGGTTGCTTCTCTCCTTGATTAGTTTCCACCCATTGCTTCTTGTCCTGCCTTCAGGTGCTTTGGAGTTTAGCTTGACTCCCTCTTCTTTGGGGCAGCCCCTGAGATATTGGATGACTGCTCTCATGTCTCCCCTAGTCCTTCTCTTCATTAAACTAGACATACCCAGTTTCTGCAACCGTTCTTCATACGTTTTAGCCTCCAGTCCCCTAATCCTCTTTGTTGCTCTTCTCTGCACTCTTTCTAGAGTCTCCACATCTTTTTTACATCGTGGTGACCAAAACTGGATGCAGAATTCCAAATGTGGCCTTACCAAGGCATTATAAAGTGGTATTAACACTTCACGTGATCTTTATTTCTATCCCTCTCTTTATGCAGCCTAGAACTGCGTTGGCTTTTTTGGCAGCTGCTGCACACGGCTGGCTCATATTTAAGCCCATGCTGATTGCCAGGTCGTAGGAGAGAGGACTGGTCCTTGAACAGTCATTTTTTTCAGTGCCATGGTAACTTTCACTGGTCACTAAACAAATGATCATTACGTCGTATTTCATTGCAACAACTGACTTAATGAAAAGGAGGACTAGGAGTGACATGATAGCAGTCTTCCAATATTTAAGGGGATGCCACAAAGAAGAGGGAGTGAAGCTATTCTCCAAAGCACCTGAAGGCAGGAGAAGAAGCAACGGGTGGAAACTCATCAAGGAGAGAAGCAACTTGGAACTAAGAAGAAATTTCCTAACAGTTAGAACAATTAATAAGTGGAACAGCTTGCCTCCAGAAGTTGTGAATGCTCCAACACTGGAAGTTTTTAAGAAGAGACTGAACAGTCACTTATCTGAGATGGTATATAGGTTCTCCTGCTTCAGCAGAGGGCTGGACTAGAAGACCTCCAAGGTCCCTTCCAGCTCTATTCCAATTATTATTGTTATTATTATTAGTTCAATTTATATGCCGCCTTTCTCCGAAGACTCAGGGCGGCCATCTAGCAGATTCTGATTCTGCTAGATAGGCAGGAGCTGGAGCAACAGCGGGAGCTCACCCCATTGTGTAGCACTCGAACCCAGGGCTCTCAGCTCCCCAGCTAACAAGCTCAGTGTCTTTAACCGCTAAACCAGAGTTCATCAACCTTTCTGGGTTGGCGGCCCAGAGGAGGGCGGGGGCAACACTTACAGCAACGCTGGGGCCCCTGTGAGGCGGTTATGGTGACGCCAGAATGAGGGGGGGTGCGCGTGCACACACACGAGCACTGGCCAGCCACTCCCACGGCCTGCTTGTCAAGAGGCTGTGGCTCACAGGTTGGGGATCCCTGCAGTGAGCCATCGCGCTCTGTTATGCTTGATTCAGTAGCCCCCGTTAAATACTCCGTGCAAAATCTCAGTTTCCAGGATAAAGGATTCTACCGGTTCAGACCGGTTCGAGCGAACTGGTAGCTCCGACGATCAACTGGGCCTGCCTGCCTGCCCCTGCGCTTTACTTAGCTATATCTTCGCAGCTGATTAGCGCGGCAGAGCAGATTGTCCCGCCTCGGCTGTTTTCATTCCCTAGCACAGCGGTCTCCAACCTTAAACACTCAAAGAGTCATTTGGACCCGTTTCCCACAGAAAAGAAAACACCGGGAGCCACAAAACCTGGGTGGGCGTGGCCAACTTGATGTCACTCACTTCCACAGGTCATATGACACACACCCCAGCCACACCTACCCAGCCAGTCATTAGGGCAGAGAACCAGTTGTTAAAAAACACCGGGAACCACAAAATCCTTTTGACGTATCTCTCGCCCACCCTCCCTCCCTCTCCCCCCACTCCCCCTCTCTATGTCTCTCTCTCTCCCCCACTCTCTGTATCTCTGTCTCTCTCTCTCCCCCTTTCTCTGTATCTCTCTGTCTCTCTCTCTCCCCCACTCTCTGTATCTCTCTCTGTCTCTCTCTCTCCCGCTCTCTCTGTATCTCTCTGTCTCTGCCCTGGCCGCTTCTCCATCCCCGGCCGTCGCCCTTACCGTCTCAGGCCAGGTGAGGAGTGACTGGGAGGGGAGGGCGAGGGGCGGGGCCAGCCAGTGGTGGGATCACCTGACAGGGAGCCACAGCAGAGGGCCCAAAGAGCTACATGCTGCTCCAGAGCCGCAGGTTGCTGACTCCTGCCCTAGCACTAACACGGAAGGTGATTTTTCATTCAATTGCGCACACGCATGTAGATCGAACCGGTTATTAAACCGGCAGGATCCCACCATTGGATAAAGGCCTTTGAACAGAACATGGCAGCAGCTGTACATGAAATGTATTATTAAACTGTTTTTAAATTTTGTATGTTCTGTTTTATTTTGGCTGTTCACCGCCCTGAGTCCTGCTGGAGAAGGGCGGTATACAAATTAAAACAAATAATAAATAAATAAAACATTTCAGAGGTACCGTCCTACCGTCTGGGAGCGGCTTGCAAGACAGAGCATCATCCAGATCCTTGGCAGTGGATGGGTCAATGGTGAAGATGCATTCTTTCCTGTAAGAAGGGAAGAAAAAAAACAACCCGAAAACTTAGCCAAGCACACAGACACACACACACACACACACAAAAAAAAAAAACACACCACAAAGAAGAAATTTCTTAATTGTCTCTCTCTATCTCAGTGTTTCCAAACTTTTGCCATTTTAAGTCACGTAAGACTTCGACTCCCAGAATAGCAATAGCGACGCACTTAAGACTTATATACTGCTTCACAGTGCTTTACAGCCCCTCTCTAAGCGGTTTACAGAGTCAGCCTCTTGCCCCCAACAATCTGGGTCCTCATTTGACCCATCTCGGAAGGACGGAAGGCTGAAGTCAACCTTGAGCCTGGTGAGATTCGAACTGCCAAATTGCAGGCAACTGGCAGTCAGCACGAGGAGCCTGCAGTACTGCACTCTCACCACTGCGCCACCCCGGCTCTGGGAATACCAGAGCCTGTGTGGACTTCCCCAATTCTTGGGGGAGTTGAAGTCACACAAGTCTTAAAGTTGCCAGATTTGGAGACCCCCTTGCCTAGTGTTACATTTAAATTTGACCGACAAAGAAATAAAGGGAGACTAGTATAGAAGCATTTCAAGCTCTCATCAGCTAGCCATACCCTTCTGGGATTCAAACCCAGGTCGCTTGCATAGTAGGCGGATGTATTAACCTCTAGGCCACGGGCTCTCCTTGCTTTGTCACTTGTACCAGGGGGAAGATTCAGTGTTTTTCCAGTGGGACCGGTCTGTCAGGGCAACCTGGTCTGCCCAAATATGGAATGGAGCAGGGGTGAAATGCTCCCGGTTCGGACCGGCTCGGGCGAGTAGGTAGCGATGGCGGCGGGCAGTTCGGAGAACCGGTAGCAAAAATCCCTGCCCCCCCGCCCCCCCCATGCCTAGCTGAGCCGCGCGATCATCAGAGCCTTTTTTTTTTCTTTTAAATGGCTCTGACGATCCAAGCTCTGACAATCCCAGCTGAGTTGCCTGCCGATCAGGCAACTCAGCTGAGATCGTCAGAGCCTTTTGAAAGCATTTTTTACATGGTTTTACATGTAAAAAATGGTTTTAAAAGTAAAAAAAAAAAAAAATGGCCACGCCCACCCAGTCGCATTACCCCCGGCCCCCACCAAGCCACGCCCACAGAACCGGTAGTAACAAATGTTAGATTTCACCCCTGGAATGGAGCATACCGTTTCTGCTTTCGCCTTAACCGCCCTTGCCCAGTGGTTAAGGGGACAAGCTACAAACCAGGATACCGTAAGATCTCACCTCAAGAGAGTTTAGGGCTTGAAGCATCTCCATCTATTCTGACGAACAGAGCTAAATTCAGATTAAAACGTTTCATCCTGAGCAGATATTTCTCAACTCACAGCCACAATTGAGCCCACAATTTCTGTGGCTGAGCAAGGCAGTTCTTAAGTGAGAAATTCGTTAAGTGAGTTTTGCCCCATGTTACGACTTTCCTTGCCATATTTGTTACGTGAATCCCTGCAGTTGATTAGTTGGTAACCTGCTTGTCCCAAAGGTGCTCATTTCAAGAGGCAACTGTTTTTTTTTTCTTTTGAAGACGTTTCGCTTCTCATCCGAGAAGCTTCTTCAGCTCTGACTAATGCAAATGCTTCCTGCAATTTCTGCAATTTTTTTTCCCCTCTGGAAATCCATTCCTATTCCCTCACCATTCTCAATCATCCAAATCTCTACAGACTTTTAGCTGTACAATTTGGGATGGACAGCCTTGGAATGGTGTGGGAGTAGGAACGGATTTCCAGAGGGAAAAAAAATTGCAGACTACCGGAAGCATTTGCACCACTCAGCTGACCCTGAGGACACAGACAAATTTCCAAGTGGCCTCAACGACCCTCTAAAAAGGATGCAAATGACCAGCTGTCTGAAGGAGTATATAAACCCTTCTATTCCACACCATCCGGTCAGAGCTGAAGAAGCTTCTTGGATGAGAAGCGAAACGTCTTCAAAAAAAAAAAAAAAACCCAGAGACTCCAGTTGCCTCTTGAAAAAAAGCCCCTTTGGGACAACCTGACCTGGAAGACGGACAATCTCTACAGAGTTTTAGCTTGTTCTGAAAGCGCGAGGACGTCTGAATGGCCTCCTTAAGCTCTGTAAAGCCTTGGATTATCTCGGATTATTATTTTAACGGAGAAGGCCACTGACGGTGACTTTGCTTTCAGGAGGCTCCTACGCTGCTGCCTTGACTCCAGGCGAGAGGAAGAACCGGAACAAAGGAACTCGCGCCCGGAAGAAAATATTTGAAGCCTACATGTCAAAGAAAGACGTCTCGGAAGGTCTGAAGAGAAAAACGCTGATCCAGGTGCGGGAAATGTTTGTCCGCGGAATGCAAAAGTTTTTGCGCGCAGAATTTTTGTCTTCCAAAAGCTGCTCCAGAAACCCTGAACTGGTTTTTCATTTCACCCCTGGATTACAAGAGAGTAAGCTTTGCTGGCTGGGGAATTCTGGGAGTTGAAGTCCTCCAGGCTTAAAGTTGCCACGGTTGGGCAAGATAGCCCTCCAAAGCTTAAAGCCCTCCAGGTTTGACTGTTGCAGGCTAGGTAGATCCCTTTTCCCGCCGGACGATCTCCCGCTGACAATTTTAAAGAGCTGCTCCCGATACGAGCCAGTCCGCTGGAATTTTGCTTCCATCGAAGAGGTCATTTCTTCCAGCTGTTCGGTCTCGCCAACGCAAATGTTTTACCCCCTAGCGTCTCCAACTGCAGCTTCACGCAGTTCCAAAATTAATAGGCTGGCAGCGGGGAGGACTCTGCACTGGAAATGAACATACACAAACACATACACAGAGGAGAGAGCCAAAACTCTTATTATTCTTTTATTTATTTATTGGTTCGATTTATATGCCGCCTTTCTCCGGAGACTCAGGGCGGCTTACAATGCGTTAAGCAATAGCCTTCATACTTTTGTATATACCTGCTTAGTAGGGCTTTCGCCCCCCCCTAAGCGGTGTTCTTTTTTATACAAAGTCTGCTTATTGCCCCCACAATCCGGGTCCTCATTTTACCTACCTCGGAAGGGTGGAAGGCTGAGTCAACCTTGAGCCTGGTGAGATTCGAACTCGCAGTAATTGCAGGCAGCTGGTGCTAGTTAACAGCACTTTAGTCTGCTGCACCACCAAGGCTCTTCAAATCGAATCGAATCGAACAGAGCTGGAAGGGACCTTGGAGGTCATCTAGTCCAGCCCCCTGCTCAAGCAGGAGAACTACTATTTCAGAGAAGCGGCTGTCTCGTTTCTTCTTAAAAACTTCCAGTGATGGAGCGCCCACGATTTCTGAAGGCAACTTCTG
This sequence comes from Pantherophis guttatus, assembly GCF_059756535.1. Lineage (NCBI taxonomy): Eukaryota > Metazoa > Chordata > Lepidosauria > Squamata > Colubridae > Pantherophis > Pantherophis guttatus. The sequence continues at coordinate 4,451,538 of NC_142068.1, read as the reverse complement.
TCCCACTGGGTAATTGTCTGCACTGTTAAGAAGTTTCTCCTTAATCCCAGGTTGCTTCTCTCCTTGATGAGTTTCCATCCGTTGAGTTTCTTGTCCTGCCTTCAGGTGCTTTGGAGAATAGCTTGACTCCCTCTTCTTGTTTGGGGCAGCCCCTCAAATATTGGAAGACTGCTATCATGTCTCCCCTGGTCCTTCTCTTCATTAGGGTAGCCAAACCCAAAACCTGCAACCGTTCTTCATATGGTTTAGTCTCCAGGCCTTTGATCATCTTAGCTGCTCTTCTTTAAACTTTTTCCACCATCTTTTTTTGTAATGTAGTGACCAAAATTGGCTGCAGTGTTAGGATATGGTTTGAGCCTAACAAGTTGTCCAGGCAATATATGTGTTCTGTGACTTTAATATGAATATGTATTGTGTGACTTTAAAGTTTTACTGCTGATTCATTGTAATGCTGAGTCATGCTGTAATTAGATAATCACTGGTTGTGAATGTATTTGAGAAAGGTACTGTAAAGTATTCAGTTGATGATAAGCTACCATAGTGTGTGGAGTTGCTATCATTGTGCTATCATCGGTTGGATGGATCTGCTACCATCGTGGTTTGTGAACCAGAGTGAGTTTGTTATTCTAACCAACTACTGTTTGTGTGGTATGAAGATTTCTGTATCACTGGACTGATTTAACTGGCAAAGACTTGGATTGATTTAAAGACTATGAGATTGTTTTTTCACTATAAAGAAAACTTTTGATAAGCCAGTTTGCACATCTCTTATTATTCATTGCTCTCAGCAACGTTTCTCTGTGCTCTACACTCTGCTGGTTGGTAACACAACAACAATATCCTTAACATGCAGTATTCCAGGTGTGGTCTTACTAGGGTTTTATAAAGCGGCACTAATATTCCACGTGATCTTGATTCTATGCCTCTTGTTTATACAACCCAGGATTGGATTAGCTTTTTTGGCAGCGGCTGTACACGGCTGGTTCCTGTTGAAGTGATCGCCCGCTTAGACTCCAAGGTCCCTCTCACAGTGACTGTTTTTGAGCCAGGCTTCGCCTCATCTGTACTTATTCCTTTTGAGTTTTTCCTGCCTAAATGTAAAACTTCTGCTTTTCTCCACATTAACATTCATTTTGTTGGAATTGGGCCCATTGTTCAATTTTGTCAAGATCTTTTTGGATCCTGAGCTTGTCTTCTGGGGTGTTGGCTGTTCCTGCCAGTTTAGTGTCATCTGCAAATTTGATGAGTTTCCCTTCTATTCCCTCATCTAAGTCGTTTATGAAGATATTGAAGACTACTGAGGAGCGGTGGGCTGCTCCTGGTTGTAACAACCGGTTCGCCCAGCACCGAAAATGTGAGTGCGTGCCCTTTTGCGCAAGCGCGTGGCTTCAAAAACTCGGTGACATAGGATGGGATAGTGCTGGGGAGGCAGGGGCGGGGGAGGGGCACCCACAGGTCAAAACTACCGGTTCGCCAGAACTTGTCCGAACCGGCAGCAGCCCACCTCTGGTACTGTTGTGACCTAGGGCCAAGTAGCTATTACCAGACACAATCAGTCCTAAACAAACATATTTTATTAGGAACAGCTGAGAATTACTTCATTCTCAGCTTAGTCCAAATTAAGTCCAACACAATTTCTTCATAAACAATCCTTCGGCCTTATCACCAACCTTTGTCTACTTTGGCACCCTGCCAAAGGCTTTTCTTGGCAAAAATTCAGAAGCAAGAGACGCTGACAAGAAGCAAATGTAGCAACGTTGCTTTCCTACAAAGAGCCCAAGAGCTGTTGCTGCTTTTTTGTTTTATGTTTGTTTTGTTTGTTTGTTTGTTTGTTTTATTAAATTTGTATACCGCCCTACTCCCGAAGGACTCAGGGCGGTGAACAGGCACAGGATAAAATACAGAAATACAAAAGTTAGAAACAATTTAAAACCAAATTTAATAATTTAGCCCACAAGCCTTTTTTAAGCCTTCTGGGAGGGGCCAATCATCTCCTGGCCTTACTCCTGAGTCGTCCCTTTTGCTTCAGCTGCTCCTGCCTTCTGGCAGCTCTTCTCATGCGTGCACAAGGAACAGGCTCCTCCTGTTCCTCTGCCTCTCTGCTGTCCGACTCTGGAGGCTCCGGAGTCTGCGCTTCACTCCCCGATGGTCCTGGCCTCATCTCTGCCTCCGACGCAGAGCCCTCGTCCGGGCCTTCCCCTGACTCCAGGACTGGCCCATTGTCCTCCCCAGTCTCCTCACTGTCTGACTCCACTGCCAGGTCCACCGGCTGCTGGCGGACCACAAAGGTGCAAGGCCTAAGAGGGAACCTTGTGGTACAAGCAGGAAGCAACACAAGTGGCTGGATTTGGGAGGCTCAGCCCACCCAGTCTTGCTGTGGACCCCAACACGGGTTGTGGTTCACCCCAGACCATGCCAAGAGGCTCAGTGGGTCTTTATAACCAAGGAAAATAAACAATGATTGGTTGATGGGTTGGTTGGCTGGCTGGCCGGCTAGCCTGGTCACCTGGAAACTGGCGGCGTGTCTCAACCTTGGCTATTCGAAGACGTGTGGACTTCAACCCCCCGAATTCCCCGGTCAGCTACCATTCTATGGGATTATTCTCATTTGGAGCCTGCGCCATCAATACATCTTAAAGAAAGCACCACCCTCCTTTGGCAGCCAAATGGAAGATTTAATCGACTTTAGTAATGCAACAAGGGTGGGAGAACCCCAAGAAATAAAGAAAATGGGCGGTAGATTGGCTTTTTAAGAGGGTAGGATGGAAGGGAAGGGAATATATGGAACAGAATGGAACAGTACAGAACAGAATAGAAATTAGAATAGACTAGAATAGACTATAAGAGACGCGGTGGCTCAGTGGCTAAGACGCTGAGCTCGTCGATCGAAAGGTCGGCAGTTCAGCGGTTCGAGTCCCTAGTGTCGCGGAACGGGGTGAGCTCCCGTTACTTGTCCCAGCTTCTGCCAACCTAGCAGTTCAAAAGCAGGTAAAAAATGCAAGTAAAAAAAATAGGGACCACCTTTGGTGGGAAGGGAACAGCGTTCCATGCGCCTTTGGCATTGAGTCATGCCGGCCACATGACCACGGAGACGTCTTCGGACAGCGCTGGCTCTTCGGCTTTGAAACGGAGATGAGCACCGCCCCCTAGAGTCGGGAACGACTAGCACGTATGTGCGAGGGGAACCTTTACCTTTACCTAGAATAGACTATACTAGAGAATGGAATGGAACAGAATATTCTTTATTGGCCAAGTGAGATTCGACACACCAGGAATTTGTCTCTGGTGCATAAGCTCTCCAGGAACCAAGCATTCATTCATTCATTCATTCATTCATTCATTCATTCATTCATTCATTTATTTATTTATTTATTGGTTCGATTTATATGCCGCCCTTCTCCGGAAACTCAGGGCTGCTTACAATGCGTTAAGCAATAGCCTTCATACTTTTGTATATACCTGCTTAGTAGGGCTTTCGGGGGGCCCCTAAACGGTGTTCTTTTTAATACAAAGTCAGCTTATGGCCCCTCATTTTACCTACCTCGAAAGGATGGAAGGCTGAGTCAACCAAAGAGCCTTGGTAGTACAGTGGTCTAAAGCACCCTGTTATTAAGAACAGCTGCCTGCAATTACTGCAGGTTCGAATCTCGCCAAGGCTCAAGGTTGACTCAGCCTTCCATCCTTTCTAAGGTAGGTAAATTGAGGACCCAGTTTGTGGGGCAATAAGCTGACTTTGTATAAATATACAAAAGTATGAAGGCTATTGCTTAGCGCACTGTAAGCCGCCCTGAGTCTCCGGAGAAGGACGGCATATAAATCAAAATTTAAAAAAATTTTTAAAAAATCTTCATTCCTCCAATTCATCTATTCCTCCAATTCCTCCCCTATAGCCCCACAAGTGCTCTCAAGAAGAGCCGCCCATCTCCAGGAACCAAACTCCTAATCTTCCCATTTTTTTCCCCCACAACCCCCAGAAGTGCCTCACCCCCCGCCCCCCCCCACCCCACCAATTCTAACTGCCTTCGTTCTGTCTCTCCAGCTTCAATTTTGCAGCAAGCTGGACTGTCAGGTACGTCTGATTTCTCAAGAAGGAGGAAGGAGAAGTTGGCAGTTGGTGTGCCAATGCAGGGACTCTCCCGTTGCCCAGGTTTCCAGTTACAAACAGTGCCAGGAACATCCCTTCCAGATCCAGAACAGAACAACAAAAAAAACCCAGGATGTCCTGTTGCCTCCCTGTTCCTACCGAAGCCCCAACTTCCACCAGACAAATGGCTGTCCAGGTCTCCTCTTAAAAGCCTCCCAGTGACGGAGACCCAACAGCCTCTGGAGGCAAGTCGATGCGAGTGAGAATCCTGACGGCAGGCACAGCGAATGTGCCAGTGAGGCTGGACGTATTGCAAATAGTGATTTCTGAAGCGTCAGAGACGTTCCCGCGAATGCGGGAACCACGAAACAGGACAAAAGTTGGGCAAAGATTAGCCCCGTATGACAGAAGTGGGGCCTGAGGCTGGGAAGTAAAAGCTTGGAGGAGACGGCCTCGTGGTTTGAGATTGGGACTCGGATCTAAAGCATCGGAGATCATGCTTCTCCTAACCACAGCAGAAGTCTCCTAAGATTCCACAGCCCTTTTTAAAATCGATCCCACCGTCTAGAGTAGCATTTCTCAAACTTGGACACTTTAACATACGTGGGCTTCAATTCCCAGAATTAATTAATTAATTAATTAATTAATTAATTAATTAATTAATTAATTCCTTCCTTCCTTCCTTCCTTCCTTCCTTCCTTTCCACCCTTCGTCTTTTCCCCTCCCTCCCTTCTCCTTCTTCTCCATCCTTCCTTCCTTCTTTTCCAAACTTCTTCCTTCCTTCCTTCCTCTTTTCCACCCTTCGTCTTTTTCCCTCCCTCCCTTCTTCCTTCTTCTCCACCCTTCCTTTTCTTTTCCACACACCTTCCTTCCTCTTTTTTCCCTCCCTCTCTCCCTTCTTCCTTCTTCTCCACCCTGCCTTCCTTCTTTTCCACACTTCTTCCTTCCTCTTTTTTCCCTCCATCCCTCCGTCTCTTCCTTCCTCCCTTCTTTCCTTCCTTCCATGCATCCAATCATCCATCCATCCAATCATTTATTTAATTATTTATTATTAAATTTATATACCGCCCCACTCCCGAAGGACTCAGAGCGGTGAACAGCCAAGATAAAATACACATAATTTTACACATAATACACATCCAGCTGCCTGCAATTACTGCGAGTTCAATTCTCACCAGGCTCAAGGTCGACTCAGCCTTCCATCCTTTCTAAGGTGGGTAAAATGAGGACCCGGATTGTGGGGGCAATAAGCTGACTTTGTATAAAATATACAAAAGTATGAAGGCTATTGCTTAACGCATTGTAAGCCAGCCTGAGTCTCCGGAGAAGGGCGGCATATAAAGATAAATAAAAATAAAAATAAAAATAAAATAAAAATAAATAATACAAATGTTAAAAACCATTTAAAATATATTAAATACCATGGCCCGAAAATCATCCATCCATCCATTCCCCAGCTGGGAAATTCTGGGGATAGAAGTCCAGAAAGACTCACCAAGGTTAGATTTCCCTTGGCCTGCCCCATCTGAGAGGTTTTCAGTAGCCTAGTGGCTGGCTGGGGAATTCTGGGAGTTTTATTTATTTATTTTTATTTGCTTTAATTTATATGCCGCCCTTCTCCGGAGACTCAGGGCGGCTTACAGTGCGTTAAGCAATAGCCTTCATACTTTTGTATATTTTATACAAAGTCAGCTTATTGCCCCCACAAACTGGGTCCTCAATTTACCTACCTTAGAAAGGATGGAAGGCTGAGTCAACCTTGAGCCTGGTGGGATTTGAACTTGCAGTAATTGCAAGCAGCAGATGTTAAGTTCAAGTCCACCCATCTTAAAATGGCCGAGGGTGAGCAACGCTGGCCTAGTGGTATCTCAAATTAGGGGGAGAGAGGGGAAAAATCACCTCTGAACCACGGGGAGGGGCGGAATCTCCTTACTCATTTATAAAAGCAACAGCTAATTAACTCTGCCTATTGGGAAGCCGCAGGCTCATCTACCCATGAATTGAGATTTTAATCAAACTTCTCTTCGGCCTCTCTGGCTACGGGGCTCATCTGTCTCCTTCAGGCATAACCTCCCGTCTTCCAGGGAAGAGACTCAGAAGGCTGCAAACAGGGTCCGGGCACCGAACAGGCATTTAGCTTGGACAGTGATCCATCACGCGGGCCCATCAAACTTCCTTGCTGCAACAAAGGCTGTGTATTTTTAGCTCTTGCTTTTCTCTTCTGGAGGCTGAGAGAGTGCAGGTGGTAACTCTGCCTCTGGTTTCATAAGCCTTTCGAAAAGGGAACGCTACACCCTGTTTGTGACTAAAAGGGAGGGAAGAGAGGGAGGGAGGGAGGAAAGAGGAAGGAAGGAAAGAGGAAAAGAGGAAGGAAGGAAGGAAGGAAGGAAGGAAGGAAGGAAGGAAGGAAAGAGGAAAAGAGAAAGGAAAGAAGGGAGGGAGGGAGGTAAAGAGGAAGGAAAAGAGAGAGGGAGGGGAGGGAGGGAGGAAGGAAGGAAGGAAAGAGGAAGGAAAGGAGAGAGGGATGGAAGGGAGGCAGGCAGGCAGGCAGGAAGGAGGAAGAAAGAAAAGAGGAAAAGAGGAAGGAAAGAAGGGAGGGAGGGAAGGGAGGGAGGGAAGGAGGAAGGCAGGCAGGCAGGAAGGAAGGATGGATGGATGGAAAGAGGAAGAAAAGAAGAGAGGGAGGGAGGGAGGAAAGAGGAAGGAAGGAAGGAGGTAAAAAGGAAGGAAAGGAGGGAGGGAGCAGGTAAAGAGGGAGGGAGGAAGGAAGGAAGGAGGGAAAGAGGAAGGAAAGGAGGGAAGGAGCAGGTAAAGAGGGAGGGAGGGAGGAAGGAAGGAAAGAGGACGGAAGGAGGGAGGAATGGAGGGGTAGGAGGGAGGAATGGAGGGGTAAGATGGAGGAATGGAGGGGTAAAAGGGAGGGAGGAATGCAGGGGAGAGAGGGTGGGAGGGAAAGAGGAAGGAAAGGAGGGAGGGAGCAGGTAAAGAGGGAGGGAGGGAGGAAGGAGGTAAAGAGGAAGGAATGGAGGGGTAAAAGAGAGGGAGGAATGGAGGAGAGAGAGAGAGGGAGGGAAGAAAAGATTAAAGGAGGAAGGGAGGGAGGGATGGAGGGGAGGGATGGAGGGAGGAAAAGAGGAAGGAAAGAAGGGAGGGAGGGAGGTAAAAAGGAAGGAAAGGAGGGAGGGAGGAAGGAAGGAAGGAAGGAAGGAAGTTCTTTGTCAGTTTATTAAGAGAAGGAAAGTTTTAGCCTGCTTCCAGTGTTCCTTGGGAAAGCAATATAGACGGGACTGAGGCGTCCAAGAAGAGAGTCTATTTCTTAAGAGGTCAAATAATTCCAGCCAAACTTCTTTCCCGACAGACAGACGGACACTATAAAATATGCCTTAAAGGTCCTTCCTGACCATTTCCACATCGGGCCATTCCAAAAGCTGTAAGATTTCATGAGCTATGAAGAACAAATGGGTTTTAGTTTTCAATGTTTTAAATTTTTGGGGCCACAGTTATTTAATTCTTTTTAATAATTTTAAATTTTGTATTGATATGTGTTTTGGTTCTGGCTGTGCAGCGCCCTGAGTCCACTTGGAGAAGGGCGGGATATAAATTGAATGACTAAATAAACAGGCCATGCTACCCCCCCCCAAAAGGCCTATTTCCCCCTCGCTGTTCCTCTGAAAGACGGAGGTTGCATCTTCTAACCTCCAACAAAAATCCTCATGAAGGGACATCCAAGAACCCTCCCACAAACCCCACTCCCTTCCAGCACTGATGATGTTACCTAGCTGGGTCATGAAATGTCTGCAAGAAAACAATCAAGCTCAGAGAGCACCAGAATCCCTCTTCCTCCTCCTCCTCCCAAACCCCACTCCCTTCTCCTCCTTTTCCTCCCCCTCCTCCTCCCAAACCCCACTCCCTTTTCCTCCTTTTCCTCCTCCTTCTTTTCCTCTTCCTCCTCTTCCTCTTCCTCCTTTTCCTCCTCCTTTTCCTCCTCCTCCTCCTCCTTTTCCTCCTCCTCCTCCCAAACCCCACTCCCTTCTCCTCCTTTTCCTCCTCCTTCTTTTCCTCTTCCTCCTCCTCTTCCTCTTCCTCCTTTTCCTCCTCCTTTTCCTCCTCCTCCTCCCAAACCCCACTCCCTTCTCCTCCTTTTCCTCCTCCTTCTTTTCCTCTTCCTCCTCCTCTTCCTCTTCCTCCTTTTCCTCCTCCTTTTCCTCCTCCTCCTCCCAAACCCCATTCCCTTCCAGCACTGATGATGTTACCTAGTTGGGTCATGAAATGTCTGAAGAAAACAATCAAGCTCAGAGAGCACCAGAATCCCTCTTCCTCCTCCTCCTCCTCCTCCCAAACCCCGTTCCCTCCTCCTCCTTTTCCTCCCCCTCCTCCTCCCAAACCCCACTCCCTTCTCCTCCTTTTCCTCCTCCTTCTTTTCCTCTTCCTCTTCCTCCTTTTCCTCCTCCTTTTCCTCCTCCTCCTCCTTTTCCTCCTCCTCCTCCTCCCAAACCCCACTCCCTTCTCCTCCTTTTCCTCCTCCTTCTTTTCCTCTTCCTCCTCCTCTTCCTCTTCCTCCTTTTCCTCCTCCTTTTCCTCCTCCTCCTCCTCCTCCTCCCAAACCCTGCTCCCTTCCAGCACTGATGATGTTACCTAGTTGGGTCATGAAATGTCTGAAGAAAACAATCAAGCTCAGAGAGCACCAAGGACCCCATGGTCTCCTCCTTTTCCCCCCGTAGTACTGATGATGTTACCTAGCTGGGTCATGAAACGTCTGCAAGAAAACCTCAGGGAGCACCGAGGACCCCGCCGTTCGACCCTGAGCTACGAATATTCCCTTTCTACCCGATCTTTGACTACTTTATGCACAAAAAATGGAAGGACGCTTCGATTCCTACCATGGCCGAATGGTTGCAGAAGCTGACGGAGTCAGCTTGAAATGGCCAAAATTGACTCTTTTGATGAAAGGAAAGAACATACCGTATTTTTCGGAGTATAAGACGCACCTTTTTCCTCCCTAAAAGGGGGTGAAAATTTAGGTGCGTCTTATACACCAAATGTAGCCCCGCCCACCCACTGGCCCCACCCTTTGGCCTCTGCCTCCCAGCAGTTTACCTCCTTGCAAGCAAACAGCAAGAAAAAAACAGCTCCTTTCAGCTTCAGCATAGCCTAATTAGCACAAGTTGATTGGATCGGCCTCCCGACTCTCAGCTGATTTGCTCTCAGCCGTTTTGCGCAGGGCTCTGCTGCTTGCTGCAAAGAGATAAATTGCTGGGAGCAGATTTTTTTTCTTCCTTGTGCTAATCAAGCTAAGCTGAAAACGAAAATGAAAGTAAAGCAGGCTGTTTGCTGTTTGCTGCAAGGAGGCAAAATTGCTCAGAGGCAGAGGGAGATTTCTTTTTCTTCTTTTCCTCACCAAAAAAGGTCTTATCCTCCGAAAAATACGGTAAGTACTTTTGTTTCCACATGGGGACCGCTTCTGAACTTTGTGCTTGATGCAGAAAAAAATATAACTTTGATTTTGGGTTTGACAGATTAGACTGATAAATCCTTATAGAAAGGGCTTCGTTTATATTATTATGAAAAAAACCCAAAAGATTTGATGTTAATGCCCTATGTTCCTGCAACAGAGGGAGTCAGAAATCAGTGCTTCTTTTTTCTTTTTTTCCCTAATCTTCCCTCGCTTTTCTTTCCGCCACCCACACCTCGTTTCTCCCCATTGTTTTCCTATTTTCTTTCGTAATCTTCTATCTTATTTTAATCTTATAACTCAATGCAAAACGTTAATGACGAGGATCTTCCTTGCCTACGAAAGAACGCCGGAATATTCGAACGGGAGGGCGGTGCAAAGCCGTGAGAAGGAGAGCGTAGCGAAGCAATCAGCCTGGGAGAAGCCATCTTTTGCTTTGGGCCTTCAGGCCTGCCGCATTTACTGCTGTGGGAAACTGGGAGGGGGGATTGTATGGAGCAGGGGTGATATATAGCAGTGATGGCTAAGTTTTTGGTCCTCGGGTGCCGAATGCATGCGCTATCGCACCCACATGCATGCCCACACCCGTAATTCAATGCCCCCACTGTGCATGCACGCATGACACCCCCTGCCCCCCTCCCGCATCCCGTTTTGGGCCAAGCAGGCCGCCCTGAAGCCTCCGGAGGCCAGAAACGGCCTGTTTCCAGACTTCCGGTAGGCCCGTTTTCCCCCCTCCCCAGGCTCCAGAGGCTTTCCTGGAGCCTCCAGGAGGGCAAAAACGGACTCCCCCAGCCCTCCGGAGGCCCTCCAGAGGCCAGAAACAGCCCGCTTCCGGACTTCCAGTACTTCCAGGAGGCCAGTTTTTCGACCTCCCCAGGCTCCAGAAGTTTTCCTGGATCCTCCAGGAAGGCAAAAACTGCCTCCCCTAGCCCTCCGGAGATCCTCCAGAGGCTGAAACGGCCTGTTTCCGGACTTCCCGGACTTCTGGTAGGCCCGTTTTCCCCCCTCCCCAGGCTCCAGAGGCTTTTCTGGAGCCATCGGGAGGGTGAAAACGGACTCCCCCAGTCCTCTGGAGGCCCTCCAGAGGCCAGAAACAGCCCGCTTCCGGACTTCCAGTACTCCCCAGGCTCCGGAAGTTTTCCTGGATCTTCCAGGAGGGTGAAAACTGCCTCCCCCAGCCCTCCGGAAATCTTCCAGAGGCCAAAACGGCCCATTTCCGTACTTCCGGGACTTCCGGTAGGCCCGTTTTCCCCCCTCCCCAGGCTCCAGAGGCTTTCCTGGAGCCTTCGGGAGGGTGAAAACGGACTCCCCCAGCCCTCCGGAGGCCCTCCAGAGGCCAGAAACAGCCCGCTTCCGGACTTTCAGTACTTCCAGGAGGCCAGTTTTTCGACCTCCCCAGGCTCCAGAGGTTTTCCTGGATCTTCCAGGAGGGCGAAAACTGCCTCCCCCAGCCCTCCGGAGATCTTCCAGAGGCCGAAACGGCCCATTTTCGGACTTCCCGGACTTCCGATAGGCCCGTATTTCCCCCTCCACAGGCTCCGCAAGTTTTCCTGGATTCTCCAGGAGGGCGAAAACGGACTCCCCCAGCCCTCCGGAGGCCCTCCAGAGGCCAGAAACAGCCCGCTTCCGGACTTCCAGTACTTTCAGGAGGCCAGTTTTTCGACCTCCCCAGGCTCCGGAAGTTTTCCTGGATCTTCCAGGAGGGAGAAAACTGCCTCCCCCAGCCCTCCGGAGATCCTCCAGAGGCCGAAACGGCCTGTTTCCGGACTTCCGGGACTTCCGGTAGGCCCGTTTTTTTCCCCTCCCCAGGCTTCGGAGGCTTTCCTGGAGCCTTCAGGAGGGCGAAAACGGACTCCCCCAGCCCTCCGGAGGCTGGAAACAACTTGTTTCCAGACTTCTGGTACTTCCAGGAGACCTGTTTTTCACCCTCTTAGAGCCTCCATGTGAGCCCTGTACTTACCTGGCATCTAAAACGGGCCATGTGGAGACTCCAGGGAGGGGTGGGGAGGCGTGGGCAGGGCCAGCCAAAAATCAGCTGGCCGGCGGGAGGCACGCGCGCATGCATGGTGGAGCTGACCTAAGGCAACGGCTTGTGTGCCCACAGAGACGGCTCCATGTGCCGCCTGTGGCATGCGTGCCATAGGTTGGCCATCACGCATATATAGTCATAATAACATTCCTTTCTCAGAGAGTCAAGGACATCTTGCCCTGCACCTGGACGGTTGGAGCCGAGAGGTATCTCCAATTGGGACGGTGCTTTGATTGGACCATAAGATGGACATGAGGATGCTGGGAAGGGACTTGGACTTTCCTTTGGGTGGGGAAAACCTGGAAGCTTTCAGATTCGGGTTTTCCCAGATGTGCCAATATGACATCTCTAATAAAATGGAACTTTGAGGAACTTCAAGCCTCGGAGTCTTCTTTCGTTGGGGGTGTTACTTGGAACCCCTGACACAGCCTTAAAGCAAAGCTTCCCCCCCCCCATTCCAAGTGCTTTGCACAGAATTCGACCCCAACCAGCGAATGGAAAGGGATGGAACGTACCTTAAATCTCTCCTCCTGGCAAATTCATTGGAGGGGATGGCCCACGGAAGGTTCTGGGGGAGGCACTGCAGGACATCCGGGGAGAAATCCGAGGTGTCCACCCCATACTCTGCCAGGATGCCTTCTGTTTCCGGATCAATTTCACCGGCCCGTCCAAGGCTCTGGGCCAATTGTCTGCAAAAAAGCAAGTCAACATTGACAGGGGCTCATTGACACACCTTCAACACATCTGACAGCTCCCCTTAGGAAGGAGGGCAGGTTATTGCCACCAAGTCCAAAAGGAGGCTTTGATGAGTACTAGACAGCCCATGCCTCAATTGTTTCACAGGTATTTCCTTACAGCAGAAACAGAATGAGGGTGGGCTAAAAAGCTGTGGGAGCAGAAGGGGCTTCCGACTTCCTGATGGGTTCCCCATTGCGTCTCCTTCTGGGAATCTGGCAGGGAGCATCAGAATTCTTCTCTTCCTTTCGCTTCGCTTTGCTTCCCTTCCCTGCCCTTCCTCTTTCCTGTCCTTCCCTTCCCCTATGTTCTTCCCTTCCCTTCCCTTCCCTGCCCTTCCCCTCTGTCTTTCTCTGATCTTCGATTCCCTCTCCTTCCCTTCCCTGTCCTTCCCTGCCCTCCCCCTTTCTCTGATCTTTGACTCCCTGCCCTTCCTCTTCCCTTCCCTGTCCTCCCCTATATTTCTCTGATCTTCGATTCCCTGCCCTTCCCTTCCTCTTCCCTTCCCTGTCCTCCCGTCTTTCTCTGATCTTCGATTCCCTGCCCTTCCCTTCCATGTCCTACCCACCCTTCCGCTCTGTCTTTCTCTGATCTTCGATTCCCTGTCCTTCCCTTCCCTTCTCTTCCCTGCTCTGCCCTTTTCCTCTGTCTTTCTCTGATCTTTGATTCCCTGCCCTTCCCTTCCTCTTCCCTTCCCTCCCCCCTCTTTCTCTGATCTTTGACTCCCTGCCCTTCCCTTCCTCTTCCCTTCTCTTCCCTGCTCTGCCCTTTTCCTCTGTCTTTCTCTGATCTTTGATTCCCTGCCCTTCCCTTCCTCTTCCCTTCCCTCCCCCCTCTTTCTCTGATCTTTGACTCCCTGCCCTTCCCTTCCTCTTCCATTCTGTGTCCTACCTGCCCTTCCCCTCTGTCTTTCTCTGATCTTCGATTCCCTGCCTTCCCTTCCTCTTCCCTTCCCTGCCCTCCCCACTCTTTCTCTGATCTTCAATTCCCCGTCCTTCCCTTCCCTGTCCTTCCCTGCCCTCCCCCTTTCTCTGATCTTCGATTCCCTGTCCTTCCCTTCCTCTTCCCTTCCCTTCCCTGCTCTGCCCTTCCCGGCTGGCAGAAAAGTGGGTCTTGTTGGGTGGGAGAGGGAGTGAGGGATTGCAAGACTGGCTGGGAAACTGTCATGAAATGAAATGTTGAGAATGAAGATGACATGCCCAGCAACAGTTGCCCTGAAGCAGCCACAACGTTCCCATAAGTTCATATTTAGGGGAGGAGGGAGGGGGAGATAGTTTTCTGTGAGGGGCAGGTGCGCGAACGTACAGAGCTTCATTTGCGTGAGAGGCAAGTGCGAGTGGGGCCCAGTTGCGAATAGGCCTCAGCCCAATAAGTGGGATAGTTGGGAACCTCTCCTGTATAGAACATAAGAATCATAGAACTGGAAGGGACCTTGGAGGTCTTCTAGTCGAACCCCTTGCTCGAACAGGAGATGCTATAGTACCATTCCAAACCAGTGACGGTCCACTCAGCTTCTGGAGGGAAGCCATTCCACTTATTAATTGTTTTCACGGTTAGGAAATTTCTCTTTATTTTTAGGTGGGTTTTCTCCTTAATTAATTTCCACTCACTGCTTCTTGTTCTGCCTCCAGAAGTTCTGGCTTCGTCAACACTGGAAGTTTTTAAGAAGAGATTGGACAATCATTTGTCTGGAATGGTATAGGACTGTGATGGCTAATCTTTTTGCCATCGCGTGCCAGGAGAGGGGGGTGGGGGAGGGTCACGCACGCACGTGCCCACGTGCATGCGCATGCAACCCCACCCACCCCCGCTCCTGGCACATAATGGCATGGTAGCCCCGTTTTTCTTTCTTACCTGGTTCCAGATCCTCTCTATGCATCTGGGGAGGGCAAAAACAGCCTTTTCCACTCCCTTGGAGGCCTTACGGAGGCTGAAAGGGCCCATTTCCCAACTCTCGGTGGGACAGGAAGTGACATTTTTTTGCTGTCCCCAGCCTCCAGAACCTCTCTAGGAGTGTGTAGGAGCCTCTCTAGGAGTGTCTAGGAGCCTCTCTAGGAGTCTCTGGAGGCTGGGGACAGAAAAAAATGTCACTTTCTGTCCCACCGGGAGCCGGGAAATGGGCCCTTTCAGCCTCCGTAGGGCCTCCAAGGGAATGGGGAAGGCTGTTTTCGCCCTCCCCAGATGCATAGAGAGGATCTGGAGCCAGGTAAGAAAGAAAAACGGGACTTCCCCACCCCCCTCCAGGCCCTCCAGAGGCAGGAAACAGCCTGTTTCCCTACTTCTGGTGGGCCCAGAAGGCCCGAAAATCAGCTGGCTGGTGCGCGCATACACCCCAGGGCTGAGCTGGCGTGCCCACTAATATGGCTCCACGTGTGCCATAGGTTCGCCATCACAGGTATAGGATTTCCTGCTTGAGCAAGGGGTTGGAACAGAAGACCTCCAAGGTCCCCTTCAGCTCTATTCTGATTAATAGAACAGAACAGGATTAGGATTAGGATTAGGATTAGGATTAGGATTAGGATTAGGATTAGGATTAGGATTAGGATAAGGATTAGGATAAGGATAAGGATAACAGAATTGGAAGGGACCTTGGAGGCTTTCTAGCCCAACCCTCTGCTCAAGCAGGAAACCCTATACCCGTGATGGCGAACCTATAGCATGTATGCCACACGTAGCCATATCAGTGGGCACGCGAGCTCAGCTCCAGTGCACAGGAGGTCCCGATGGAAGTTGGCAAACAGGCCTCCGGAGGGACTCCGCGGGGGTGGGAGGTGGGGAAGGCCGTTTTTACCCTCCCCAGACTCCTAGAAAGGCTCTGGAGGCTGGGGAGAGCAAAAAATGGGCCTACTGTGCCATCGCGTGCCAGGAGTGGGGGGCAGGGCGCATAGAATTATGTGTGTGGACACACGCGCGACCTCCCCCCCTCCCGCTCCTGGCACACAATGGCAAAAAGGTTAGCCATTACTGCCCTACACCATTTCAGACAAATGGTTGTCCCATCTCTTCTTAAAAACCTCCAGTGTTGGAGCATTCGCAACTTCTGGAGGGAAGCTGTCCCACTGATTAATTGTTCTGACTGTCAGGAAATTTCTCCTTAATTTCAGGTTGCTTCTCTCCTTGATCTGTTTCCATCCATTGCTTCTTGTCCTGCCCTCAGGTGCTTTGGAGAATAGCTTGACTCCTTCTTCTTTGGGGCAGCCCCTGAGATATTGGAAGACTGCTACACGTCCCCCCTAGTCCTTCTTTTCATTAAGCTAGACATACAAGCCTGATCTGTAGCCTTTTAAATTCTTAAATCTTCAATTTGAATTGGTATTCCCACGTTTAACCTTATTTATTGGATATTCTGTTTTAATTTGTCTTTTAACTTTTGTATTCTGTTTCTTATTGTTGTGAGCCGCCCTGAGTCCTTCGGGAGAAGGGCGGCATATAAATCCAATCAATCAATCAATCAACCAATAAGCCTAGAGTGCTATGTTAGCAGTTTGTGGTAGCTAGTACTACTTAATACACAGTAGTTAGACTAGACAAGCAGAAGAGAAGGGCAATAAGCAGCCTTGGTGGCGCAGCAGACTAAAGCACTGTTAAGTAACACCAGCTGCCTGCAATTACTGCGAGTTCAATTCTCACCAGGCTCAAGGTTGACTCAGCCTTCCATCCTTTCGAGGTAGGTAAATTGAGGACCCGGATTGTGGGGGCAATAAACTGACTTTGTATAAAAAAGAACACCGCTTGGGGGGGGGGCGAAAGCCCTACTAAGCAGGTATATACAAAAAGTATGAAGGCTATTGCTTAACGCATTGTAAGCCGCCCTGAGTCTCCGGAGAAGGGCGGCATATAAATCGAACCAATAAATAAATAAATAAATAAGTAAGTAAATGGATTCGGTTCCCATAGCGTTGGGTGGCACACCTGAAGGACCAGGTTAGCGACAAATCTTCATGGAGAATATCTATTTTTGTAGTCACCAACCTGACGTTGCATAATAATCCATCGTAAACATAGCAACTTGCGCTAACAATAATTACGAGTCATTTGTTTTAAAAAAAAAAGAGACATTGCTTCTATTGTTAACTTGGGGAATATCTCCACCACGCAGGAAGCAGCGTGGGGTAACAGGAAATAAAGAGGTTAAAACAATGGAGCCGAATTCACCCAGGTGAAGCTTTCTCGGCAGCGAACAAGCAGTGATTCACCCTGATTGCGCTGGGAGTGAAATTATATAGGACAGGTGTCAGATTAGATAAGAGAAGTAACAGATCCTAGCTTGTTGGGACGGATGACATCAGCTGTCTCCAAAGACTCGACTTTTAATCCCATTATTTCCAGTTGGGACAATGTAACTCAGAGGGCACCAGGTTGGAGAAGAACGGATGAGGCTGTTAAGACACACAAACACACCCCTTTGCATTTCCTTGAGTTCTGGTGACACACAATTACCGTATTTTTCAGACTATGAGGCACACCTGACTATAAGACGCACCTAAATTTAGAAGAGGAAAACAACAAAAAAAGATTTTGGCCTCTGCGTGTCCGATTTTTGGCCCTTTTTTCGGCCCGTTTTTGAGGCTCTCTTCGGCCTGTTTTTGAGGCTTTTTCGGCCCATTTTTTCAGCTCTCTTTGGCCTATTTTTGAGGCTTTTTCGGCCCATTTTTGGGGCTTTTTCAGCCCATTTTCAAGGCTTTTTTTTTGGAAAAAATGGGCTGAAAAAAGCCTCAAAAACGGACTGAAAAAGGGCCAAAAATGGGTCAAAAAGCCCCAAAAACGTGCTGAAAAGATCCTCAAAAATGGGCTGAAAAAAGCCTCAAAAACGGGCCGAAAAAAGGCCCAAACATCGGGCCGAAGAAAGCCTTGAAAACAGGCCAAAAAAAGCCTCAAAAGCGAGCTGAAAAAAGTCCCAAAAACAGGCTGGAAAAAGGCCCAAAAATGGGGCGTGCGGAGGCCAAAAAACGGCCAGCGGGTGGGCGGGGCTTCAGCGCACGCCGGCCAGCTGATTTTCGGGCCTTCTAGACCCACCAGAAGTCAGGAAATGGGCCGTTTTTGGCCTCTGGAGGGCCTCCACGGGGGTAGGGAAGGCTGTTTTCGCCCTCCCCAGGCTCCACGAAAGCCTCTGGAGCCTGGGGAGGGCGAAAAACAGGCCTACCAGGCCCACCAGTAACCTTTTTGCCGTCACGTGCCAAAAGTGGAGGGAGCGCAGGGGGGTCACGTGTTCATGCGTGGGGGGGGCGGGGCACAGGGGGACATTAAATTATGGGTGTGGGCACCCATGCACACGACCCCCCCCCATGCTCCCCCCCACCCCGCTTTTGGCACGCGACAGCAAAAAGGTTAGCCATCACTGGTATAGGGTTTCCTGCTTGAGCAGGGGTTGGACTAGACGACCTCTAAGGTCCCTTCCAGCTCTGTTCTACTGCGACTTATTCCGCTCTTCCATTCAAACAGCCACATACCCAAGGGCAAAGTTGCTATCTTCCCGCCAATCCACAATACGGCAGATGAAAAGAATGCTGGAGTAGTCCTCGGGGCGCGTGGCAAAATCAGGAGGGCAGTCGGCCAAGGCCACGTACGTGCGAGGCACTCGGTGGTCGGCCGGCGAGAACATGGCGTACTTCCGGAACAAGTCACTGTTGCGATCGGTCAAGGGACGGATGAAGCCCATGGCTGTCCTGGAATGCTTCTTCTCCAATATGTAGACCACCTGGAAGAGCCAATAGGTCAACAGTTAGGAGTCCTTTGCCAAACAACATTGCTTCTAACAAGGGACGATATTTGGAGCTCAGGGTTGTAGTTATCTGGAGAAAAAGTTGACCCCCCCCCCTTCTGTTGTCAAACTAAACAGTTTGGCAACACTGTCAAACTATTTACTAAGGCTGTATTACTATTATTCTACTCATCTTTCCTACTACCTGTCTCCTTTTCTACTTATGACTATAAGTTTGTTGCTTGTATCTTTTTTTTTATTTTTATTTTATTTTATTTTGAATTTGTATACCGCCCTTCTCCCTGAGGACTCAGGGCGGTGAACAGCCAAATGAAAACATCAAATACAAATATTAAAATACAGTTAAAAATATATATAGATTTGGCCCCATTAATTAAAACAATAAACAAATATAAATCTTTACGAGTTATATTGTTTTATTTAGTTTCCTAGTATGATTTATGTTGATTACTTATTTAGTATCCTGTGACTATCACTAAGTGTTGTAGCTTATGATTTATGAGGATGAATGTAGTTTTATGAGGACTACAATGATTGATCACTTAAAGCTTTTATGTACACTGAGAGCTTATGCACCAGAGACAAATTCCTTGTGTGTCCAATCACAATTGGCCAATAAAGAATTGTTCTGTTCTGTTCTGTTCTATCCCTATCCTATCCATTTTCTATTTCTATTTCTATTTCTATTTCTATTTCTATTTCTATTTCTATTTCTATTTCTATTTCTATTTCTATTTCTATTTCTATTTCTATTTCTATTTCTATTTCTATTTCTATTTCTATTTCTATTCTATTCTATTCTATTCTATTCTATTCTATTCTATTCTTCTACCCAGGGGTGGGCTCTAAATTTTTTTTACTACCGGTTCTGTGGGCGTGGCTTATTTTGTGGGCATGGCTTGGTGGGGGGGTAATGTGACTGAGTGGGCGTGGCCAACTTTTTTTTTTTTTAACTTTTAAAAGTATTTTTTCTACAACCTTAAGAGATTGCAGAAAAAAATGCTTTTAGAAGCCTCTGACGATCAGGCAACTCAGCTGGGATCGCCAGAGGCTTTTAAAGGCTTTTAATTTTTTTCTACAACCTCTTCGGCCAAAGAGGTTGCAGAAAAAAAATGCTTTTAGAAGCCTCTGACGATCCCAGCTGAGCCGCGCGATCATCAGAGGCTTTTTTTTTTTTACTTTTAAAAGCATTCTTTCGGCCAAAGTGGTTGTAGAAAAAAATGCTTTTAAAAGTAAAAAAGTAAAAAAGTTGGCCACGCCCATGAGATGGGCGGGGTAAGCAAGTGGTGACCGGGCCGGGGACCGATTCAGGGGCGTGGCCAGCCAATGTTATTACCGGTTCTCCGAACTACTACAAATTTTTACTACCGGTTCTTGCGGAACGGTGCAAACCGGGAGCAACCCACCACTGATGGAAACTAAGCAAGGAGAGAATTAAGGATAAACTTCCTCAGAGTGAGGACAATTAACCAGTGGAACAGCTTGCCACCAGAGGTTGTGGGTGCTCAATCACTGGAGGTTTTTAAGAAGAGATTGGACCACCACTTGTCTGATATGGTATACGGTCTTCTGCTTGAGCAGGGGGTTGGACTAGATGGCCTCCAAGGGTCCCTTCCAGCTGTGTTCTAATTCTATTTCTATTTGTTAAATTTATTTGCCGCCTGTCTTGCTGTGGGGGGCTTCTTTAGGCAGTTTACAATAATAAAAAGGATTAAAGAAAAAAAACTGTGTAAGCAGTACGGCAGTTAGGATTATAGGACCTATAAAATAAACAATGAAAAAGGGACACCATAAGAATACATTCCTATGACCCCCCCCCACCCCCCATTTTGAACGTACGAGAGCTTTGCCAAATTCCAGGGAGGGCATTTTTCTATTCATGGCTTGCCATTTTTAATCTTAGCAATTTAATTGACGAACTGACGAGTTTATTATTTATTTATTCGTTCGATTTATATGCCGCCCGTCTCCGGAGACTCAGGGCGGCTTACAATGCGTTAAGCAATAGCCTTCATATTTTTGTATATACCTTCTTAGTAGGGCTTTTGGCCCCCCTTAAGCGGTGTTCTTTTTTTAATACAAAGTCAGCTTATTGCCCCCACAATCTGGGTCCTCATTTTACCTACCTCGGAAGGATGGAAGGCTGAGTCAACCTTGAGCCTGGTGAGATTTGAACTCGCAGTAATTGCAGGCAGCTGGCAGCTAAGTGCTACTTTAACAGCAGTTTAGTCCGCTGCACCACCCAAGGCTCATCAGTTGGGGGGGGTGGAAGGGGGCAGAAATAATACCTTTGCAGTCTTTTGAACACTTTGCTCCGGATTTGCAACCTCTTCCGGTTTTGTAGCGCCGACAATGCAAGTTTCCAGATCTTTTCCTAAAATAAAATTTAAAAAAAAAACACAGAAACGCATAGAATACATTCACCGCATTTGGATCAAAGTGACTCACTCTGCCTTTTCAAATGTCCCATTTTGGGCCTGGTTTAAGGGGCCAAATGGGAGGGCTGGAAAGGAGCGAATCCATTATATTAAAAAAAAAAATGGTGAACCGCAGCGTTTCCAGATTCCCTCCCTCACCAGCGACCAAGGGAAAAAATATAGTCCACGTCCATTGTGCACATCTGCTCAAATCAAAAATAAGCCCAAGGTTTAGACAAACCTCGATACCAACCATAATAAACGTAATGGTGGAAAACATGTTTTATTTCTTAAAACGCAAATAAGGAGTTGGAATTTCTTGGCGCTTCCGACATCGGGGTCATTTAATTTGTTACTGTACATAAACAGTTCCCCCTTTGGAAAGCTTGCACTCGTTAAAATATTTAACTTCCTTTAGAGAACGGTCAGCAACATCAGAAAATGCGCATTTACCCTGGAAGCCTAAACCGCATCTTCCAGCGGTATCGTCTTGGGCGAGGTCAAAAAGTCTCGAGAGAAAAACCACATTTGGGGGAAAATCCCAAAAGTGCTTTTTTTCTTTCAAGAGGCAACTGGGTTTTTCTTTGAAGACGTTTCCCTTCTCATCCAAGAAGCTTCTTCAGCTCTGACTAGATGGGGGGGGAATGGAAGGATTTATACTCCTTGCAGGCAGCTGATCATTTGCATCGTTTTAGAGAGTCGTTGAGGCCACCTGGAGGTTTACCTGTGTCCTCAGGGGTCACCTGAGTGGTGCCAATGGTTCCTGTAGTCTGCAATTTTTCCTCTGGGAATCCGTTCCTACTCCCTCACCATTCAAAGGGGGTTCATCCCAAATTGTATAGATAAACCTCCAAGGGGCCTCAACAGCTCCCTAAAAGGATGCAAATGACCAGCTGTCTGCAAGGAATATAAATCCTTCCCACCATTGAGGCCACTTGTTGAGAGAGGGCTGTTCTGTTTTGACCTTGATGGCCTCTTGCCCCTCCCCCCCCTTTCAAACCTCTCTGTCCAAAATGTGGACTTTGCTGTCTTCAAAAGAGCTCCCTATGTCTTTTAAATGCAGGTGGACTGCTGAATCTAGTCCTCAGTTTGAGTTTGTTCTCCTATGTTGTGGCACGCGTTTGCGAAGTGGTTGTTTTGTTTCCCCAATGGACAGATCTGCACAGGGCTCACCGCATTGTACTGCATATACCACATTGCTCACATGTACTACAATGCGGTGAGCCCTGTGCAGATCTGTCCATTGGCTATCTGTCTATCTCCAGTCTACAACACAGTCTCCTTTCAACAGTCCATATGCACCACTGGAGCGATAATGAAGACACAGATAAATCTCCAAGTGGCCTCAATGACTCTCTAAAAGAAGGCAAATGACCAGCTGTCTACAAGGAGCATCAATCCTTCCATTCCAGTCAGAGCTGAAGAAGCTTCTTGGATGAGAAGGGAAAAGTCTTCAGAGAAAAACCAGAAAGTCCAGTTGCCTCTTAAAAAGGGGAGGGGGGGCCACCCTTGGGACAACCATGAACCTGGATGACTGAGAATCTCCATAGACATTTGGGAAAAATGAAAAAGTGGTTTACAAAGCAGAACATGAAGGGAGTTTAGATCCAACACAGTGTAAAGAAATCAAATTTAGAAAGTCAGTTTTAAAATTGCACTTTGAACTCGCTCAGCCTTCCATCCTTCTGAGGTCGGTAAAATGAGGACCCAGATTGTTGGGGGCAAATATCTCCTAGCCAGTTTTAATGCTACAGCGAGACTAGAACTCCCAGTCTCCTGGTGACTGGCCCAAAGTCACCCAGCCGTCTTCTATGCTTAAAGCGGGACTAGAACTCCCAGTCGCCTGGTGATTGGCCCAAATTCACCCAGTCAGCTTTCATGCCTAAAGCGGGACTACAACTCCCAGTCTCCTGGTGACTAGCCCAAAGTCACCCAGCCATCTTCTATGCTTAAAGCGGGACTAGAACTCCCTGTCGCCTGGTGATTGGTCCGAATCTCCTAGCCAGTTTTAATGCTACAGCGAGACTAGAACTCCCAGTCTCCTGGTGACTGGCCCAAAGTCACCCAGCCGTCTTGTATGCTTAAAGCGGGACTAGAACTCCCAGTCGCCTGGTGATTGGCCCAAATTCACCCACTCAGCTTTCATGCCTAAAGTGGGACTGCAACTCCCAGTCTCCTGGTGACTAGCCCAAAGTCACCCAGCCGTCTTCTATGCTTAAAGCGGGACTAGAACTCCCAGTCGCCTGGCAATTGGCCCAAAGTCAGTTTTCATGTCTAAAGCAGGACCGCACTGCCTCCATGAGAAAATAAAAGGGAAAAAAATTGACCGTGGGGCCACTTGAACCCGCAACCCTGCTTTAAAGAGCTCTGGAGAATCATCCGCATGGATGCGCTGCAGCATCCGAGACTCAGAGGTGGGGTTACAGTAGTGAGGGATACACCAAAATCAACGCTGCATGAAAAATATTTCCCCGAGCGATCCGAGTCCAACCCAACCAATATTAAGGTCGACATATAGACCAGTCTAGCCTAAACTGATGCCCTCCAGATGTGTCGATCTTCCATTTGTGCTGGCTGGGGATGAAGGGAGCTGATCCAACCCCACTGGAGGATGCGAGGTGAGGAAGGGTTAGACAAACATACTCACTGCCCGAGTGGCTAGGAGGGGCCTGATTCTTACATACGAGCGAAGACAATGGTGGGGTTTTTAAATCGTTGATAAAAGGCTTTGCAAATGAGCAGGGCAGACCCTGGAGCTAAGACCCAGGACACCTTTAAGGCAAGAGGGACCCCCATCCTGGCTTGTTCCTTGGCCAGGTCTTGCCAGATGAAGGGACCTCTGCTTGGAGAACCTCAAGGGGCCATGCAAAGGACCAGGGAGTTGAAAAGAGTTGACTCTCAAGGCCACAGACTCAGCGCATGAGCCCAATTCAAACATACCAGGCAGATGTTTGAACCAGGGTGGATTTGATTTAAATCGAGTTGATTTAAATCACAATTTAAATCATAATTTAAATCGCTAGTAAAAAGGCTTGATTTAAATCAACTCGATTTAAATCATAATTTTTAAGGAGCAACTGTCATCTCTGCTACCCCTTTGACCCGCCGTTGACTCACCGATAGTCCCAGTGTTGCAGAATATACAGCCTCCTGCTACATAACTCAGCTCCGTTTCAGGCTGAATAAACTACATTATTTATGTATCTTAAATAGAAAACTATCTTACGATAGATTTTTACCCCAAAAGTTTTTTATTAAAATAAATTCGATAAAAATCAAAAAAATCCGATTTAAATAAAAAAAATCTGATTTAAATCAAAAAAATCTGATTTAAATAAAAAAAATCCGATTTTTTTGATTTTTTTTAAAAAAAATCATTGATTTTTATCCACCCTGGTTTGAACCCACCCCATGACCCAGGATTGACCATCCATTCATCCATCCCTCCATCCATCCATCCATCCATCCATCTACCTATCTATCTACCGTATTTTTCGGACTATAAGACGCACCTAAATTTAGAAGAGGAAAACGACAAAAAAAAAAAAAAGGTTTTGGCCTCCCTTTTTTCCGGCCTTTTTTCAGCCCTTTTCCAGCCTTTTTTTTTTTTTTTTTGGCCCATTTTTGAGGCTTTTTTTGCGGGGGGGGGGGGGGGCGTTTTCAAGGCTTTTTCCAGCCCATTTTCGAGGCTTATTTTGGCCCGTTTTTTAGGCTTTTTTGGGGGGCTGTTTTCTAGGCTTTTCCTAACTGTTTTGGGGGCTTTTTCCAGCTTGTTTTCAAGGCTTTTTTCAGCCCATTTTTGGGGGGAAAATGGGCTGAAAAAAGCCCCCAAAATGGGCTGAAAAAAGCCTAGAAAACAGGCTGAAAAAAGCCTCAAAAACAGGCTGGAAAAAGCCCCCAAAACAGGCCAAAAAAGCCTAGAAAATGGGCCAAAAAGGCCTGGGAAAGGGCGAAAAAGGCCCGAAAAGGCCCGAAAACGGAGTGTATGGAGGGTCGGTGGGGCTTCAGTAATATTTGGTCTATAAGATGCACAGACATTTTCACCCCCTTTTGGGAGACAAAAAAGTGTGTCTTATAGTCCAAAAAATATGGCACTTATCTATCTAAATTCTCACTTTTATTATTTTTTCATATAACTTAAGGCGGCAAACTTATCCAACACACCTTCTTCCTCCTGTATGCCCCACAACAGCCCTGGGTTGGGCAGGAAGAGAGGGACTGATCTAAGATCACCCAACCAGCTTTCATGCCTAAGGCGGGACTAGAATTTCCTGTCTCCTGGTAATTGATCCAAACTTACCCAGTTGGCTTTCATAGGTAAGGCGGGACTAGAACTCACAAGCTCCTGGTAATTGACCAAAAGTTATTCTGTCAACCTTCATGCCCAAGATGGGACTAGAACTCATCACCTCCTGATGATTGACTCAATGTCACCCAGACACCTTTGATACCTAGGATGGGACTAGAATTCCCCATCTCCTGGTGATTGGCCCAAAGTCACCCAGCTAGCTTTCATACCTAAGACAGGACTAGAATTCCCCATCTCCCGGTGATTGGCCCAAAGTCACCCAGCTAGCTTTCATGTCTAAGGCAGGACTAGAACTCCCCGTCTCCTGGTGATTGGCTCAAAATCACCCAGCTAGCTTTCATACCTAAGGCAGGACTAGAACTCCCCATCTCCTGGTGATTGGCCCAAAATCACCCAGCCGGCTTTCATACCTAAGGCAGGACTAGAACTCCCCATCTCCTGGTGATTGGCCCAAAGTCACCCAGCTGGCTTTCATGTCTAAGACAGGACTAGAACTCCCCATCTCCTGGTGATTGGCCCAAAGTCACCCAGCCAGCTTTCATGCTTAAGGCGGAACTAGAACTCCCTGTCTGCCATTTCTAGCCTGGTGTCTTAACCACTAGACCAAACTGGCCCTGCCCGGGCTACTCTGTTCTTTTTCTTTAAAGCTTATATAGAGCATAGAGAAGCTCATCGGGCTTCCTTCTTCTGTAAAATCGCCATTTTACCTCCCAACGCCTGTGTCGTTTGATTTATTTTGCAGATGCAAAAAAAAAAAAAAGTAAAACTATTTTAGGTGTATTCCTTCCTTTCTCAAAGCCATCTGCTGTTGGGAAAAATTAAAATATTCTAAATTATGCAGGGGTGGGTGGGTGGGTGTCGAGGGCCAGGGCATGTGGTTTGTAAGGTTGTGGTTCAATCTTTTTTCTCCAATTGCGCCTCAGTCTGACGCAACCCAAGGAAGTAACCCTAAATCAGGAAAAGAGAAAAATGAGCCTGGCCATCAGATCAGGAAGAGGAGAGCTCGTCTCCATGTGGAAATGAGTTGTAAAGTTGGAAAATACTAAATCTGAAAACGAATACAACAATGGAGAGAGAATGGAGAGGGACAGAGGAGAGAAGAGAGGAAGGAGAGAGAGGGAAAGAAGAAAGGGAAAAGGAGAGGAAGAAAGAGAGGGGAAACAAGAGTAGGAGAGAAGGTTAGAAGGGAGGAAGACGGGAGACATGAGGGAAAGGAAGGGGAAGGAGAGAAGGAGAAGGAGAGGAGGAAGGAAGAAAGCAGATGGAGAGGGATAAAGGAGAGAAGAGAGGAAGGAGAGAGAGGGAAAGAAGAAAGGGAAAAGGAGAGGAAGAAAGAGACGGGAAACAAGAGTAGGAGAGAAGGTTAGAAGGGAGGAAGAAGGGAGACATGAGGGAAAGAAAGGGGAAGGAGAGAAGGAGAGGAGGAAGGAAGAAAGCAGATGGAGAGGGATAGAGGAGAGGAGAGAGGACGGAGAGAGAGGGAAGGAAAAAAGGGAAAAGAAGAGGAAGAAAGAGAGGGGAAACAAGAGTAGGAGAGAAGGTTAGAAGGGAGGAAGAAGGGAGGTGTGGGGGGAAAGGAAGGGGAAGGAGAGGAGGAGGAGGAGAGGAGGAAGGAAGAAAGCAGGTGGAGAGGGATAAAGGAGAGGAGAGAGGAAGGAGAGAGAGGGAAAAAAGAAAGGGAAAAGGAGAGGAAGAAAGAGACGGGAAACAAGAGTAGGAGAGAAGCTTAGAAGGGAGGAAGGAGGGAGGTATGAGGGAAAGGAAGGGGAAGGAGAGGAGAAGAGGAAGGAAGAAAGCAGGTGGAGAGGGATAAAGGAGAGAAGAGAGAGAGGGAAAGAAGAAAGGGAAAAGGAGAGGAAGAAAGAGACGGGAAACAAGAGTAGGAGAGAAGGTTAGAAGGGAGGAAGGGAGGAAGAAAGGAGGTGTGGGGGAAAGGAAGGGGAAGGAGAAAAGGAGAAGGAGAGGAGGAAGGAAGAAAGCAGATGGAGAGGGATAAAGGAGAGAAGACAGGAAGGAGAGAGAGGGAAAGAAGAAAGGGAAAAGGAGAGGAAGAAAGAGACGGGAAACAAGAGTAGGAGAGAAGGTTAGAAGGGAGGAAGAAAGGAGGTGTGGGGAGAAAGGAAGGGGAAGGAGAGAAGGAGAAGGAGAGGAGGAAGGAAGGAAGCAGGTGGAGAGGGATAAAGGAGAGAAGAGAGGAAGGAGAGAGGGGGAAAGAAGAAAGGGAAAAGGAGAGGAAGAAAGAGGGGAAACAAGAGTAGGAGAGAAGAAAGGAGGGAGGAAGAAAGGAGGTGTGGAGGGAAAGGAAGGGGAAGGAGAGGAGGAAAGAAGAAAGCAGAAGAGTAGATGGAAGAAGGGAGGGAAAGGAAAAAGAGGAGAGGGAGAAGAAGGATTGTTGTAAAACACGGGAGATGAAATGGTAGAAGAGCAATCCCGAATATACTTAAAATTGTTTGGGATGAAGATCGTATTAGTATGAAAGTTAAAAGAAAATATGTATGTTAGATAAGAAACTGTACAGTTTATGAGAAAAAATAAAAAATAGAAAACTTTTTCCAAAAAAAAAAAAAAGGAAAAAAAAGAATCCGTAGTGGAAAAAGTCAATGCGGTCCATGAATCTAGACATAGCTGGCATGAAATATACTTCAGAGGTGCAGCATTATCGCACCCACCTTCGTCCTAGGAATGCTGACTACAGCGTGGAGCTAGAAAGCTGCAGAAACCAAGAACACTGAGAGGGATTTTGGAGGGTCCTAGTAGATCACCACTTAAATAGGAGCCAGCCGTGTGCGGCAGCTGCCAAAAAAGCCAATCCAGTCCCAGGCTGCATTAAACAGAGGGATAAAATCAAGATCACGTGAAGTTGTTAATACCACTTTATAAGGCCTTGGTAAGGCCACACTTGGAATCCTGCATCCCGTTTTGGTCGCCACGATGTAAAAAAGATGTGGAGACTCTAGAAAGAGTGCAGAGAAGAGCAACAAAGAGGATTCGGGGACTGGAGGCTAAAACCAGGGGTGAAATCCAGCAGGTTCCGACAGATTCTGGAGAACCGGTAGTGGAAATTTTGAGCAGTTCGGAGAACCGGTAGCGGAAATTTTGAGCAGTTCGGAGAACCGGCAGCGGAAATTTTGAGCAGTTCGGAGAACCGGTAGCAGAAATTTTGAGCAGTTCGGAGAACCGGTAGCGGAAATTTTGAGCAGTTCGGAGAACCGGTAGCGGAAATTTTGAGCAGTTCGGAGAACCGGTAGCAGAAATTTTGAGCAGTTTGGAGAACCGGTAGCGGAAATTTTGAGCAGTTTGGAGAACCGGCAGCGGAAATTTTGAGCAGTTCGGAGAACCGGTAGCAGAAATTTTGAGCAGTTCGGAGAACCGGTAGCGGAAATTTTGAGCAGTTCGGAGAACCGGTAGCGGAAATTTTGAGCAGTTCGGAGAACCGGTAGTGGAAATTTTGAGCAGCTCGGAGAACCGGTAGCGGAAATTTTGAGCAGTTCGGAGAATCGGTAGCGGAAATTTTGAGCAGTTCGGAGAACCGGTAGCAGAAATTTTGAGCAGTTCGGAGAACCGGTAGAGGAAATTTTGAGCAGCTCAGAGAACTAGCAAATACCACCTCTGGCTGGCCCCAGAATGGGAAGGGAATGGGGATTTCGCAGTATCCGTCCCCTGGAGTGGGGTGGAAATGGAGATTTTGCAGTATCCTTCCCCTGCCATGCCCACCAAGCTACACCACGCCCACCAAGCCATGCCCACCGAACTGATAGTAAAAAAATTTGGATTTCGCCACTGGCTAAAACATATGAAGAACGATTGCAGGAACTGGGTATGTCTAGTTTGATGAAAAGAAGGACTAAGGGGGACATGATAGCAGTCTTCTGATATCTCAGGGGCTGCCCCAAAGAAGATTTGGGGGTCAAGCTATTCTCCAAAGCACCTGAGGGTAAGGACAAGAAGCAACGGGTGCAGGAAAAAAATCCCGAGAAACGGAGTTGTGTTTTATCCTGTGGGAAAGAAGGAAGGAAGGAAGGCAGGAGGCAGAGAGGGACACCGAAAGGAGGTTATTGTCACTTGCCAAACCCCAGAAATAAACTAAGCTGAACCTTTTGCTGTCGTGGTTATCCTGCCACTATTCAATATTTCCACCCTGGGTAAGGCTTTGTTTGCAGTTGGAGATTTACTGTGTTAGCTTGGGCAGGGATCAGCGCAGCTTATCTTACAGTGCAAACAGCCTCCAGCAGGCATCGGACCAGCAAAATAAAATAAAATAAAATTTCAAAAAAGCGGGCTTTTTTTTTGTTTTGTTTTAAATCCCTTTTTACTCGACCCGATTACCTGACAAAATAATTATAGGTTTTTCTGAAAAGCAAAACAGACCCCCCACCTCTCAGAAACCCCTCCAATTAATTCCGTGATTCCCAGCAAATTAAATCCAGCCTTGGGGGGGCGGCGGAGGTGAGTACCCCTCTGGGACACCCCCTTGGAAGAGTTTGCAAGCTTTTGGGGGGGGGGGAGGACAAGAGGTGGAGTGGGGGGTGGGAAGGCTGCTTTTGAACCCACAGCCCCTCAGCTGGGTCCGAGGGAAAGTTCCCTGAAAGTTTCTCGCCGCAAATTTGATTAAGCGGGGTGGTGGGGTGGTGGTGGCCATCGGAAAGAGGCCTTCAAGGCCTCGTATTAAAACACTTATTAGTCATGACAATTCCAAAGTAAGTTTTTGTTTTATTTTATTTTATTTTTCCAAGGCTCGCGGCAGCCCCTGTTGGAAATTCGTCCCGGCCTCCAAGAAAAGAGGGCAATTCATTGCTTCCGCAATTCCCACTTGTAAGCGAACCGGGCGTGTTTGCTGATTTATTTACTCTGAAGTTGATGGGGGCTGTGGGGGGGGGGAGTGTGTGGGTGTGGAAATGGGGGGGGGGGAAACGGGCATCCTTCATCCCGGATGGAAAGGAGATCAAGGAAAGCCTCGGTAGTCCAATAACAATACAACCTGGCAAAGAGAGAGAGAGAGAGAGAGGCCTCGGTGTCCGCAAGACGCTTTTCCAGCCTCTTTGGGGGCGGCTCAGGCGAAGAAATTTTGCTGAAGGGGTTTGAGGGCCTGTCGTTACTTCTTCCCCCCCCCCCAAAAAAAATGTGATGAGAAGCCAAGAGAGGAGGCTCTGGAGCCCCGGGACAGCCTCTCTTGAAGGAAGTGGGGAAAAAAGTTTGCAGGAAAAACTCCGAAGCTCTTCTTGGATGGGCCGTTCCAGTGGTGGGTTCCTCCCGGTTCGGTCCGGTTCGGCTGAACCGGTAGCTGTAACGATATGACGTCACCGAACCAGTTCTCCCCCCCCGCCCTCTCCCCCCCTCCACCCACCCACATTATTCTTACCTTTTATTTGGTCCCACCCCCAAACTATTGCTGCCTCCTGAGTCCCAGCTGATGACTAGAGGGAAACAAACTGTTTAAACTCTTGCCGCGGGGGCTTCAAAGGGCCGTCCTCAGTGTTAAAAGCAAACAAATGAGTCGGGTCGTAAGTGCGAGGACTGGTCGTAAGTGCGAGGACCTTCCAGAAATGACTCCGACCAGCTAGCCACGCCCACCTAGTCACATGACCTCCAAGCCACACCCACAAAATAAGCCACGCCCACAGGACCGGTAGTAAAAAAAAAATAGAACCCACCCCTGGGCCATTCGGCTATTTTGTTGTTTGTTTGTTTGTTGGAATCTGGCCTTTATTATTCTGAGGGAATAACTCGAGGTGGAAAACACACGCAAGAGTCTGGCTTTCTCCTCCATTTCCCTCACAACAACCCCGTGAGGCAGGTTGGGATGAGAGAGAGAGAGAGAGACGGAGAGAGAGACAGACACAGAGGGAGAGAGAAGGGGCGGAAGCGGGAGGGAGGGGCTGGCCCAAAGTCACCCAGTTGGCGCTCATGCTTAGGGTGAGACTAGAATTCACCGTCTCCTGGTGGTTGACTCAAAGTCACCCACCTGGCTTTCATCCCTAAGGCGGGACTAGAACTCGCAGTCTCCTGGCGATTAGCTTAAAGACACTCAGCCAGCTTTCGTGCCTAAGGCGGAACTAGAACTCACTGTCTCCTGGCGAGTGGACCAAAGTCACTCAGACAGTTTCCATGCCTAAGGGAGGACCAGAACTCACTGTCGCCTGGTGGTTGGCCCAAAGCCATCCAGGAAAACCAAGCCTAAAGAGGGACTAGAACTCACAGTCTCCTGGTGATTAGCTTAAAGACACCCACCTGGCTTTCGTCCCTAAGGTGGGACTAGAACTCACAGTCTCCTGGCGATTGGACCAAAGTCACTCAGACAGTTTCCGTGCCTAAGGGAGGACCAGAACTCACTGTCGCCTGGTGGTTGGCCCAAAGCCATCCATGAAAACCAAGCCTAAGGTGGGACTAGAACTCACAGTCTTCTGGTGATTAGCTTAAAGACACCCAGCCAGCTTTCGTGCCTAAGGCGGAACTAGAACTCAGAGTCTCCTGGCGATAGGACCAAAGTCACTCAGACAGTTTCCATGCCTAAAGGAGGACCAGAACTCACTGTCGCCTGGTGGTTGGCCCAAAGCCATCCATGAAAACCAAGCCTAAGGCGGAACTAAAACTCACCGTCTCCTGGTGATTAGCTTAAAGTCACCCAGCCAGCTTTCGTGCCTAAGGCGGAACTAGAACTCACTGTCGCCTGGCGGTTGGCCCAAAGTCACTCAGACAGTTTCCATGCCTAAGGGAGGACCAGAACTCACTGTCGCCTGGTGGTTGGCCCAAAGCCATCCAGGAAAACCAAGCCTAAAGAGGGACTAGAACTCACAGTCTCCTGGTGATTAGCTTAAAGACATCCAGCCAGCTTTCGTGCCTAAGGCGGGACTAGAACTCACCGTCTCCTGGTGATTAGCTTAAAGACATCCAGCCAGCTTTCGTGCCTAAGGCGGAACTAGAACTCACTGTCGCCTGGCGGTTGGCCCAAAGTCACTCAGACAGTTTCCATGCCTAAGGGAGGACCAGAACTCACTGGTACCTGATGGTTGGCCCAACGCCACCCGACTGGCTTTCCTACCTAAGGTGGGACTAGAATTCACATCTTATGGCTTCTAGCCTGGTGCTTTACCCACTAGACCAAACTGCCTAGGAATATTTATCAACGCCTAGGAACAGAGCACGCACAAAGAGGCATCTGTACAACTATTCAATTGTGTCAGGGATAGTCTGGCACAATGAGACCATCGACGACCCGGTGGTTAAGATGACTCCATCGTGACTGTCGGAGAAGTCAACACCGACCGGACTCTTGAACTTCTTCTTATTTTGGGGTTTTCCGAAAAGCATGTAGCTGGCCTCTGGAAGCACGCTGGACCACAAAGGCCTTGAAGAGGATCCAACACAGCTCCCACGTTCAAAACCGCTCCAAGGATTTGTTAGCTAGATCTGCGTCTCCTTCCATGACCAGCAAAGGCCCAGAGAGGAGGTTGTGTAACCTAAGGTTAGGGGTGACAACTTAGCAGGGTTGCAATAACTCAGGGGCTGCCCCAAAGAAAAGGGGGTGGGGGCTGTCAGCCTGTTCTCCAAAGGACCAGAAGGCAGGACAAGAAGCAACGGATGGAAACTAACCAAGGAGAGAAGCAACCTGGAATTAAGGGGGAATTTCCTGACAGTTAGAACAATGGATCAGTGGAACAACTTGCCACCAGAAGTTGTGGCTGCTCCATCACTGGGTTTTGTTTTTTTTTTAAGCAGAGATTGGACAAGTATTTGTCTGACATGGGATGGGATTCCTGCCTGAACAGGGGGTTGGACTGGATGACCTCCAAGGTCCCTCCCAACTTCTGTTACTCTGTTTCTAAGAAATATCCACTGTCATTTGTTTTCTTGTTTTCTTTTTTCTTTTTTTAACCTAAAACCCAGTTCCAAAACTTTACTGAAAGAGAATCAGATTGTTCATCAGTGATTACGTTTCCCAGACTGAGTGACAAAGACTGATTTCCTGCCGCTGCCCGTTAGACCAAAGACTTTCAAAAGACGCTTCCCCCCCCCCAAAAAAACACATGAATCGATTATTCCCAGAGCCCGGGAAAGCACTAGCATTTTGAAACACGCCCTCTTCCTACCTGGAAATGCACAATGATTTCTCAATTGGAAAAAAACAAAACAAAAACACGCATCCTGGAGATTGCAACATGGAGACTGCCACACCAAGGTTGAGAAACACGGGATTTACAGGTTAAAGCGATTCAAATCCTGGAAAAACGGATCGAGTTCGCTTTGCAACGTTTCCGAGCAAGAACAAATGGTCAGGAAAGCAAAGGACAGAATCCTTTGCCTCTTGGATAGACAGAATCCAAAAAGTAGCTACGGGCAGGGGTGGGAATTCAGCCGGTTCGGGCAAACCGAACCTAGGGGGACAGCCTTCTCTGTGGGGGCACCTACTGTCTGGAATGAGCTCCCCCCCGGAGATACGGAGGATCCCGGATCTGCGCACCTTCCGCTGTGCTTTGAAGACCTTTTTATTCCACCAGGCGGGCCTGGCCTAATCTTTTTCCCGCTTTTCTTTTTAAACATGCAAATTTTAATCTGCATGTTTTTAAACAACTGGGGTGTTTTAATTTGTCTGGGCCAAATTATTTAATTCGATTTTATCCTGTTTTTTAAATTTTGTATTTATGTATTTTACTGTTTGGCTGTTCACCGCCCTGAGTCCTTCGGGAGTAGGGCGGTATACAAATTTGATAAATAAATAAATAAACAAACCGGATATTAATTTTAATCTGGTTTGCCAAACTGGTAGTTGCAAGGACTGGTTGACCCTGCCCATCCCTCCCCTCCCCTTCCCGGAGTCTCCACGCGGCCCGTTTTGGAAGCCGGGTAAGTGCAGGGCCCGCGCAGAGGCTCTGGGAGGGCGAAAAACGAGGCTACCGGAAGTACCCATTTCTGGCCTCCAGAGGGCCTCCGGAGCCCGGGGAAGGCTGTTTTAGCCCTCCTCGACGCTCAAGGAAAGCCTCTGGAGCCTGGGGAGGGCAAAATCACCCACCCACCCCGCCGCCATGGTGCAGGAAGCTGACTAGGCCACGCCCCCATGGCCACCCCCACCCAGAAGCCAGGCAGAGAACCGGTTGCTAAAATTTTTCAATCCCACCCCTGGCTACGGGGGGAAGACTAAAAACAGGTGCCAGGTGTCAAATCCTCACCTTTTTCACCCGCCTCCAAGGACAGCTTCTGTTCAGTTCTCTTGCCTGTTCTTGTTGGCTTTGGTTCTCTTGCCTGTTCTTGTTGGCTTCTCTCATCCAATGGAGCCTCCGCCATGGCATCTGGGCCGCTGGCACCCGCTTTACCCGGGCTGGGAAGGACCGAAGCGCCTGGTGAACGCGAAGGATCCTCTGAGCTTGGAGGGGCCTCCGTTTCTTGCTCACAAGCATCTGGTTTGTTTACCTGTGGAGAGCAAGGAAAGGAGAAATGGTGCATTTGGAGCTGTGACGGCAGAAATAATATAAAATATAAAATATAAAATAATATAAAATTACAATTGCTTAACGCATTGTAAGCCGCCCTGAGTCTCCGGAGAAGGGCGGCATATAAATCAAATTTAATAATAATAATAATAATAATAATAATAATAATAATATAAAATAATATAAAATAATATAAAATAATATAAAATAATATAAAATAATATAAAATAATATAAAATATAAAGATAAAATAATAAAATAAAGTAAAATAATAAAATAAAGTAAAATGAAATGAAATAATAAAGTAAAATGAAAGATAAAATAAGATGAAATATATCTAATTTTATCTTTCATTTTACTTTATTTTATTATTTCATTTTATTTTATTTTACTTTATTATTTTACTTTATTTTATTATTTTACTTATATGTATATACACACACATACACACACACACACACATTTATAAAATATTTTCCTGTCCAGAGATGGGATAGGATGGGAAGGGAAGAGGAAAGACATATACAGGTAGTCCCCAACTTATAATAGTTCATTTAGTGACCATTCAAAATTACAATGGCACTGGAAAAAGTGATTTATGACTTTCACATGTCAGGTTTTCAGGCTGTCTTCAAATAAATTGCATCGCAAACAAAGTCTTTTATAAAGCAAACTTCCATTTTATTAAGCACAGCATTTTTTACACCGACTTGTTGCAGCCGGCACTGACAGCACCCAAAACCCCTCCTCTTCCTTCCCCCACTCCTCTGCATTCATTGGCCATCTTCCCAATCATTCACCCCTAATCCACTGCTCCAATTCAAAGAATTTCCCCCCTCCCATCCATCTCCTAGGGGACATTATCTCCAGAGGAAATAAGTAGGTGAAAGGCAACCGTCCCGTTGCAGACGCCTGCGTTCTCCTTCTTATGTCAGCACTAGGATAAATGCATCTTGACGTGCTGACATCACACTTACGACCGTTGCAGCATCCTCATGGTCACATGATCAAATTCAGATGCTTGGCAACCGATTCATATTTATGACGGTCCCTGTGTCCCGGGGTTCACGTGATCCCTTTTTGCGACCTTACGACCAGCAAAAGTCAATGAGGGAAGTCAGATTCACTTTACAACACTGTTACTAACAACCGCAATGATTCACTTAACAACAGTCGCAAGAAAGGTCATAAAATGGGGCAAAATTCACTTAGCAACTGTCTCACTTAGCAACACAAATGTTGGGCGCAATTGCGGTCGTCTATTGAGGACCCCCTGTTAGAGATAAAAAGAACGTTTTCCTACTCAAAGAGCAAGGAAACAACTAAACCATACACGTATATAAAAAAGGAGACTCAAAAAATAATTCCTTTTCTTCAAAGTCCTGATGAAGAGAGAGGTATTTTTAAGGTGGAGCATGGAGGCAAAGCCACCTGCCAAATAACAGCCCAGGAGGAACCAGTGAAGTTAGATTCTCCTGCAACATTTCATGGCAAAGCAGATTCAGTTCCCAGACATTTATTATCACGGCCTTAAAAGGTACATTCTCTGAAGAATTGGGTAGGGTAGGGTAGGGTAGGGTAGAGTAGGAATAAAACATAGAGTAGAGTAGAGTAGAGTAGAGTAGAGTAGAGTAGAGTAGAGTAGAGTAGAGTAGAACAGAACAGAACAGAACAGAACAGAACAGAACAGAACAGAACAGAACAGAATAGGAATAAAAAAGAGTAGAGTAGGAATAAAATGCTACCAACGGCCTCCCATTGACCCGTGCGCTCCCACAGAGAGGGCCTCCTCGGGGTGCCATCAGCCAAACAATGTAGGCTGGTGACCCCCAGGGGGAGGGCCTTCTCTGTGGGGGCACCTACCCTCTGGAACCAGCTGCCCCCAGAGATAAGGAGAATCCAAGACCTCGGTGCCTTCCGCCGTGCCCTTAAAACTTTCTTTTTCCAGCAAGCCGGGCTGTCTTAACATATTTTAAAATATTTTTAATTGGTTTGTCATTTTAAACTGGGGCCAAATTAATATATATTCTTTTAATTGTTTTTAATGTTTGTATTGTATGTTTTTATCTGGCTGTACACCGCCCTGAGTCCCTCGGGAGAAGGTGCGGTATATAAATTCGAAATAAAATATAAAAATAAAAAAAATATAGAGTAGGAATAAAACAGAGTAGAGTAGAATAGAGTAGGAATAAAATGTAGAGTAGAGTAGGAATAAAACATAGAGTAGAGTAGAGTAAAGTAGAGTAAAGTAGAATAGGAATAAAACATAGAGTAGAGTAGAGAGTAGAGTAGAGTAGAGTAGAGTAGAGTAGAATAGGAATAAAACAGAGTAGAGTAGAGTAGGAATAAAACAGAGTAGAGTAGAATAGAGTAGAGTAGGAATAAAACGTAAAGTAGAGTAGAGTAGGGTAGGGTAGGGTAGGAATAAAACATGCAGTGGAGTGGAGTGGAGTGGAGTGGAGTGTGTTGTGACCTAGGCCCAAGTAGTTATTACCAGACACAATCAGTCCTAAACAAACATATTTTATTAGGAACAGCTGAGAATTACTTCATTCTCATCTTAGTCCAAATTAATTCCAAAACAAATTCTTCATAAACAGTCCTTCGGCCTTATCACCAACCGTTGTCTTCTTTGGCACCCTGCCAAAGGCTTTTCTTGGGAAAAGTTCAGAAGCAAGAGACGCTGACAAGAAACAAATGTAGCAACATTGCTTTCCTACAAAGATCCCAAGAGCCGTTGCTGCTCTTTTAAGCCTTCTGGGAGGAGCCAATCACCTCCTGGCCTTACTCCTGAGTTGTCCTTTTTGCTTTAGCTGCTCTTGCCTTCTGGCAGTTCTTTGCATGCCTGCACTAGGAACAGGCTCCTCCTGTTCCTCTGCCTCTCTGCTATCCGCCTCTGGAGGCTCCAGAGTCTGCGCATCACTCCCCGATGGCCCCGGCCCTATCTCTGCCTCCGACACAGAGCCCTCATCAGGGCCTTCCCCTGACTCCAGGACAGGCCCATTGTCCTCCCCAGCCTCCTCACTGTCCGACTCTGCTGGCAGCTCCGCAGGCTGCTGGCGGACCACAACAGAGTGGAGTGGAGTGGAGTGGAGCGGAGCGGAGCGGAGCGGAGCGCAACGGAACGGAACGGAACGGAACGGAACGGAACGGAACGGAACGGAACGGAACGGAACGGAACAGAACAGAACAGAACAGAACAGAACAGAACAGAATTCCTTATTGGCCAAGTGTGATTGGACACACAAGGAATTGGACACTCAAGGAATCCTGTATATGATAGGGAAGGGGGAGATAAATTGCAGGGGCCAAATTCAGTGGTGGGATTCAAATAATTTAACAACCGGTTCGCTGCCCTAATGATTTCTTCCAACAACCAGTTCACCAAACTGCTCAGAAAGTTTAACAACCGGTTCTCCCGAAGTGGTGCGAACTGGCTTAATCCCACCATCGGCCAAATTGTATACGGAGCGGGGGAGAAGGCATGGAGATCCTGCAGAGCGTCGGCTGGCGACACCCAGGGCGAGGGCCTTCTCTGTGGGAGCCCCAGCCCTGTGGAATGAACTGCCCCCGGAAATGCGCAACATCTCCGACCTCCGGGTATTTCGCTGTGCACTCAAGACCCTGTTGTTCCGCCAGGCAGGGCTATCAACATAATAATTTTAAATTGGGTGTTTTAAATTTCTGGGGTTTTAAATTGAGCCGAATTTATTTAATAATTTTAAACTATTTTATTTGATGCTTGTCTTGTGCTTTTAATAGGCTGTACACCGCCCTGAGTCCTTCGGGAGAAGGGCGGTATAGAAATTATTTATTTATTTATTTATTTATTTATTTATTTATTTATTTATTTATTTATTTATTTATTGATTGATTGATTGATTGCTAATTCCTCTTTAGGACGAGCGAAGAAAACCTTTCGAAGGCAGCTGGGTAAAATAGCCCCAGATGGGCCAATGGCAGCAGCATTCCTCGAGTCAGACGGTGCTAAGAAGAGAGTTATGCAAGAGCCCTACTACCCTCCTCCTTTTGGTCAGGATGACGAGCGAGCAATTCTTGGAAGGCCAACGTGCAGTTTGAAATCGCTTTCAAAGTCAAGAGTGCCTTGCCAGGATTTGGCTGAAATTCGCCGTCTCCTGTGCAACGGAGCTGCTGAAACACGGGCGGTTCCATCGTTCTACGGCCTCTTTCCATTCCTTCTCTTGAGAGGTTATTCTGTGCTGTCATCGGCTATTTCTTCAACACTGGCAGCTTCACGATGCGTGGGACTTCAGCACCCGGAACGCGGCAGGGAACGGAGAGCTCTAGCAATCGCGCTTAAGACTTACATGCCGCTTCGCAATGCTTTACGGCCCTCTCTAAGCAGTTTGCGGAGTCAGCATATTCGCCCCCAACAATCTGGGTCCTTCATTTTATCGACCTCAGAAGGATGGAAGGCTGAGTCAACCGTGAGCTGGTTAGGATCGAACTCCTGATAGTGGGCAGAATTTGCCTGCAGTACTGCATTCTAACTACTTTGCCATCATGGGAGGGAGGGAGGGAGGGAGGGAGGGAAGGAAGGAGGGAAGGGAGGAAGGAAGGGAGGGAGGGAGGGAGGGAAGGAAGGAAGGAAGGAAGGAAGGAAGGAAGGAAGGAAGGAAGGAAGGAAGGAAGGAAGGAGGAAGAGCACTAGCACTTCGACTTATATGCCGCTTCGCAGTGCTTTATGGCCCTCTCTAAGCAGTTTGCGGAGTCAGCATATTCGCCCCCAACAATCTGGGTCCTTCATTTTATCGACCTCAGAAGGATGGAAGGCTGAGTCAACCTTGAGCTGGTCAGGATCGAACCCCTGACAGTGGGCAGAATTTGCCTGCAGTACTGCATTCTAACTACTTTGCCATCATGGGAGGGAGGGAGGGAGGGAGGGAAGGAAGGAAGGAAGGAAGGAAGGAAGGAAGGAAGGAAGGAAGGAAGGAAGGAAGGAAGGAAGGAAGGAAGGAAGGGCACTAGTACTTCGATTTATATGCCATGTCACAATGCTTTATAGCCCTACTCTAAGCGGTTTGCAGAGTCAGCCTCTTGCCCCCAACAATCTGGGTCCTCATTTTATCGACCTCGGAAGGAGGGAAGGCTGAATCAACCTTGAGCTGGTCAGGATCGAACCCCTGACAGTGGGCAGAATTTGCCTGCAGTACTGCATTCTAACCACTTTGCCACCACAGGAAGGAGGGAGGGAGGGAGGGAGGGAGGAAAGAAGGAAGGAAGGAAGGAAGGAAGGAAGGAAGGAAGGAAGGAAGGAAGGAAGGAAGGAAGGAGAAAGGAAGGAAGGAGGGAGGGAGGGAGGGAGAAAGGAAGGAAGGAAGGAAGGAAGAAAGGAAGGAAAGAAGAGAGGAGGGAGGAAGGAAGGAGGGAGGGAGGGAGGAAGGAAGGAAGGAAGGAAGGAACTTAGATTTATGTACCAGTCGCACTTAGACTTATGTACCACTTCACAATGCTTTATGACCCTCACTAAGCGGTTTAGAGAGTCAGCCTCTTGCCCCTAACAATCTGGGTCCTCATTTAATCGACCTCGGAAGGATGGAAGGCTGAGTCAACCTTGAGCTGGTCAGGATCACCACATTACAAAAAGGATATGGAGACTCTAGAAAGAGTGCAGAGAAGAGCAACAAAGAGGATTAGGGGATGATTGGAGGCTAAGACACATGAAGGACGGTTGCAGGAACTGGGTATGTCTAGTTTAATGAAGAGAAGGACTAGGGGAGACATGATAGCAGTCTTCCGATATCTCAGGAGCCGCCCCAAAGAAGAGGGGGTCCATTTATTCTCCAAAGCCCCTGAAGGCAGGACAAGAAGTAATGGGTGGAAACTCATCAAGGAGAGAAGCAACTTAGAACTAAGGAGAAATTTTCTGGCAGTTAGAACAATTCATCAATAGAAGAGGTTTCCTTCAAAAGTTGTGGGTGCCCCATCACTTGAGGTTTCTAAGAAGAGACGGGACAGCCACTTGTCTGAAATGGGATTGGGTCTCCTGCTTGACCAGGGGGCTGGACTAGAAGACCTCCAGGGCCCCTTCCAACACTCTTATTCTATTCTTGTATCTCAGTCCACCCACGAGAACCCACTTTCTTCCATGGGTTTCAGTCTTGCTCTTTGCCTTTTTGTCTTGTTCTCTTTCAAGTTTCCCAGTCGAAGAAAGAAGACAGGTAGTCCTCGACTTACAACCATTCATTTCATGACTATTCGAAGTTACAAACGGGACTGTACAAAAAGTGACTTTGGACCGTTTTAATACCGTTGCAGCGTCCCTGCGGCCACGCGATCAAAATCCAGACGCTGGGCAACTGTCTCATAGTTTACGACGGTCGCAGTGGCCCCCAGGGTTATGGGATTCCCGTGTTGCGACCTTCTGACAAGCCGAGTCCCACGGGGAAGCCGGGATTCACCAAACCACCGGGTTACTAACTTCGCAGAGGCAGCGATTCACTTAACAACGGTGGTAAAAATGGTTGTAAAATGGGGCAAAACTCGTTTAACAACCCTCTTTGCCACTCAGTGGAAATCTTGGGCTCCGTTGCGGTCGTAAGTCGAGGATGACCTGCGCAAGGCAGTCCTCAGGAGGCGAAAGTTCTCACCTGAGCCCTGAGTAAGCAGTGAGTAAGTCAGGTGGGGGTGAGAGAAGGGCTCGGCCCAGCTGAAGTGGCTGGATTTTCCCACCAGCTGCACCTTGCTGGACGCAAGGGGTCAATTCAATCTAACAAAATACACACTTGTCACAAAACAGGGCCCTGTGTGTGTAGGCGGCGCAAAGCCGGATGGAAAACACACAAACGGAATAGTTTCTGTCCCTGGGATGTGAATGGCACCTTTTTTTTTTTTTTTTGATTCCTAAGAAAGAAAAATAAAGCGAAGGAAGCAGAAATCGGGATTTTTTAATTATTTTTTTAAAATTTCCCCTTCCCAGTGATTTCAAAACAGGAAAATTTGGCCCTTTTCTTCCCACCTCCCTTCGGAAACAACCTTTGGAACGGAACGAGCAGAGGGAGATTTGTCTGGTGGGTTAGAGCAGGGGACCTCCCAACCTTGGACTGGAAACCCTTCCTGGACTTTTTGCCGGGAAAAGGAAAAAAAAAAAATGAACCTGCGATTTATAGTTTGATGGGTATGGATTATGGGTAGAGCTTGGAAGGAAGGAAATTATGTTGTAACCTTCTAGAGAAGGGCCAAAATAAAAATTTAACTGCTGTTCAGAAGACCAGAAACATAACCCTCCCCTTTCCTTTCCTTTTTTCTGTCTCCCTTCCCTTCCCTCCCTTCCTTTCCTTCGTTCCTTCTTCCTTCCCTTTCCTTTTCTTCCTTTCCTTCTTCCTTTTTTGTTCCCTTCCCTTCCATTTCCTTTTTCCGTTCCTTCCCTCCCACTTCCTTTCCTTCTTACTTTTTCCTTCCCCTTCTTTTTCCTTCCCTTCCCTCTTTCTTTTCCTTTTCTTCTTCCCTTTCCTTCCTTCCCTTCTTCCTTTTTCTTTCCCTTCCCTTCCATTTTTTCCTCCCCTTCCCTCCTTCTTTCTTCCCTCTTTCCTTTCCTTCCCTTTCCTTTTTCTTCCCTCCCATTTCCTTTCCTTCTTACTTTTTCCTTCCATTTCTTTTTCCTTCCCTTCCCTTCTTACTTTTTCTTTCCCTTCCCTTCCCTTTCTTTTTTCCTTCTCTTCCCTCCCCTCCCTTTCCTTCTTCCCTTTTTCCTTTCCTTCCCTTTCCTTTTTCCTTCCCTCCCATTTCCTTTCCTTCTTACTTTTTCCTTCCCTTTCTTTTTCCTTCCCTTCCATTTTCTTCCTTCTCTTCTTCCTTTTTCTTTCCCTTCCCTTCCCTTCCATTTCCTTTTTCCTTCCATTCCCTCCTATCCCTTTCCTTCTTCCCTTTTTCCTTTCCTTCCCTTTTTCCTTCCCTCCCATTTCCTTCCCTTCCCTTCTTCCTTTCCTCCCATTTCCTTTCCTTCTTCCCTTTTTCCTCCCCTTCCCTTTTCTCCTTTTCTTCCTTTCCTTCATACTTTTTCTTTCCATTCCCTCCCCCCTTTCTTTCCTTCTTCCCTTTTTCCTTCCCTTCCCTTTTTCCTTCTCTCCCATTTCCTTCCTTTTCTTTTTCCTTCCCTTCCCTTTCCTCGTTTCTATCTTCCCCTCCTCTCTCCTCTCCTCTTCTCAGCCAGCTTCCGACAAGCACGGTCAATGGGGGGCAGCCAAATTCAGTTAACCTGATTCCCTGATTCACTTAATAAGTGCAGTGATTGTCTTAATTGTGTAAAAAAAAAATATTGCAAAATGGGTCAAAAACTCACTTAACAACTGCCTTGCTTAGCAACATGACTGTTGGACTCAATTGTGGTCATTAAGTCCAGGACTACTTGTAAGAGCCTTGGTAGTACAGTGGTCTAAGGCACCCTGTTATTAAGCTGGTTATTAAGACCAGCTGCCTGCAATTACTGCAGGTTCGAATCTCGCCAAGGCTCAAGGTTGACTCAGCCTTCCATCCTTTCTAAGGTAGGTAAATTGAGGACCCAGTTTGTGGGGGCAATAAGCTGACTTTGTATAAATATACAAAAGGATGAAGGCTATTGCTGAGCGCATTGTAAGCCGCCCTGAGTCTCCGGAGAAGGGCGGCATATAAATCAAATTAAATAGATAGATAGATAGATAGATAGATAGATAGATAGATAGATATAGATATAGATATATACAAAAGTATGAAGGCTATTGCTTAATGCATTGTAAGCCGCCCTGAGTCTCCGGAGAAGGGCGGCATATAAATCAAATTAAAAACAAAAACAAAAAAAAACTGGGCGGAGACCAGGACTCAAGCTCATTGAGTGAATTGGCCCAGGCCTACCTCACAAGTTTGTTGTTCTGGAGATAAAAAGAGAGTCGGCCACGGCCTTGAGACCGCGCCCTGCCCTTCAGCAACAGCTGGGAAGTACCGCAGATGCTCACAAAGAAATAGGATACTTGCTAAATCAATCCCAGTGTTGGGATTGTTGAGGTTCAAAGGTTCATAAAGTCAGCATTGAAAATAGCTTGCAGAAAAATCAGATTAATCTGGGATTCATTAACCTCCCCAGAGGATAATTTGTTATGCTGGAAGGAGCAGAGAAGTGCAAAAGTTATTATAAATATAGGAGACAGAAGGGGGGGGGGGACTTGGCGGTAAGGTCTGGGCCAGCAGCCAAGATTCAGAACATTTGAAGAATTTTTAACTCAAGCGACGGCTTCCCTAACGGGGTTAGGTAGACCGCGGGAAAGGAAAATTGAAATGACTAAACAACAGAAGCGGAGGAGGCTTCACAATGGAAGCCGCCAATCAGGAATGGGGAATCCTTTCCCCCTGATGCAGGGGTGAAATCCAGCAGGTTCTGGAGAACCGGTAGAGGAAATTTTGAGTAGTTCGGAGAATCGGCAAATACCGCCTCTGCCCTGGCCCCAGAGTGGGGTGGGAATGAGGATTTTGCAGGATCCTTCCCCCTGGAGTGGGGTGGGAATGGAGATTTTGCAGTATCCTTCCCCCCGGAGTGGGGTG
Source organism: Pantherophis guttatus (assembly GCF_059756535.1). Taxonomy (NCBI): domain Eukaryota; kingdom Metazoa; phylum Chordata; class Lepidosauria; order Squamata; family Colubridae; genus Pantherophis; species Pantherophis guttatus. Next base: position 4,407,831 of record NC_142068.1, on the reverse strand, counting down.
GGAATGGAGATTTTACAATATCCTTCCCCCAGGAGTGGGGAAGGAATGGGGATTTTGCAGTATCCTTCCCCCCGGAGTGGGGTGGGAATGGGGATTTTGCAGTATCCTTCCCCCAGGAGTGGGGTGGGAATGGGGATTTTGCAGTATCCTTCCCCCAGGAGTAGGGAGGGAATGGGGATTTTGCAGTATCCTTCCTCCTGGAATGAGGTGGGAATGGGGATTTTGCAGTATCCTTCCCCCAGGACAGGGGAAGGAATGGAGATTTTACAATATCCTTCCCCCAGGAGTGGGGAGGGAATGGGGATTTTGCAGTATCCTTCCCCTGGAGTGGGGTGGGAATGGGGATTTTGCAGTATTCTTCCCCCAGGAGTGGGGAAGGAATGGGGATTTTGCAGTATCCTTCCCCTGGAATGGGGTGGGAATGGGGATTTTGCAGTATCCTTCTCCTGCCACGCCCACCAAGCCACGCCTGCCAAGTAACACACCACACCCACCAAGCCACGCCCACAGAACCGGTAGCAAAAAAACTTGAATTTCACCACTGCCCTGATGCCTGCGCAAGAAAAGATGGGACAGGTGGGAAAATGTTCTGGGTTTCAACGAGGCCCCTTTCCCAACTAGACATCTGCAGGAAAGCCAAGAATGCCAAAAAACCTCTCACCAACACTGACAAAACCACTAGAATTGAGAGCGAACCTCACTCCCTACTAGAACTGATGATGTTATAGAGTTCGGTAATGAAACATCTACAAGGAAACAACCAACCTCAGAGAGCGCCTAGAGCCATGATGGTGAACCTATGGCATGCGTGCCACAGGTGGCACGCGGAGCCATATTAGTGGGCACGCCAGCTCAGCTCTGGTGCGCATGCGCACGCCGGCCAGCTGATTTTCGGGCCTTCTGGGCCCACCAGAAGTAGGGAAACAGGCTGTTTCCTGCCTCTGGAGGTCCTGGGGGCGGGTTGGGGAAGGCCCGCCTTTCTTACCTGGCTCCAGATCCTCTCTGTGTATCTGGGAATGGCGAAAACAGCCTTTCCCACTCTCTTGGAGGCCTTACGGAGGCTGAAAGGGCCCATTTCCCCACTCGCGGTGGGACAGGAAGTGATATTTTCTCCTGTCCTCAGCCTCCAGAGACTCCTAGAGAGGCTCCTACAGACTCCTAGAGAGGTTCTCGAGGCTGGGGTCAGGAAAAAACGTCACTTCCTGTCCCACCGGGAGTGGGGAAATGGGCCCTTTCAGCCTCCGTAGGGCCTCCAAGAGAGTGGGAAAGGCTGTTTTCGCCGTTCCCAGATACACAGAGAGGATCTGGAACCAGGTAAGAAAGAAAAACGGGCCTACCAGGCCATCATGTGCCAGGAGTGGGGGGGGAGGGGGGAGGGGGTTGCACACACATGCACGTGGGCACGTGCGCGCGCGACCCTCCCCCGCCCCCCCCTCTCCTGGCACACGATGGCAAAAAGGTTAGCCATCACTGGCCTAGAGTCTCTCTTCCCCGCTGGTGTGGACATCCCATAAAACAGGGGTTCCCCAAACTTTCGGACCTCAGGGACCACTAAATTCATAATTTTAAATCCCACGGACCTCTAACATGATCTGTCTAATGACCGACTGGGTGTGGCTAGCTGGTCATGTAACTGAGTGGGCGTGGTCAACTGGATGTCACTCACGACAAGGGGCGCCTTGCCAGCCTCTACTCGCCACTCCTCCCCTCCCCTCCCGGGCTCCTTAGGGCCCCAAGAGGAAGCAGTTGCTGGAGCTAAGCAGCCACCACGAGAAAGAGTTGGCAAAACAGCTCAGTTCAAGTTGGATCTGACCGAGGAGGAGGCTCAGCAGAAGCACCTCACTGAGGACTAGGAGCATACATAGGCTTTCCAAGCAGAGGGAAGACCTGTGGGAGTGGAAGGCCAGGTACCGGCGCCTGGAGGCTCAGTGGGATGAAATGGTCAGCCAGTTCCAGGCTGTGATGCAGTCCCACTGGAACGAGGCCCTCCGGCTCTTCACCACCAGCGGCTCTTCCCTCCAGCCTTCGCCCAAAGCCCCCCACCAGGAGGCCGAAGCAGACCCCAAGTCCGAATTTCTGCCCCCCTCCGACCCACAGAAAAAGACCCCGAAGGGGGAGACTCTCTGCAGCAACACAAACGTTCATTGCACGTATCCATCCCAGGGACCGTAGAGTTTGAGGACCCCTGATTAAGTGCAATATAACAAAAATGGAAATAATTTTTCTGCGGACCACCAAAATTTTCTCACGGACCACCAGTTGGTGACCGCTGCCATAAAGTGTTCTCTTTGAGCTTGGCTGTTTTCTTGCAGGTGTTTCATGACCCAAATAGCTAACTTTACCAGTGCTGCAAAGGAGGGGGGTTTGCAGAGTGAAGGAGAAGGAGAGGGAGAGGGATAAGGAAAAAGAGAAGGAGGCCAGGAGGAAAGAGAAGGAGGCACGGGAGGAGGAGAACTGTGAGGTGTCTGGTGCTCTCTGAGCTTGGTTGTTTTGTTGCAGACATTTCATGACCCAACTAGGTAACATCATCAGTGCTAGAAGGGATGAGCATTGCAGGGAGAAGGAGGAGGAGGAGGAGGAGGAGGAGAAGGAAGAAAAGGAGGAGGAAGAGAAGAAGGAGGAAAAGGAGGAGAAAGAAGGAAGAGGAGGAGGAGGAAGTGGAGAAGGAGGAGGAAGAGAATGAAGAGGAGGAGGAGGAGGAGGAGGAGGAGAAGGAGAAGGAGGAGGAAGAGAAGAAGGAGGAAAAGGAGGAGAAAGAAGGAAGAGTAGGAGGAGAAGGAAGAGGAGAAGGAGGAGGAAGAGGAAGAGAATGAAGAGGAGGAGGAGGAGGAGGAGGAGAAGGAAAAGGAGGAGGAAGAGAAGGAGGAGGAAAAGGAGGAGAAAGAAGGAAGAGGAGGAAGAGGAGGAAGAGGAGAAGGAGGAGGAAGAGAATGAAGAGGAGGAGGAGGAGGAGGAGAAGGAAAAGGAGGAGGAAGAGAAGAAGGAGGAAAAGGAGGAGAAAGAAGGAAGAGGAGGAGGAGGAAGTGGAGAAGGAGGAGGAAGAGAATGAAGAGGAGGAGGAGGAGGAGGAGGAGGAGAAGGAGAAGGAGGAGGAAGAGAAGAAGGAGGAAAAGGAGGAGAAAGAAGGAAGAGTAGGAGGAGAAGGAAGAGGAGAAGGAGGAGGAAGAGGAAGAGAATGAAGAGGAGGAGGAGGAGGAGGAGGAGAAGGAAAAGGAGGAGGAAGAGAAGGAGGAGGAAAAGGAGGAGAAAGAAGGAAGAGGAGGAAGAGGAGGAAGAGGAGAAGGAGGAGGAAGAGAATGAAGAGGAGGAGGAGGAGGAGGAGAAGGAAAAGGAGGAGGAAGAGAAGAAGGAGGAAAAGGAGGAGAAAGAAGGAAGAGGAGGAGGAGGAAGTGGAGAAGGAGGAGGAAGAGAATGAAGAGGAGGAGGAGGAGGAGGAGGAGGAGAAGGAGAAGGAGGAGGAAGAGAAGAAGGAGGAAAAGGAGGAGAAAGAAGGAAGAGTAGGAGGAGAAGGAAGAGGAGAAGGAGGAGGAAGAGGAAGAGAATGAAGAGGAGGAGGAGGAGGAGGAGGAGAAGGAAAAGGAGGAGGAAGAGAAGGAGGAGGAAAAGGAGGAGAAAGAAGGAAGAGGAGGAAGAGGAGGAAGAGGAGAAGGAGGAGGAAGAGAATGAAGAGGAGGAGGAGGAGGAGGAGAAGGAAAAGGAGGAGGAAGAGAAGAAGGAGGAAAAGGAGGAGAAAGAAGGAAGAGGAGGAGGAGGAGGAAGAGGAGAAGGAGGAGGAAGAGGAAGAGAATGAAGAGGAGGAGGAGGAGGAGAAGGAGGAGGAGGAGGAGGAAAAGGAGGAGGAAGAGAAGGAGGAAAAGGAGGAGAAAGAAGGAAGAGGAGGAGGAGGAGGAAGAGGAGGAGGAGGAGGAGGAGGAGGAGGAGGAGGAGGGCTGTGAGGTGTTTGGTGCTCTCTGAGCTTGGTGGTTTTCCTGCAGACATTTCAAGATCCAACTAAGTAACATCATTGGTGCTAGAAGGAAGGGGGTTTGCAGAGTAGAAAAGGAGAAGGAGAAGGGGGAAAAAAAGGGGGGTGGACAGAAGAGAAGGAGGACTACGGGGTCCTTGGTGCTCTCTGAGCTTGGCTGTCTTCTTGCAGACGTTTCATTATCCTACTAGGTGACATCATCCATGCTAGAAAGGAGCAGGCTTTACTCTCTGTTTATATAGACAATATAACCCCGCTCCCTTCGAGCACGGATGATGTCACCTCGTCGGGTAAGAAAACATCTGCAGGCAAAGCTCAGAGGGTCAGCAACGCTGGCTGGGGTGTTGACGTCCACGCATCTTCAGGTGGCCACTTTGAGGAACACTATAGAGCCGTGATGGCGAACCTATGGCCGACGTGGCAAAGCTGGCACGCAGCACCCTCTCTGATGGCACACAGGCCATCGCCCCAGTTGAGCTCCACTACGCAGGCGCGCATGCCTCCCACCGGACAGCTGGTCTTCGGGTCTCTGCCACGCATGCACAGGGGGTGGGGCACCTGAGGGGGGGCACTTGCGTATGTGCAGGGGGTACGCACGGGGGGGCGGGGCGCATGCACGGGGCCACGGGGCGTTGCCTTTTAGGATTTCGGGCGCACGCTTTGGGCACTGGGTCCGGAAAAGGTTACCCATCACTGCTATAGAGTTTTGGTGCCATAATAACAGAAGGCATCTTGTGTGCCTATCGGACATGGGGTTTTTTTTATTTTATTTTATTTTTATTTAATTTGTATACCGCCCTTCTCCAACAGGACTCAGGGCGGTGAACAGCCATGATAAAACATTAACGTATAAAATTTAAAAGCAAATTTAAAAAACATTAAATAATTTTGGCTATCTGTTTAAAACAACCCGGGTTAAAACCAATTACAAATTAAAATCGAAGGGATGGGATCAAGCCAGCCCGGCTAGGTGAAAAAGATGTGTTTTCGGGGCCTGACGAAAAGTCCGGAGGTCTGGTATCGTGCGTATCTCTGGGGGTAGGTCGTTCCAGAGGGCGGGTGCTGCCACAGAGAAGGCTCTCCCCCTGGGGGTCGCCAGCCGACAATGTCTGGCCGACGGCACCCTGAGGAGGCCCTCTCTGTGCGAGCGAACCGGCCGGTGGGAGGCTATTGGCGGCAGAAGGCGGGTCTCGCAAATACCCCAGCCCTAAGCCATGGAGCGCTTTAAAGGTGGTGACCAACACCTTGAAGCGCACCCGGAAGACCACAGGAAGCCAGTGCAGCTCGTGCAGGAGAGGTGTCACATGGGAGGGCCCCGTCACTCTCATAATCCCCCGTGCAGCCGCATTCTGGACCAACTGCAGCCTCCGGGTGCACCCCAAGGGGAGCCCCATGTAGAGAGCATTGCAGTAGTCCAGACGTGAGTGACGAGCGCCTGAGTTACCGTGCGTAGGGAGTCCCGATCTAGAAAGGGATGCAACTGGCGTATCAGGCGAACCTGATAAAAAGCCCCCCTGGCCACGGCCGTCAAGTGTTCTTCTAAAGACAGCCGTGTATCCAGGAGGAAGCCCAAGTTGCGAGCCCTCTCCGTGGGGGCCAATGATTCGCCCCCAATAACCAGTGATGGCACCAGCTGGCTATATCGGGACGCCGGAAGCCACAGCCACTCGGTCTTGGAAGGGTTGAGTCGGAGCCTGTTTCTCCCCATCCAGGCCCGCACGGGGCCTGGATGGGGAGAGAAATGTTAGAGAACAAGTACGAGGGTGGGTGAAGGAAAGTACGTGCGGAGCACGCCTCCACGTACCTCCGCACCAGCTTTGACGCAACACCTGAAGCTTTTGGGTGGGTTTGGAAAGGGAAGAAACTTGCAAGAGTTCAGCCCCGCCCAAACTGTTTTCCCGTCTCGGCATTACAGAAGCCGAACGCACACGCAATCCCCAGTCCTGGTTTTGCGGCAGCGGAAATGGGAACGACGCAAGGCCCCTGCGTCACGGCGTCCTCGCCCTCACTGTTTTAAGGTGGCTCTTTCATGCAATAAGAGGAACCCCCCCCCTCCCGGGCCAGGACGTCAACCGAGCCTTCGGTCTTGACGTCTGCATTCACCAAGGAAGGTGTGTCCCACCCGACATTAAAGGCCAGGTTTGTGTGGAAAGGCATCGTCTGCGACCCCGCCAAAGTTCTGGCTTTCGTTTCCAAACGTCGCAACCCCAAATTGGTTTAACTCGGAGAAATAACACTTTTTCCACTCTCCTGCCATCTGCTCTGGTCCTTTCACAGGCCCGTTGGAAAAAAAATTGAGGCCCCGAGCCAAACCAGACTATCTGCGCAGAAAGTCAAGGCACGACTAGCCTCCGTCGAGATCAGCGAGCCTGAATGCAACTTGGCTCGCTTAATAACAGAACAACGGAGTTGGAAGGGAACTTAGAGGTCTTCTAGTCCAACCCCCAGCTCAGGCAGGAGACCCGGCCTATCCCGTTTCAGACAAGTGCTCCCTGCCCATGTCATAAATCACGTTCTCCAATTAACCACTTTGGCTGGCTGTGAAATCCAACACCCTCCTACTGATTGCGGTAAGAAAGCATGTATGGAATGTAGCTTCAGTTAGGGAAATCAATCATCTCTATCAATTCTCCCTCCCTCCTGCTCATGGCAACTTGAAAGCTTTGCAAGTTGACATTCGGCTCCCCTCACTTCTCGACGGCGACCTGCGCAAAGCAAAACAATTTGACTACAGATGTAGAGTTTAGGGACGTGACCCCCCTCACTTAGAGGTCTTCTAGTCCAACCCCCAGCTCAGGCAGGAGACCCGGCCTATCCCATTTCAGACAAGTGGCTGTCCAATCTCTTTTTGAAAGCCTCCAACGATGGAGCCCTCACAACTTCTGGAGCCAAGCTGTTCCTTTGGTTAATTGTTCCCACTGTCAGTAAATTTCTCTTAGTTGTAAGTTGGATCTCTGCTTGATAAAACTTCCATCCTCTGAGCACCTGTCACTTAAGGTGTTGGTGCAAGAAATGAGAGAAAAGGAAGCACCTGTGAGGATTTGATATCCAAACAGCATATTACAGAGCTCAAGAAAAGCATGGGAAAACAGCAACGAAGGCTAAAAATTCAATAATGCCAGCGTGAAGTTTCCGAAAGATGCCCTAATTAATTCATGAGCCACGAGCCAAACTTCAAAAGAAATACAGTCATTTATTAGAAGCACCATTTCGGCAATATTCGGATGCAGTTAGAACTAATCCCACGTAGGTTTACATTCCCCCATAACTGTCTCTCCCCTCCTCCCTGGCCATGTCATAAATCACATTCTCCAATTAACCACTTTGGCTGGCTGTGAAACCCAACACCCTCCGACTGATTGCAGTAAGAAAGCACGTATGGAATGTAGCTTCAGTTAGGGAAATCAATCAGCTCTATCAATTCTCCCTCCCTCCTGCTCATGGCAACTTGAAAGCTTTGCAAGTTGACATTCGGCTCCCCTCACTTCTCGACGGCGATCTGCGCAAAGCAAAACAATTTGACTACAGGTGTAGAGTTTAGGGATGTGACCCCCTCATCTGGCTTGTTTGGATTTTCTGCGTGAAATTTGACTATAAGGCGATCAGCCTGGATGTTTTGACTCTTTATCCAAGATGCCTGTGATAAGCGTTAACCCTTCCACTTGATTAAAGTGGAAGGGAAAACTGTTTTAAAATCTTGGACTGTGGGCAGCAAAAGTGAAATAAATACTTTACAGATAGTCCTTGACTTACAACCATTTGTTTAATGACCGTTCAGAGTTACAACAGCACTGGGGGAAAAAAGTACTAAGTACCCTTTTTCACACTTAACAACCGTTGCAGCATCCCCATGGTCATATGATCAAAATTCGGATGCTTGGCAACTGACTCATACTTATGACGGTTGCAGTTTCTCAGTGATTCCCTTTTGGTGACCTTCCCACAAGCAAAGTCAACGGGGAAGCCAGATTCACTTAACCGACCGTGTTCATAACTTAACGAAGAAAGATTGTGAAATGCAAAGCTCGCTTAACAACTGTTGTGCTTAACAATGGAAATTTGGGACACGATTGTGGTCGGAAGCCGAGGACTACCTGCATCTGATTCTACCCCACCCCTTCGCCGGTGAGGTTTCTCTTATTTTTTTTCCATCCTTTTAACCCTCTTTCAAACTGTATAAATAATTAACCGGATATTGCATCCTTGATCTGTGTCAATTTTATTCTTTGGCTTCTGAGAAGGTTTGCAGCTACGCTAATATTTACAGAAAGGTTCAAAGTTAGAAAAGAGTCGCCTGATCCCTTCCCATTGAAAGGGAAACGTCACCTGAAGAAGCCCAATCCTGCCTGGCTTGTTTATTAAAAAAAATGACAAAAAAAGGACAGGAGAACAAGTGGCTTTAGATATCATGGTAGAACATTTGTTCTGGAAATGCCAAAACTGGATTTACATTATCAATCTCCTTGACAAATGGCTTTGAAAGGATCCCAAAGGAAGAGACACCGATGTAATCCCAAAATGTCTATTGGGGAGAACCAGAATTCTACTTCTTGTAGAACCAGATCAGGCGCAGGTATTAAAAAATAAATAAAATTAAGTCCCCAATTTCAGCATCGTTAAGGACCAAAATAGCCAAGGATTATTTCAAACACTGCTTTGCTAGTGTCAGTTGTATGTATGATAGATAGATAGAAGATAGAATTCTTTATTGGCCAAGTGTGATTGGACACACAAGGAATTTGTCTTGGTGCCTACGCTCTCGGAGTACATAAAAGAAAAGATACGTTCGTCAAGAATTGTAAGGTACAACGCTTAATGATAGTCATAGGGAAACAGTCAATATAAATCTTAAGGATACCAGCAACAAGGTTACAGCCATACAGTCATAAGTGGGAGGAGATGGGTGATAGGAACGATGAGAAGACTAATAGTAGTGCAGACTTAGTAACTAGTTTGACAGTGTTGAGGGAATTATTTGTTTAGCAGAGTGATGGCGTTCGGGAAAAAACTGTTCTTGTGTCTAGTTGTATGTATGTATGTATGTATGTATGTATGTATGTATGTATGTATGTATGTATATACCAGTATGTATTCATTCATTCATTCATTCATTCATTCATTCATTCATTCATTTGTTTGTTTGTTTTCCATGTCCAGAAGATCTTACATTCAAAAGAGGAAATATAATATTTAAATTAATATAATACCGGGAGTCCTCGACTTATGACCACAATTGAGCCCAACATTTCTAAGTGAGACATTTGTTCAAAGAGTTTTGCCCCGTTTTTACCACCTGTCTTAGCCACGGTTGTTAAGTGAATCACTGAGGTTGTTAAGTTACTAACAGGGTTGTTAATGAATCTGTCTTCTCTATTGACTTTGTTTGTAAGCAAAGTCGCCAAAAAGGAATGATGTGACTCCGAGAAGCTGCAACCGTTGTAAGTATGAGTCAGTTATCCAGCCTCTGAATTTTGATCACTTGATCATGGGGATGCCGCAACTGTCGTAAGTTTGAAAAACGGTCATCATTCTCCCAATATTTTATTCTTGGAGTCTTGGAGACAACCAATATGAGCCAGTCGTGTGCGGCAGCAGCCAAAAAAGCCAACGCAATCCTAAATTGCATCAACAGAGGGATTGAATCAAGATCATGTGAAGTGTTAATACCACTTTATAAAGCCTTAGTAAGACTACACCTGAAATACGGCATCCAATTTTGGTCACTACACGATAAAAAAGATGTTGAGACTCTAGAAAGAGTGCAGAGAAGAGCAACCAGGATGATTAGGGGACTGGAGGCTCAAACATAGGAAGAACGGTGGCAGGAACTGGGCATAGTAGTCTAGTGAAGAGAAGGACCAGGGGAGACAAGATAGCATCTTCCAATATTTGAGGGGCTGCCCCAGAGAGGAGGAGGTCAAGCTGTTTTCCAAAGCAAGCAAGCGAAAGAGAGAGAGAGAGAGAGAGGAAGGAAGGAAGGAAGGAAGGAAGGAAGGAAGGAAGGAAGGAGGGAGGGAGGGAGGGAGGGAGGGAGGGAGGAAGGAAGGAAGGAAGGAAGGAAGTGCGCGACCCTCCCCTGCCCCCCCCTCTCCTGGCACGCGATGGCAAAAAGGTTAGCCATCACTGGTATAGGCTCTCAATGAGGAGAGAGGGGGGCTGGACTAGAAGACCTCCCAAGGTCCCTTCCAGCTCATTCTATTCTATTCTAAATTTCTCCTTTGCCAGTTCATGCATTTCTGACACGAGACGAGACTGCTGAGTTTTCTTTGGCAGCCGATTCCAGGAAGGTGTTGCTACAAATCAGCAGATCTACAACAAATGGAGTTGGCCGCACACACAGCAGCTTCTACTGGGATCGGCTCCAGCTGATGGAAAGCACACAACAATGGGGGGCAGGGGGGGGGGAAACGGGACACTTGGAAACAAAGCAAAGGTTATCGGGGAGCTGCAGAGCCTCCTTCGTGGTTCTTTTGGGAACGAGACACCTGAGCTAACACCTGGGAGGAGGTGGTGCCACAGGTGAGACAGCTTCCGCTTCCAGAGGAGCTCCTTCAACCGCTCACAGGGTTTGCAAGGAGCACATGGCAGGCTCGGTAATTAACAGCATTGACTACCTTTAACTAATTAGTTAAACTTTTATGGCCGCCCATTTAGAAATACAGGTAGTCCTCGACTTACATCATTTGTTTAGTGACCGTTCAAAGTTACGACGACATTGGGGGAAAAAGTGACTTAGGTCCATTTTGCACACTTATTAAAGCATCTTCCATGATCACATAATCAAAATTAGATTAGGATTAGGATTAGGATTAGGATTAGGATTAGGATTAGGATTAGGGTTGGGGTTGGGGTTGGGGTTGGGATTAGATTACACTAGTGGTCAAAATTGTGGAAACCTTTTGGGGAAAGTGTATTTTCTAAAACTAGTGAATAACACCACTTTTTGTTGGAGTAGTACCATAAAATTATATATCAATGGAAAGATAATTAAATCAAGAATGTAATGCAATAACTTTTATGAAGGATTTGCTCTTAGAATAGCAGTTACAGTATAAAGAAGAAAGGTGAAAAATGAGATATGCCAAAATTATCACCATAGAAAAATGAGTTATACCAAAATTATCACCATGTCACTGAATCCTTAGTTGGGTAACCTTTAGCATGAATTATGGCCTTACAACGTCTTCCCATGGACTGAACCAAGTCTTTTAGTTCTGCAGCTGTTATGAAACCAAGATTGAATGATGGTTTCTATTAACTGGGTTTTATTGCTGGGTCGCGTCTGACTAACAAGTTTCTTTAGTCGGCTCCATAGATTTTCAATTGGGTGAAGGTCTGGGCTATTCCCAGGCCATTCATTCCAGCAGTGGAATAGGATTGTCTTGAAACTCCAAAAAAAAGTGGTGTTATTAGGCATCAAACCTCAAAAATATACTTTTCCCAAAAGGTTTCCACAATTTTGGCCACTACTGTAATATCTTGATCTGAAGAGGTTTTTATTTATTTTTTATTTTTATTTATTTTTATATGCCGCCCTTCTCCGGAGACTCAGGGTGGCTTACAATGCGTTAAGCAATAGCCTTCATACTTTTGTATATTTTATACAAAGTCAGCTTATTGCCCCCACAAACCGGGTCCTCATTTTACCCACCTTAGAAAGGATGGAAGGCTGAGTCAACCTTGAGCCTGGGGAGAACTGAACTCGCAGTAATTGCAGGCAGCTGGATGTTAAATGCTGCCTTAGTAGGAGGCATTAGCCTCCTACGCCACTCAGGTTGCTTGGATGAGAAGCGAAACGTCTTCAAAGAAAAACCAGAAAGTCCAGTTGCCTCTTGAAAAAAGCACTTTTGGGACAATTGTGACCTGGATGACTGAGAATCTCCATACACCCTAACAAGGTTGGGGGTCTCCAACCTTGGCAACTTTAAGACTTGCGGACTTCAACTCCCAGAATTCCTCAGGCAGCTTTGCTTTGCTGGCTGAGGAATTCTGGGAGTTGAAGTCCGCAAGTCTTAAAGTTGCAAAGCAAAGCTGGCTGAGGAATTCTGGGAGTTGAAGTCCGCAAGTCTTAAAGTTGCCAAGGTTGGAGACCCCTGCTCTAGCAGAAGAGAGACCTTGCAAACACTGGAGACCATCAACAGATAGAGGACCAGGAAATCAACAGAACATCTGTCCATTCAGGGAGCTCTCCAAGGTCCTGTCTCTGAAAGCTTTCCGGCTTCACTCAATACTCAAGGTCCTCATTTTATCAGTTGAAGGTACGCCCAACATTCCTGCAGATCCTCTTATATGATCACAGTGGCCAAACTAAACGGACACTTATCTTCCTTCTGAAGACCAGGAAACAGACACAAAAAGACTTTGTGGCTGGCATTCAGGAAAAATATGAAAAGACAATGAAAAGAAACTATCAACGTTCCCCTCTCTTTCGGTTGACTGACTCCTGTTTCTAAAATCTGGCGGGTTGAATTTAGATGTAAAAAAGATGTGGAGACTCTGGAAAGAGTGCAGAGAAAAGCAAGAAAGAGGATTAGGGGATGATTGGAGGCTAAGACACATGAAGAACGATTGCAGGAACTGGGTATGTCTAGTTTAATGAAAAGAAGGAGTAGGGGAGACATGATAGCAGTCTTCCGATATCTCAGGGGCTGCCCCAAAGAAGAGGGAGTCAAGCTATTTTCCAAAGCCCCTGAAGGCAGGACAAGAAGCAATGGGTGGAAACTCATCAAGGAGAGAAGCAACTTAGATCTAAGGAGAAATTTCCTGACAGTTAGAACAATTAATCAGTGGAACAACTTGCCTCCAGAAGTTGTGAATGGTCCAACACTGGAGCATTCAGTGAGGTTTTTTCAGTCCAACCTTTTTCAGATGAGGTTGGACAACCATTTGTCTGAAGTGGTGTAGGGTTTCCTGCCTAAGCAGGGGGTTGGACTAGAAGACCTCCAAGGTCCCTTCCAATTCTGTTATTCTATTCTATTCTATTCTATTCTATTCTATTCTATTCTATTCTATTCTATTCTATTCTATTCTGAATCCATTTCTATTCTATTCTGAATCCTATTCCATTCTATTCCATTCCATTCCATATTCTATTCCATATTCCATATTCTATTATTTCTATTTCTATTTCTATTTCTATTTCTATTCCTATTCCTATTCCTATTCCTATTCCTATTTCTATTTCTATTCCATTCCATTCCATTCCATTCCATTCCATATTCTATTCTATTCTATTCTATTCTATTCTATTCTATTCTATTCTATTCTATTCTATTCTATTCTGAATCCATTTCTATTCTATTCTGAATCCTATTCCATTCTATTCCATTCCATTCCATATTCTATTCCATATTCCATATTCTATTATTTCTATTTCTATTTCTATTTCTATTTCTATTATTTCTATTCCTATTCCTATTCCTATTCCTATTCCTATTCCTATTCCTATTCCTATTCCTATTCCTATTTCTATTCCATTCCATTCCATTCCATTCCATTCCATTCCATTCCATATTCTATTCTATTCTATTCTATTCTATTCTAGTCTAGTCTAGTCTAGTCTAGTCTAGTCTAGTCTAGTCTAGTCTAGTCTAGTCTAGTCTAGATGCACTGGTAGGATGTTAGATCAACAGAAATTCCTGAATAAGTAGGAAATAGGGTAAGAAATTCTCCACCATGTCTTTCAGAAGTAAAAAAAAAAAAGCAGAATTTATTCTTCAAAAGTCGTTCTGCCAAAATCGTGTCTGTACTTTTTAGGACCAAGCTTAGGAATGCTTCAATCTCTCTGATTTCTGGACCCAACAGTGACTTTCTATATATATTTATGTTTTTATCTACATCACTGTTTATATTCTAATCTATCTTCAAATACCGGAAAGATATTTTATCTGTTAAGTCTGGAGTGAAGGTTGCTTTAAATACAGTTCAATTTTATGGTGCGTTTAATCTCTGGAGTTTCTATCTGAATTCATTACCACCTCTACCACAGATAAAATTTATTTTAATTATGATTTTTACACGTCTTTTGAAAAAAGTCTCAGGATTTAGGTCAAAGGATTCAAATCTTTCAAGAAAATCCCAACAAGGCTTGGAGCAAATTAACGTGAGGCTTTTCAATTAAAAAGTGGCCGAAACTTCACATAGAACTACATTATAAGTATGATGGAGGGGGAGTTATATTTTAATCCAGTTCATCTATCCCAATTCTCTGGCAAGAGACATGTTCGCTGTACATACAAGAAGAAACAGGAGAGATGTTAAAAGGGAAAAATAAGTTTACTATGCTCAATTGTTCAATATATTATAATTGCAAGATTAGAGAATTAATATCAATATAATGAACGAAGTTGTAAATCTTGATGGTTATTGCACAGAGATATTTGTACCCACTGTTTAAGGGAAGATGGAAAGTTTATATTTTAAAAAAAATAACTTTTTTTTTAAAAAAAGAACAGAAGAATGTCAAAACAATACAATAGCAGCATTGTCAAATTGTCAAATACACACAGAGATGATTTATTGGATTTCATAACTGCCCCAATCTGTTTGCAAGTCTGGGTGGTTTACAGAATTGGCTTGCCGAACGTAAAAATTAAAAAAAAGTTTTAAAAAAATTAGAACTGCATCATCAACATGACCTCCATGGTAAGAAAATCGTTCTGTAAAAACTGGAATAATTCAGCAAAAGCTTTTAATTGCCTAAATTGGTTTTTTTTCTCCACCTTAGCAACTTTAAGATGTGTGGATTTCAACTCCCAGAATTCCCCAGCCAGCAAGCTTCCACACAGAAATCCACACATCTTAAAGTTGTGAAACACTGTCCTAAATAAACAAAAGTTTATTTTTTTTACTCATCTTGGGTTCATGAAGCGTGCGTTAAACCCAGAAATGAACTTCAAATTAAATCTGAAACATGAAATAAATTCCCGGGTTCAGAACGCGACTCTGGGCGTCCCCTGTTCTTTTTTTCTCTGCAAACATACATATTTTTTTTCCAAACTGGATTGTAAGTTTCCCTTTTTTGGGGGGGGGGGGTTGTTGTTAAATAAAGCAACAGCCCCATTGGCAGTAAGCAGGAGTTCAACCAGTTTGGCTAACGCTAAATTCCAAGATTACATAACTTAACCGAGCTGAAAAGTTCATGATTAGCCAACGAAGGCCACACCGAGTACTAAAAAGGGAAAGAAATCTGAAATGAGGAATATTTCTGCAAGGGTTACTGTACAGACAGCAATGCTTGCCTAAGGGTAGGAAGTCCTGAGGAAGTGGCTTCAAAAGAAGAGTGACCTCAAGTCAGTAAGGTCAGTTTCTGTGGACTCTGCCTTTCCTTGATTTCGGTTATCACCGGCACCACGCCCAGGTTGGGTCTCCCCGTATCTCAGTGACCGACGAGATACGACCCTGGAAAAGATGACCTCACAAGTTGGCAGAGGACTTTTGTTTTCCATCAGGTTCTACTACCAACCTTTGCACCGTGGAGAGTTGGATCACCTGATCGGAGGTCCTTCCGAAACCTCTACCACGAAACGTGGCACTTTGCAAGGGAAATGTGCCGCTTTCCGTGTGGGCAGTGGGGAAAAGTGATAACCGACAGGCCCGCACCAAGTTATGTAGGTGTCAGGTTTTGATGTCGTCTCGAATAAAATAAATTGCATTTCCAAACAGATAGTCTTTGAAGAAATCTTTCATTTTATTACGCACGGCAATCTGTCCCCGATCGTGGCGTAGCCAACTCTGACTTCCTGACCCCAAACCTTCCCTTTCTACTCCCCAATTCCCTGCATCTCATTGGCCTTCTTCCAAATCACTCTTCCCATATCTACTACTTAAGCTCCCAGGAATGTCCCCCCTCCCATCCCATCTCCTAGGGGATATTATCTTCAAGGAAAATAAGTAGGTGAGAAGTCAAGCGTCCTCTTGCCAGCTGCCCCCTCTTCTCCTTCTTATGTCAGCACTAGAGTAAATGCAGGTTGAAGTGCTGACATCAGGGAGCAGAGCAGATGTAGTATTCTGCAGGTTCTGACCAGTTCTAGAGAACCGGTAGTGGAAATTTTGAGTAGTTCAGAGAACCGGTAAATACCACCTCTGAATGGCCCGGCCCCCACCTATTTTCTGCCTCCCGAGTCCCAGCTGATCGGGAGGAAATGGGGATTTTGCAGTAACCTTCCCTGCCACGCCCACCAAGCCACACCCACCAAGCCATGCCACGCCCACAGAACCAGTAGTAAAAAAATTAGAATCACTGGAGCAGAGGTTGAATTCTAGTCCCTTTTGATCCTTCAATAGGGAGGATTTTTTTCCTAGTCACCATAGGGAGGGTTTGTCCCTGAGGCCCCAACTATCCATTATGGAAAAAACTCATTTCAGGGAGCTGATTGAGTGGCGTTCATAATTTCTTTAGGCTCGATAAATATAATCTTTAGAAAAGATTCTAGGGGCTTAATTGTGAGGAAGGGAGGGAGGGGGAGGGGAGGGAAAGAAGGAAGGGAGGGAAGGAGGAGAGTGGGAGGGAAGGAAGGAAGGCAAGTGGGAAGGAAGGAGAAAGAAGAGGGGGAAGGAAAAAAGGAAGGAAGGAAGGAAAGAAGGAGAGGGGGAGGGGAAGGGGAGGGAAAGAAGGAAGGGTGGAAGAGAGGAAGGGAGGAAGGAAGGAGAGGAGGGAAGGAGAAAGAAGGGGGGAAGAAAGGAGGAAGGGGGAGGGGAGGGAAAGAAGTCTCCAAAGAAGTGCGGCATATAAATCAAATTTTAAAAAAATCAAATAAAAAAAAAGAAGGAAGAAAGGAGAGGGAGAGAGAGAGGAAAGAAGGAAGGAAAAGGGAGGGAAGAAACAGGAAAGGGGAGGGAAAGAAGGGAGGGAGGGAGGAGAGGGGGAGGGAAGGAAGGAGAAAGAAGTGGGGGAAGGAAAAAAGGAAGGAAGGAGAGGGGGAGGGGAGGGAAAGAAGGAAAAGCGGAAGGGAGGAAGGAAGGAGAGGAAGGAAAGAAGGAAGGAAGGAGAAAGAAGAGGGGGGAAGGAAGGGAGGAAGGGGGAGGGGAGGGAAAGAAGGAAGGAAGGAGAGGGAGAGAGAGGAAAGAAGGAAAGAAAAGGGAAGGAGAAAACAGGAAAGGGGAAAGAGGGAAGGAAGGAAGGAAGGAAGGGAGGGAGGGAGGGATTTGTTACGGCCCACCATATCCTAATTCAAAGTACCGACTACATACTTCCCCTTGGAACATAAAGGGAAGAGAGGATCTGGCCAGGCCTTCCCCAACATTTGCGAGAGAAACAGACCATCATCTCCTATAAAGCAGGCAGATCTCCCTTTGCCTTGACTCAAAGGTATGTATGGCTAAACCAAAAAAAAAAACAAAACCCCGAGACATTTAGAGAAAGGGAAAGTTGAAAACATTACCTAAATATTCAATACTAAATTTAAAAAAAATAAAATAAAATTCCAACGAGGAAAAATTAAACGAAACTTTGGAAAAAAAATTACTATTCCAAGTGAATTTTCACGCAGAAGGAAAGAGCAGCAGGGGCTATTTTACGAAAAGACGTGAAAACGGGGTGGAAGCTCACTTAGCAAAGGTCTTTGCTTCCCCAGCAGAAATTTCGGGGCTCAAAATGTGGCCGTAAGTCGAGGACCAACCTGTACCGGTGTCGCTTCTTCCAAAGCAGTGTTTCTCAACCTTGGAAGTTTGAAGATGGGTGGACTTCAACTCCCAGAATTCCCCCAGCCAGTGGCACTCAGACAAAACCGCCATCAACGGGCACATAGAGATGGACCACATTTACACACCATTCAAAAGAGACAATCAAAAAGCTAAAAGATCACTGCACTTCCTGGCCAGAAATAAAATATCCACAAGAGCAGAGATTAACACAGTGTTTCTCAACCTTGGAAGCTTGAAGATGGGTGGACTTCAACTCCCAGAATCCCCCAGCCAGTGGCACTCAGACAAAACGGCCATCAATGGGCACATAGAGATGGACCACATTTACACACCATTCAAAAGAGACAATCAAAAAGCTAAAAGATCTCTACACTTCCTGGCCAGAAATAAAATATCCACAAGAGCAGAGATTAACACAGTGTTTCTCAACCTTGGTAGCTTGAAGATGGGTGGACTTCAACTCCCAGAATTCCCCCAGCCAGTGGCACTCAGACAAAACGGCCATCAACGGGCACATAGAGATGGACCACATTTACACACCATTCAAAAGAGACAATCAAAAAGCTAAAAGATCTCTACACTTCCTGGCCAGAAATAAAATATCCACAAGAGCAGAGATTAACACAGTGTTTCTCAACCTTGGTAGCTTGAAGATGGGTGGACTTCAACTCCCAGAATTCCCCCAGCCAGTGGCACTCAGACAAAACGGCCATCAACGGGCACATAGAGATGGACCACATTTACACACCATTCAAAAGAGACAATCAAAAAGCTAAAAGATCACTACACTTCCTGGCCAGAAATAAAATATCCACAAGAGCAGAGATTAACACAGAGTTTCTCAACCTTGGAAGCTTGAAGATGGGTGGACTTCAACTCCCAGAATCCCCCAGCCAGCGGCACTCAGACAAAACGGCCATCAACGGGCACATAGAGATGGACCACATTTACACACCATTCAAAAGAGACAATCAAAAAGCTAAAAGATCACTACACTTCCTGGCCAGAAATAAAATACCCACAAGAGCAGAGATTAACACAGTGTTTCTCAACCTTGGTAGCTTGAAGATGGGTGGAGTTCAACTCCCAGAATTCCCCCAGCCAGTGGCACTCAGACAAAACGGCCATCAACGGGCACATAGAGATGGACCACATTTACACACCATTCAAAAGAGACAATCAAAAAGCTAAAAGATCACTGCACTTCCTGGCCAGAAATAAAATATCCACAAGAGCAGAGATTAACACAGTGTTTCTCAACCTTGGAAGCTTGAAGATGGGTGGACTTCAACTCCCAGAATCCCCCCCAGCCAGCGGCACTCAGACAAAACCGCCATCAACGGGCACATAGAGATGGACCACATTTACACACCATTCAAAAGAGACAATCAAAAAGCTAAAAGATCACTGCACTTCCTGGCCAGAAATAAAATATCCACAAGAGCAGAGATTAACACAGTGTTTCTCAACCTTGGAAGCTTGAAGATGGGTGGACTTCAACTCCCAGAATTCCCCCAGCCAGTGGCACTCAGACAAAACAGCCATCAACGGGCACATAGAGATGGACCACATTTACACACCATTCAAAAGAGACAATCAAAAAGCTAAAAGATCACTACACTTCCTGGCCAGAAATAAAATATCCACAAGAGCAGAGATTAACACAGAGTTTCTCAACCTTGGTAGCTTGAAGATGGGTGGACTTCAACTCCCAGAATTCCCCCAGCCAGTGGCACTCAGACAAAACGGCCATCAACGGGCACATAGAGATGGACCACATTTACACACCATTCAAAAGAGACAATCAAAAAGCTAAAAGATCACTGCACTTCCTGGCCAGAAATAAAATATCCACAAGAGCAGAGATTAACACAGTGTTTCTCAACCTTGGAAGCTTGAAGATGGGTGGACTTCAATTCCCAGAATTCCCCCAGCCAGTGGCACTCAGACAAAACGGCCATCAACGGGCACATAGAGATGGACCACATTTACACACCATTCAAAAGAGACAATCAAAAAGCTAAAAGATCACTACACTTCCTGGCCAGAAATAAAATATCCACAAGAGCAGAGATTAACACAGAGTTTCTCAACCTTGGAAGCTTGAAGATGGGTGGACTTCAACTCCCAGAATTCCCCCAGCCAGCTGGGGATTCTGGGAGTTGAAGTCCACCCATCTTCAAGCTACCAAGGTTGAGAAACACTGTTCTAAAGAAATCCCCACTGAGGAGCAGAAGGAGAGACCAGCTGGACTGTTGAAAGGAGGCCATTGACGTATAGGTCAACGTCAAGGAGGTTTCCAGGAAGGAAGGACCTGGGTGGAAATCTCCAGGGTCAGCCAAGCGGAAAGCCTTTAAGGCTGGCCGAGTCTCAAGAATCTGGAGGCCCCCAACGACAGCTAGTCCTCTACTTATAACCATTCGTTCGGGGATGGCTCGAAGTCACGACGACCCTGGGGGGAAAAAATGTACTTAGGACTGGTTTTTCTCGCTTGCAACCGTTGCAGCGTCCCGGTGGTCACGTGGATCAAAATTCGGATGCTTGGCAACAACAGACTCATATTTATGAGTCAAAGTCAAGTCTAGGTCTATATTCAGCACTGGGATGAATGGAAAACGGACGAATGGAAAAACTATGGAGAAGGACGTATTTGCAAGGGTATCCCGATTCGTCCATCAGTAACCAGAATTCCCAACCGTGCTGGAGAACCGAAATATTTCACATACTACCCGTATTTACCCGTCAACAGAGGAGTCACAGCAGCTAGGAAAACACTAAACACTTTCTTTCTTTCTTTCTTTCTTTCTTTCTTTCTTTCTTTCTTTCTTTCTTTCTTTCTCTCTCTCTCTCTCTCTCTCTCTCTCTCTCTCTCTCTCTCTTTCTTTCTTTCTTTCTTTCTTTCTTGGTTCGATTTATATGCCGCCCTTCTCCGGAGACTCAGGGCGGCTTACAACATGTTAAGCAATAGCCTTCATACTTTTGTATATACCTGCTTAGTAGGGCTTTCGGGGGCCCCCCTAAGCGGTGTTCTTTTTTATATACAAAGTCAGCTTATTGCCCCCACAATCCGGGTCCTCATTTTACCTACCTCGGAAGGATGGAAGGCTGAGTCAACCTTGAGCCTGGTGAGATTTGAACTCGCAGTAATTGCAGGCAGCTGGTGCTACTTAACAGCACTTTAGTCTGCTGCACCACCAAGGCTCTATTTTGAATTTCATGAATATGGCACAGCGAGCAGATCCATAGATACCCCAGGAAGAGGCACAAAGAATGACCCCCCAAACGGAAAAATACTCAAGGCCGGGAGAATTTAAATTTTACCCCTTTGTATTTTACGGAAACTGTTTTGATCTCACGTCCAGATTTAAAGGAAGTTGGATACAAGGACCTTGCGAGAAAGGAAGGATCCAATTGGGTTGGAAGGACAAAAACTCAGGATATCAACCAGCTGAGATCATGTCCAAGGAGAATGATCCAGAATAAGTGTTAATGAAAGTGTTAATTAAAAAGTCACTAATTACCAAGCTGAGTTCCCTCCTATTTTGGTAAGAAATACACAAGGATAGAAGTGCAGGCAGTCCTCAACTCACAACGGTTCATTCGAAGTTACAACGAGACTGAGAAAAGTGACTTATGACCATTTTTCACACTTAACGACCGTTGAAGCATTCCCATAGTTATGTGATCGAAATCCAGATGCTTGGTGACTGACTCGTATTTATGACGGCGGCAGTGTCCCGGGGTCACGTGATCCGCTTTTGCAACCTTCTGACAAGCAAAGTCAATGGGGAAGCCACGATTCACTTCACAGCCATGTTATTAACGACTGTGGCAAAAAAAGGTCATAAAATGGGGCTAAATTCACTTAACAAAAGTTGCACTTAGCAAGAGAAATTTTTGACTCAATTGTCATCGTACTGTAGTTAAGTCTGTAAAAATAATGTTCTTTGGTCCTTCCAACGGAAAAAATAAACTTAGAAAATTACTATCCGACTGAATTTTCACATAGAATGAAATAATTAGCAAGGGTTATTTGGCAGGTACAGTGGTATCCACGCAGTGGTGAAATGTAAATTTTGTTACTACTGGTTCTGTGGGCGTGGCTTGGTGGAGGAGTAATATGACTGAGTGGGCGTGGCCAACTTTTTTTTTTTTTTTACTTTTAAAACCATTTTTTCTACAACCTCTTCGGCTGAAGAGGTTGTAAAAAAATTGCTTTTAAAAGCCTCTGACGATCCCAGCTGAATTGCCTGATCGGCAGAGGCTTTTTTTTCCTTTTAAAAACATTTTTTCTATAACCTCTTCGGCCGAAGAGATTGTAGAAAAAATGCTTTTAAAAGCCTCTGATGATCCCAGCTGAGCCGCGCGATCATCAGAGGCTTTTTTTTTTACTTTTAAAAGCATTTTTTCTACAACCTCTTCAGTTGAAGAGGTTGTAAAAAAATGCTTTTAAAAGCCTCTGACGATCCCAGCTGACTTGCCTGATCGGCAGAGGCTTTTTTTTCCTTTTAAAAACATTTTTTCTACAACCTCTTCGGCAGAAGAGGTTGTAGAAAAAATGCTTTTAAAAGCCTCTGATGATCCCAGCTGAGCTGCGCGATCATCAGAGACTTTTTTTTTTTTACTTTTAAAAGCATTTTTTTTGGCCGAAGAGGTTATAGAAAAAATGCTTTTAAAAATTAAAAAAAAGCCTCTGATGATTGCGCGGCTCAGCCGGGCAATGGGGGGGGGCAGGGATTTTTGCTACCGGTTCTCCGAACCATCCGCCTCCATCGCTACCGGATCGGGCGATCCGGTCCGAACCGGGAGCATTTCACCACGGTATTCATCCTTAATTGGTTCCAGAAGACACAATGACTATCAATATAAATATTCTGAAATAAATAAATCAATAAAAAATTGGGGGGGGGGAAATGTGATTGCTCAAGGAAGCAAACAATTTCTAGTATTTAGGACACTCGTCTACGCATCACTTCACGTTGCGAAAGAGGGCAAAGCTTGACGCAGAATTAATTCTCACCTAATATTCCGTTCTCTCAAAGCGAATTCCCTTGTTCGGCACTTGCCAAGAGTGGAATTATCACCCCAACACATCCTATTGCTTAGGAAAATAAACCCGGCTTCCCTCTCAGGGTTTACCACAACAATCTTTGGTTGCCAGCCTCAAAATGAGGTGAGTTTATTTACGGTTGCTTCAAAGCACTGACGGCGAACCCACTGAAGGGTCTTTCAGGAATGTCGGTCTGTAGGGAAGGGGTGTCAAACTCAATTTCACTGAGGGCCGAATCAGGGTTGTTGTTGTGACCCAGGCCCAAGTAAGGAGTAGGAAAATCAGTCCGTGAAAAAACAAACAAACTTTATTCGAACAGCTGAGAATGACTTCATTCCCAGCGTCATTCGACTAAATTAAAGCAAATTCCTCCCAACACAAATTCCTCAGTCCTATCGCAAACCTTGGTCCAATTAGGCAAACTGCCAAAGGCCTTTCTCGGCAAACATTCAGAAGTCACAGATATTTATTTATTTATTTATGTATTGGTTCGATTTATATGCCGCCCTTCTCCGGAGATTCAGGGCGGCTTACAATGCGTTAAGCAATAGCTTTCATACTTTTGTATATACCTGCTTAGTAGGGCTTTTGGCCCCCCCTAAGCGGTGTTCTTTTTTATACAAAGTCCGCTTATTGCCCCCACAATCTGGGTCCTCATTTTACCTACCTCGAAAGGATGGAAGGCTGAGTCAACCTTGAGCCTGGTGAGATTCGAATTTGCAGTAATTGCAGGCAGCTGGTGCTACTTAATAGCACTTTAGTCTGCTGCGCCACCAAGGCTCTTAGTCTTGGTGGCGCAGACACAAAAATAAATACAAGATGTAGACGAAGAAGACGACGAAGCTACCAACATTGTTTTCCGGCAAAACCCAAATGCCGTTGCTGGTCTGTTTTAAGCCTTATGGGAGGGGCCAATCATCTCCTGGCCTTACTCCTGAGTTGTCCTTTTTGCTTTAGCTGCTCTTGCCATCTGGCAGCTCTTCTCATGTGTGTACTAGGAACAGGCTCCTCCTGTTCCTCTGCCTCTCTGCTGTCAGCCTCTGGAGGCTCCAGAGTCCACACATCACTCCCCAATGGTCCTGGCCCCATCTCTGCCTCAGACGCAGAGCCCTCATCCGGGCCTTCCCCAGACTCCAGGACTGGCCCCTGTTCTTCCTCAGCCTCATCGCTGTCCGACTCCGCTGCCAGCTCCTCAGGCTGCTGGCGGACCACAACAGTTGTGTTTGATCTGGCGGAGGGGGGGAAAGGGGGCGTAGCCAGGGTAGGTGTGGCTAGCTCGACATTACTTGTGTTGGGGGGCGCCTGTATGGGCTCCCGAGCTCCATTTTCGGCTGCAACGGCCTCCTGCAACCCTCTGCCAGCAAAAACATAGCTCACGAGGGCTGTGCAAGCTCTGTTTTTGGCTGTGACGGCCTCCTGCAATCCTCTGCCAGTGAAAACATAGCTCAAGAAGGCCATGCAAGTTCCGTTTTCGGCTGCGATGGCCTCCTGCAACCCTCTGTCAGGGAAAACAGAGCTCAGGAGGGCCGTGTGAGCTCCGTTTTCGGCTGCGATGGCTTCCTGCAACCCTCTGCCAGAGAAAACGGAGCTCAGGAGGGCCGTGTGAGCTCCGTTTTCAGCCGCGATGGCCTCCTGCAACCCTTTGTCAGAGAAAACGGAGCTCAGTAGGACCGCACAAGCTCCGATTTTGGCTGCGACGGCCTCCTGCAACACTCTGCCAGTGAAAACATAGCTCAAGAAGGCCATGCAAGTTCCGTTTTCGGCTGTGACGGCCTCCTGCAACCCTCTGCCAGCGAAAACAGAGCTCAGGAGGGCCGTGTGAGCTCCGTTTTCGGCTGCGATGGCCTCCTGCAACCCTCTGCCAGAGAAAAAGGAGTTCCTTCCTTCCTTCCTTCCTTCCTTCCTTTCCTCCCTCCCTCCCTCCTATGGTGAAACAGTGATTAGAAAGCAGTATTGCAGGCTAACTCTGTCCACAGCTAGGAAGTTCGATCCTGACCAGCTCAAAGTCGACTCAGCCTTCCATCCTTCCGAGGTGGGTAAAATGAGGACCCAGATTATTGGGGGCAAATAGGCTGACTCCGTAAACTGCTTAGAGAGGGCTGTTAAGCACTGTGAAGCGGTATATAAGTCTAAGAGCTAATGCAACTGCTATTGTTGGTGCAAAGTTTGAAATTTCCCCGCCAGCTACCGCCCAGAAACGAAAATGGGGACGGGTAGGAGATTAGAAACACTGACCTTCCATTGTTCCTTCGGAAGCAGCTTCACCACTACGATGTCACCATTCAGGGCTCTGTTGCGAGCGACCACTCCGTCAATGAAAATATCCTGAGTGCCATCCTGGAAAAGAAACAATTTGTTTATATAGGACCATGATGGCGAACCTGTGTTCTTTCTTTCTTTCTTTCTTTCTTTCTTTCTTTCTTTCTTTCTTTCTTTCTTTCTTTCTTTTTCTTTCTTTCTTTTCTTTCTTTCTTTCCCTCCCTTCCACCTTCCTTCCCCCCCTCCCTCTCTCCCTCCTTCCTTCCTTCCTTCCTTTTGCTTTGGAAAATAGGCTGACCCCCTCCTCTCTGTGGCAGCCCCTCAAATATTGCTATCCTGGTCTCCCCTGGTCCTTCTCTTCACTAGACTAGCCATGTCTTCTGTCCATCTATGGTTCACTCAGATATCTTTTTCTTTCTCTTTCTTTCTTTCTTTCTTTTTTCTTTTTTTCTTTCTTTCTTCTTTTTCTTTCTCTCTCTCTCTCTCTCTCTCTCTCTCTCTCTCTCTCTCTTTCTTGTGCTTTGGAAAATAGCTTGATCCCCTCCTCTCTGGGGCAGCCTCTCAAATATTGGAAGATGCTATCCTGTCCCCGCTGGTCCTTCTCTTCACTAGACTAGCCATGTCTTCTGTCCATCCATGGCTCACTCAGATGTCTGTCTTTCTTTCTTTCTTTCTTTCTTTCTTTCTTTCTTTCTTTCTTTCTTTCTTTTTTTTCTTTCTTTCTTCTTTCTTTCTTTCCCTCCCTTCCACCTTCCTTCCTTCCCTCCCTCCCTCCTTCCTTCCTTCCTTCCTTTTGCTTTGGAAAATAGCTTGACCCCCTTCCTCCTCTCTGTGGCAGCCCCTCAAATATTGGTAGATGTTATCCTGTCTCCCCTGGTCCTTCTCTTCCCTAGACTAGCCAGGCCCAGTTCCTGCAACCGTTCATCATGCGGTCATTCATCATGCGGTCGTTAAGCGAATCTGGCTCCCTTCGTTGATTTTGCTTGTCAGAAGTCAGCTGGGAAAGTCCCAAAGGGTAACCCCGGAACGCTTCAACCGTCATAAATACACGCCGGTTGCCAAGCGCCTGGATTTTGATCACGTGACCACGGGGATGCTACGACGGTTGTAAGTGTGAAACCTGGTCATAAGCACTTTTTTTCCTGTGCCGTCGTAACTTTGAACAGTCACTAAGCGAATGGTTGTAAGTCGGGGACTATCTATATATTGTACAGATGTGCACAGGGTCTCCAATGGCCTGACAAGCCTTAAAGTTGCCAAGATTGGACACCTCTGATGATGGAAGTACAGGTAAGTCCTCGACTTACGACCACAATGGAACCCAAGGCTTATGCTGCTAAGTGAGAAATTTGTTAAGTGAGCTTTGCCCCGCTTTACCACCCCTCTTGCCCCCGTTGCTAAGCAAATCGCTGCAGTTGTTAAGTGAGTAAAATGGTTGTTAAGTGAATCCGGCTTCTCCACTGACTTTGCTTTGTCAGAAGGTCGCAAAAGGGGATGGCATGACCCCCCCCCCCGGGCCGTCATAAATATAAACAGTTACCAAGCATCAGAATGTAAACCGAATGCTGCAATGGTCATAAGTGTGAGAAATTTATTTATTTATTTATTTATTTATAAAATTTGAAATGGTCTTAAGTCCCTTTTTTTCAGTGCCGTTGTAACTTTCACTAACCGGTCACTAAACGAACTGTTGTAAGTAGAGGCCAATCTGTAATTTTTCGACAAATTTTTTGAAAACTGAGAGGTGTGTTAAGGAACGAGCTGGGCTGTGCTTCAAAGGTTTTCTGCTAGGTATTTCTCTTCCTTGCTAGATCGTTCCAAATTTAAAGTTATGGAGCCCTTTTATAATTCAGATTTTTTCCCCCAAATCCTGTTATATTACTATTGGCTAAATTGACGCTTGCAAATGCAGTATATCAGGGGTGAAATCCAGCAGGTTCTGACAGGTTCTGGAGAACCGATAGTGGAAATTTTGAGTAGTTCGGAGAATCGGCAAATACCACCTCTGGCTGGTCCCCAGAGTGGGGTGGGAATGGGGATTTTGCAATATCCTTCCCCCTGGAGTGGGGTGGGAATGGAGATTTTGCAATATCCTTCCCCCTGGAGTGGGGTGGGGATGGAGATTTTGCAATATCCTTCCCCTGGAGTGGGGTGGGGATGGAGACTTTGCAGTATCCTTTTCCCTGGAGTGGAGAGGGAATGGGGATTTTGCAATATCCTTCCCCTGGAGTGGGGTGGGGATGGAGACTTTGCAGTATCCTTTCCCCTGGAGTGGAGAGGGAATGGGGATTTTGCAATATCCTTCCCCTGGAGTGGGGTGGGGATGGAGACTTTGCAATATCCTTCCCCTGGAGTGGGGTGGGGATGGAGACTTTGGAGTATCCTTTCCCCCGGAGTGGGGTGGGAATGGGGATTTTGCAACATCCTTCCCCTGGAGTGGGGTGGGGATGGAGACTTTGGAGTATCCTTTCCCCCGGAGTGGGGTGGGAATGGGGATTTTGCAACATCCTTCCCCTGGAGTGGGGTGGGAATGGGGATTTTGCAATATCCTTCCCCTGCCACGCCCACAGAACTGGTAGTAAAAAACCTTGAATTTCACCACTGCAGTATATAAAACTAAGCACACAGTGGTAGAATGAGTATTCTTAACGTTCACAGTTAACCAATATTATTTCATGTTCAAGGTAAGACTCAACCTCTTTAAATTATCCCTACACCTTGGAGTAACCCAGTTGTTTCATCTTATAAATGTGTGGCCCTGCTACTTCGAATCTTTGAAAAAAGTCTTTCTCTCTCTAACCAATGTTTCCCATTCAGCTGTCCTTATTGAGATAAACATAGACTCAAATGATACCTTACAATATAACAAAAATTATTAGAAATTTTAACATATTTGCAAAAGTGGAGCATTTCCCACTTTTAAGTAGCTCTTCTTAAAAAAAATCAAAGTCGGGGGAGGGAAAAAAAGTTTTCTGCTGAACCTCTCAAACAAACACAAGGACACGGGAGGGGGGGAAAAAAATCTTTCGTGGCTCCCAACTCCGGTGATGTCAGCACCAGAGAACAGGTGCTCCGGAGAAAATCGGTCGCTCTACGTGCCAAATTGAAGCCGCGGCGGTTTAGAAGTGGCGAGAGAGGAAGCGCAGATGGGGGTATTTTCCCATCATGAGGTGCCTGCCGAGGAAAATGTACTTTTCCCTCTAATCACACCTCCAGGCTGGAGTAGCCACAAATATTTTATTTTCTAGCAACGTCGATACAGCGCTGGGGAGCTGACCCCGCCAGGCCCTTCTCCCGTCTCAAGACGCGTCTAAATCTTTGCAGCCGGAGAGTTCGACAGCTGGTTCGAGGCTGCCTCCCATGATCCGATGCCGAAAAATTGCAAAGCTTGTTGGACGAAATCGCTCGGCCTGGAAGCCAGATTTTCGGCTTTGCCGTCCCATCCCCCGCATCTCTCTCCGCCCCTGCAAGTAATCCCACCGCAGAGTTACATCACTCGGCACCCCTGTTGGGACGTGCCAAGAGGGTGACACAAAAGCCAGTTTCTTTGCCCTGGTTTCGTTGTGCTTTTTGCCTTATCGCACACCAGGAAATTTAAAGCTGGCAGGGCCTTGCGGTCCGCTCGAAACGCTGGAAGGAATGCTCTCGGCTTCACGTTGCTCGGCTTTTGGCAAATAAACTGATTTTGGTTTGACAGATTCGTTCACCTGTTCCTCGAGCTTGGTTAGGTTAGGAGTTTTTCTCTCACCCAACTCGCTGCAGCAAAGCCCGTTTCCCCAGTTACCTGGGAATGTGGCTGGACAGTCCTTGACTTAGAACAGAACAGAACAAAACAATAAGAGTTGGAAGGGACCTTGGAGGTCTTCTAGTCCAACCCCCTGTTGAGACAGGAGACCCTTTACCTGTCCAGTCTTTTCTTAAAAACTTCCAGTGTTGGAACATTGACAACATCTATCTATCCATCCATCCATCCATCCATCCTCTATCTATCTATCTTATCTATCTATCTATCTATCATCTATCTATCTATCTATCTATCTATCTTTTGTCTAACTTATCTATCTATCTTTCTATCTATCATTTGTCTATTTATCATTTGTCTATCTATATATCTATCCATCCATCATCTATCTATCATCTATCTATCTATCTATCGTCTATCTATCCATCCATCCATCCTCTATCTATTTGTCTATCTATCTATCTATCTATCTATCTATCTATCTATCTATCTTTTGTCTAACTTATCTATCTATCTTTCTATCTATCATTTGTCTATTTATCATTTGTCTATCTATATATCTATCCATCCATCATCTATCTATCATCTATCTATCTATCTATCGTCTATCTATCCATCCATCCATCCTCTATCTATTTGTCTATCTATCTATCTATCTATCTATCTATCTATCTATCTATCATTTGTCTATCTACCTACCTATCTATCTATCTATCTATCTATCTATCTATCTATCTATCTATCTATCATTTGTCTATCTATCTATCTATCTATCCATCATTTGTCTATTTGTCTATCTATCTATCTATCTATCTATCATTTGTCTATCTATCATTTGTCTATCTATCTATCTATCTATCATTTGTCTATCTATCATTTGTCTATCTATATACAGTATCTATCCATCCATCCATCATCCACCATCTATCTATCTATCTATCTATCTATCTATCTATCTATCTATCATCTATCTATCATCTATCTATCTATCATCTATCTATCTTTTGTCTGTCTATCTATCTATCTATCTATCATTTGTCTATCTATCCATCCATCCATCATCTATCTATTTATCATTTGTCTATTTATCTATACATCATCTATCTATCTATCTATCCATCCATCATCTATCTATCTATCTATCTATCTATCTATCTATCTATCTATCATTTATCTGTCTGTCTGTCTGTCTGTCTGTCTGTCTGTCTATATATCGGAATAGAGCTTGAAGGGACCTTGGAGGTCTTCTAGTCCAACCATCTGCTCAAGCAGGAGAGACCCTATACAGACAAATAACTGTCCAGTCTCTTCTTAAAAGAATCCAGCGATGAAGCACCCACAACTTCTGGTGGCAAACTGTTCCACTGGCTAATTGTTCTCACTGCTAGGAAGTTTCTCCTCAATTCTCTCCTTGATTGATTTCCACCCATTGCTTCTTGTCCTGCCTTCAGGTGCTTTGGACAATATGTTGACCCCCCTCTTCTTTATGGCAGCACCTCAAATACTGGAAGACTGTTATCATATCAGCCCTTGTCCTTTTTTTCACTAGACTGGACATACCCAATTCCAGCAACTGCTCTTTATATGTTTTAGAGCCTCCAGCCCCCTAATCCTCTTTGTTGCTCTTCTCTGCACTGTTTCCAGAGTCTCCACACCTTTTTTACATCGTGGCGACCAAAACTGGATGCAAGATGATTCTTAAGTGAGTTTTGCCCCATTTTACGACCTTTCCTGCCACAGTTGTTAAGCGAATCACGACCATGGTTAAGTGAATAACATTGTTATGCGAATTTGGCTTCCCCGTCAACTTTGCTTGTCCGAAGGGCATCAGACGACCCTGGGGACACTGCAACCGTCATAAATATGAGTCAGCTACCAAGTCTGAATTTTGATCACCTGATCACGGGGTTGTCGCGACTTAAGCAGATCCACTTAACAGCCAGGTGGTTCGCTTAACAACTCTGGCAAAAAGGTCATAAAATTGGGCACCCCTCACTTAACGACCGTCATGCTTAGCAATGGAGGCTCGGGTTCCAATTTTGGTCGCTGTAACTAGATTAGACTACTGTAACAAAGCTCAAACTGCCCAAGGAGCTGCTGATCCACTTCTACAGGGGAACTATTGAGTCTGTCATCTGCACCTCCATAACTGTCTGGTTTGGTTCTGCAACCCAACAAGACAGACAGAGACTTCAGAGGATAATTAGAACGGCAGAAAAAACAATTACTACCAACCTGCCTTCCATGGAGGTCCTGTATACTGCAGGAGTCAAAAAGAGGGCTGGGAAAATATTTACAGTCCCCTCGCATCCTGGACATAAATTGATTCTACTCCTACCCTCAAAACGACGCTATAGAGCACTGCATACCAGGACAACTAGACACAAGGACAGTTTTTCCCCCCATGCCATCACTCTGCTAAACAAATAATTCCCTCAACACTGTCCAACTATTCACTAAGTCTGCATTACTATTACTATTAATCTTCTCATCATTCCCACTATCCTTCCACTTATGACTGTATGACTGTAATTTTGCTGCTTGCATCCTTAAGATTTATATTGATATTGTTTCCTGATTGCTTATTTGTACCCTATGACTATCATTAAGTGTTGTACCTTAGGATTCTTGATGAACGTATCTTTTCTTTTATGTACACTGAGAGCCTATGCACCAAAGACAAATTCCTTGTGTGTCCAATCATACTTGGCCAATAAAGAATTATGTTCTGTTCTATTCTATTCTATTCTATTCTATTCTATTCTATTCTATTCTATTCTATTCTACTATTCTATTCTATTCTATTCTATTCTATTCTATTCTATTCTATTCTATTCTATTCTTTTTTTTCTTTTTTTTTAATTTGATTTATATGCCGCCCTTCTCCGGAGACTCAGGGCGGCTTACAATGCGTTAAGCAATAGCCTTCATCCTTTTGTATATTTTATACAAAGTCAGCTTATTGCCCCCACAAACTGGGTCCTCAATTTACCTATCTTAGAAAGGATGGAAGGCTGAGTCAACCTTGAGCCTGGGGAGATTTGAACTTGCAGTAATTGCAAGCAGCAGATGTTAATAACAGTGCTTTAGTTCACTGTACTATTAGGCTCATTCTATTCTATTCTATTCTATTCTATTCTATTCTATTCTATTCTATTCTATTCTATTCTATTCTATTCTATTCTATTCTGTAGGGGTGTCAAACTTGATTTCATTGAGGGCCGCATCAGGGTTGTGTTTGACCTCGGGGGGGTGGGGGGTGGCCAGCTTTATGTCACTCGTGTCCGGGGTGCTTGTGGTGGCCCAAGTGCTCTGCCAGGTAAAAGAGGCTCGCGAGCTCCATTTTCAGCTGCGACGGCCACTTGCAACGCTCTGCCAGTGTTTGCGTCTTCGCTGGCAGACGCAAACGGGCCGGTCCTTCGCTGTTTCCAGGGTGGCCCCGTGAGCCAGATCTAACCCCTGGACCAGGGGTGAAATGCTACCGGTTCAGGCCGGTTCACAACTGTGCCGCGCGATCGTCGGAACCTTTTTTAAAAAACTTTTTTAAAGCATTTTTTTACTACCGGTTTGGGCAACTAGGTAGTTAAAAAAATGCTTTAAATTTTTTTTTAAAAAAAAGCTTCCGACAATCGTGCGGCACAGCTGTGATCGTTGGAAGCTCTTTTTTTTTTTTTTTTTACTTTTTTAAAGCATTTTTTTACTACCTATTCGCCCGAACCGGTACAAAAAAAAAAAATGTTTTAAAAAAGTTTTAATATGATTGAGATCATTATAATACAAGAATTGCAGAATTATATAAAATATAACATAAAGACGTATTATCATTGGATCGATTTAGGATGATGAATGTTATCATATACATTAATTCAAATTTTAGAATATTTTGTATAAAATGAGGGAAGAATAGCTACGGTTAAAGAAATGATTAATGAGGACAATAAATACATAAGATATATATTAAATTGATAATATGAGAATTTAGGTAAACTGTAAGCTATGAATATGGTGAAGATGCACAAAGGACTTGTAACCAGCTGACACACTGGGTGTAATTGAAGATGGTTTTTATGTTTTTATGTATGTTTGTTTAAAAATTAAAAAAAAAAAAGTTTTAAAAGAGGTTCCCATGATCGCACGCCACAGCTGATTTTCTCCTCCCCCCTTGCTGTTCTACTTACCTTCCCAAGCCTCCTTTTGGTGTGTATTGTGCATGTGTGTGCAGCAGGGTGGATAAAAATCAATGATCTTTTTTTAAAAAATCAAAAAAATCAGATTTTTTTGATTTAAATCGGATTTTTTTTATTTAAATCGGATTTTTTTGGATTTTTATCTAATTTATTTTAATAAAAAACTTTTGGGGTAAAAATCTATCGTAAGATAGTTTTCTATTTAAGATACATAAATAATTTAGTTTATTCAGCATGAAATGGAGCTTAGTTATGTAGCAGGAGGCTGTCTATTCTGCAACACTGGGACCATCGGTGAGTCAACAGCGGGTCAAAGGAGTAGCAGAGATGACAGTTGCTCTTTAAAAATTATGATTTAAATTTTTATAAAATGTTTTATAGATGGCACTTAGATCCTAAGAAATTGTCGTGCATGTACCCTAATGTTCAACCAAAATGCTGGAGATGTGATTGCCTAGATGCCACATATTATCATGTGTGGTGGACTTGTAAGAAAGTGAAGGCTTTTTGGATAAAAATTTGGTGGGTTATGCAGAATGTTTTGAAGAAAAAAATTCAGTTTTCTCCACAATTGTTTTTATTGGGTATAGTTAAGGGTTTTACATTGGGTGAAACAAAGTTGATATTGTATATGATAACAGCAGCGAGATTACTGATAGGCCAATATTGGAAAAATGAAGCTATGCCTACTATTGAAGAATGGACTTTGAAGATGGCCAGTTTTGCAGAGATGGCGAAGATTTCAGCATATCTAAAAGATCGCTCACAAGAGACTTATGTATGGGAGTGGAAAAAGTGGATAGATTATGTGCAGAATAAATATCAAACTAGGAAATACCAGATAGCTTTTAACTGAAAGTATTATATAGAGATAGAATAATTGAATTTTGTGAAGATGTGAAAAATATACAGCGGGTGGAGGGGTTCAAGTTTTATAAAAAGGGGATTTTGATTTGGATTATATTTTGTGGAAGTCCGGGGGGGAGGGGAGGGCTAGGGGGGGTCAGGGAGGGTTGGGGGGGGAAATTGGGGAGAAAATGTAATTTTTTTTTTTTTTTTAATTTGATTTATATGCCGCCCTTCTCCGGAGACTCAGGGCGGCTTACAATGTGCTCAGCAATAGCCTTCATCCTTTTGTATATTTATACAAAGTCAGCTTATTGCCCCCACAAACTGGGTCCTCATTTCACCTACCTTAGAAAGGATGGAAGGCTGAGTCAACCTTGAGCCTTGGCGAGATTCGAACCCTGCAGTAATTGCAGGCAGCTGGTCTTAATAAGCTTAATAACAGGGTGCCTTAAACCCCTGTAGTACCAAGGCTCTTACCAAGTACCAAGTTTTTAATTGTAAAACTTTTTCAATTAAAAAAAAAATTATGATTTAAATCGAGTCGAATTAAATCAAGCCTTTTTACTAGTGATTTAAATCGTGATTTCAATCAACTCGATTTAAATCAAATCCACCCTGGTGTGCAGCGCGCACTCGGCACGCGGCCAGCGAGTTCAGATTTCACCACTGCGCATCATGTCAACGATTCTTGCCCTTCGGGGACATCAGCGCTCGCTGTGCTTCCCTGCCAAATACCTGAAGCCATCAAAGCCTGAAAGGGCCGAAGCCCACTCTGCAAAAAGCCCACTCCTCAAAAAACAATGAGGTTGTTTCCCTGAAGTTCTCTCCCTTGGTTTTCTTGTCCCACCAGAGGTGGGGGGGGAAAAAAAATCTGAATCTTGCCACAAACTTTCCTGGGGTTTCTCCCAAAGGGACACTGAATGACAGAGCAAACCCATCAATGGAACGGATTGCCTCCGGAATGTTGTGGGTGCTTCAACAGGGGAGGTTTTTAAGCAGAGGCTGGTCAGCCGTTTGTGAAATTCAATTTTTTTTTACTACCGGTTCTGTGGGCGTGGCTTGGTGGGCGTGGCGTGGCTTGGTGGGCGTGGCAGGGAAAGGATACTGCAAAATCCCCATTCCCACCCCACTCCAGGGGAAGGATATTGCGAAATCCCCATTCCCATCCCACTCCAGGGGAAGGATATTGCAATATCTCCATTCCCACCCCACTCCAGGGGAAGGATACTGCAAAATCCCCATTCCCACACCACTCCAGGGGAAGGATACTTCAAAATCCCCATTCCCACACCACTCCAGGGGAAGGATACTGCAAAATCCCCATTCCCACCCCACTCCAGGGGAAGGATATTGCAAAATCTCCATTCCCACCCCACTCCAGGGGAAGGATATTGCAAAATCCCCATTCCCACCCCACTCCAGGGGAAGGATACTGCAAAATCCCCATTCCCACACCACTCCAGGGGAAGGATACTTCAAAATCCCCATTCCCACACCACTCCAGGGGAAGGATACTGCAAAATCCCCTTTCCCACTCCACTCCAGGGGAAGGATATTGCAAAATCTCCATTCCCACCCCACTCCAGGGGAAGGATATTGCAAAATCTCCATTCCCACCCCACTCCAGGGGAAGGATACTGCAAAATCCCCATTCCCACACCACTCCAGGGGAAGGATACTGCAAAATCCCCTTTCCCACCCCACTCCAGGGGAAGGACACTGCAAAATCCCCATTCCCTCCCCACTCCAGGGGAAGGATATTGCAAAATCTCCATTCCCACCCCACTCCAGGGGAAGGATACTGCAAAATCCCCATTCCCACACCACTCCAGGGGAAGGATACTTCAAAATCCCCATTCCCACACCACTCCAGGGGAAGGATACTGCAAAATCCCCATTCCCACCCCACTCCAGGGGAAGGATATTGCAAAATCTCCATTCCCACCCCACTCCAGGGGAAGGATATTGCAAAATCCCCATTCCCACCCCACTCCAGGGGAAGGATACTGCAAAATCCCCATTCCCACACCACTCCAGGGGAAGGATACTTCAAAATCCCCATTCCCACACCACTCCAGGGGAAGGATACTGCAAAATCCCCTTTCCCACTCCACTCCAGGGGAAGGATATTGCAAAATCTCCATTCCCACCCCACTCCAGGGGAAGGATATTGCAAAATCTCCATTCCCACCCCACTCCAGGGGAAGGATACTGCAAAATCCCCATTCCCACACCACTCCAGGGGAAGGATACTGCAAAATCCCCTTTCCCACCCCACTCCAGGGGAAGGACACTGCAAAATCCCCATTCCCTCCCCACTCCAGGGGAAGGATATTGCGAAATCTCCATTCCCACCCCACTCCAGGGGAAAGATATTGCAAA
This sequence comes from Pantherophis guttatus, assembly GCF_059756535.1. NCBI lineage: Eukaryota > Metazoa > Chordata > Lepidosauria > Squamata > Colubridae > Pantherophis > Pantherophis guttatus. The sequence continues at coordinate 4,371,754 of NC_142068.1, read as the reverse complement.
ATCTCCATTCCCTCCCCACTCCAGGGGAAGGATACTGCAAAATCCCCATTCCCTCCCAACTCCAGGGGAAGGATACTGCAAAATCCCCATTCCCTCCCCACTCCAGGGGAAGGATATTGCAAAATCCCCATTCCCACCCCACTCCAGGGGAAGGATATTGCAAAATCTCCATTCCCACCCCACTCCTGGGGAAGGATATTGCTAAATCTCCATTCCCATCCCACTCTGAGACCGGCCAGAGGTGGTATTTGCCGGTTCTCCGAACTACTCAAAATTTCCGCTACCGGTTCTCCAGAACCTGTCAGAACCTGCTGGATTTCACCCCTGGTATAGGGTCTCCTTTTGAGGAGGGGGTTGGACTAGAAGTCCTCCAAAGTTCCTGCCTGTGATTCTATAATTCTGAGATAGATAAATAAGATACGTAGCAGACAGAAGGATGAATGGATGGATGTGTGGATGGAGGGATGGATATTGTCAACCATTGTGTGGAATGGTATAGGGCTGTGATGGCAAACCTGTAGGCACGCAAGCGTTGCCCTAGCTCAGCTCCAGCGTACATGCACACTGACCAGCCAGCTGATTTTTGGGCCTTCCGGGCCCACCGGAAGTCAGAAAACGGGCTGTTTCTGGCCTCCAGAGGGCCTCCGAGGGGGTGGGGAAGGCTGTTTTTGCCCTCCCCAGGCTCCAAGAAAGCCTCTGGAGCCTGGGGAGGGCGAAAAACGGGCCTACTGGGCCCACCGTGTTATTGCGTGCCAAAAGCGGGGGGAACACGGGGGGGTCACGCACACATGCACGGGGAGGGGCTTTGAATGATGGGTGTGGGCACACACACGCGCGACCCGCTCGCACTCCCTCCACTTTTGGCACGCGACGGCAAAAAGGCTAGCCATCACTGGTATAGGGTCTCCTACTTGAGCAGGGGGTTGGACTAGAGGACTTCCAAGGTCCCTTCCAACTCGGTTATTCTAAGGACACACTCAGAGAACTTATTTTGCCCTCATTATTAACCACGGCTCTCGGTGGCTCTGAGTGTTTCTCAACCTGGCGACTTTAAGACGTTTTCTGAGTCACGGTTCAAAGGAAGGATAAAAGCCACTCACGGAGGCCCTTCATTCCCAGCAGAGGAGGGTTTCTCAACCTTTTTGGTGCTTTGGAAAATAGGTTGAAACCTCCCTCCCCCCCCCACACACACTCTTCTTTGTGGCAGCCCCTCAGATATTGAAACATTGCCCATTCATGGTGCTTTTCCGAACAACAACTGGACTTTCTGAGTGTTTTTCCTGGGGGGGGGGGGGAAGTTTCCCTCATCATCCAAGAAGCTTCTTCAATTGCAACCAGCCTGCCCTTCCACAGAAGACCTGTAGGTTATGTGGGGTCAGAAGGAGGGTTGAGGAAATATCTACAGACACTTCACATCCTGGACATAAACTGGTCCAACTCCTCCCCTCGGGACGGTGGTACAGGGCCCTCCATGCCAAAACAACTAGACACAAAGACTGTGTTTTTTTTCCCCCCTCGTGCCATCACTTTGCTGAACACCTAATCCTCACAATATTGGTTTATGTCTTAAGTATATTTACCCACGTTGCATGGCTGTACTACTATTATCCTTGTCTCATCTGTTTCACTACCTTCTCCTAATGCCATTGTTTTTGTTATTATTACTAATCTGTTGCTTTGGATGTACACTGACATCCAAATTCCTTGCATGTCTAACCATAACTTCTTCTTCCCCTCCTCTCCTTCTTTCCTCCTCCTCCTCTCCTTTTCCCTCCTTCCTTTTTCTCTTCTCCTTCTCTTCTTCTTTCCTCCTCTTCATCTTTTCTTTCTTCTCCCTCTCCTTCTCCCTCCTCTCCCTCCTTCTTCTGCTCTCCTTTCCTTCTCCTCCCCTTCTCCTCCTCTCCTTTCCTCCTCCTCCTCCTCCTCATCTTTTCCTTCTCCTTCTCCTTCGTCTCCCTCCTTCTTCCTCTTCTCTCCTCCTCTCCATCTTTCCTTCTCTTCCTCCTCTCCTTCTCCTTCTCCCTCCTTCCTTTTTCTCCTCTCCTTCTCTTCCTCTTCTTTCCTCTTCCTCTTCTTCTTCTCCCACTCTTCCGCCCTCTCCTCCCTCCTTCTTCTCCTTCTTTCCTTCTCCTTTTCTTCTTCTCCTTCTTCTCCTTCTTCCTCCTTCCTTTTCTTCTCCTTCTCCTTCTTTCCTTCTCCTTTTCTTCTTCTCCTTCTCCCTCCTTCCTTTTCTTCTCCTTCTCCTCTTCTTTCCTCCTCCGCTCTTTATCTTTTCCTTCTTCTCCCTCTCCTCCCTCTCCCTCCTTCTTCTCCTCCTCTCCTCCTCATCTTTCCTTCTTCTCCTCCTCCTCTTCTCCTTCTCCTTCTCTCTCCTTCTTCTTTTCTCCTCTCCTTCTCTTCCTCTTCTTTCCTCCTTCTTCTCCCTCTCCTCCGCCCTCTTCTCCCTCCTTCTCCTTCTTCTTCTTCTCCTTCTTCCTCCTTCCGTTTTGTCCTCTCCTTCTCCTCTTCCTCTTCTTCTTTCCTCCTTCTTCTCCCTCCTCTCCCTCCTTCTTCTCCTCTCCTCCTCTCCTTCTCCTTTCCTCCTCCTCTTTCTTCTTTCTTCTTCTTCTACTGCCTGATGAAGGCCTCTTCTGCATGTTTCCAACCCATTACAGTCCTGAGGTTTTCTTTTGCCAACTGGGCCCACCATACTTGCTGATGTTGTCCATCCACCTTGTTTTAAGTCTCTTTCATTGACGCTTTTTTATCAAGCGGGATCCATTCTACGACTGCCTTGGTCTCATCACATTTGGCCACAGAAAGTATTCTAATTCTAAGAAGCTCCTTCAAGTTCAGAAGCTCCTTCAGAAAGAACTGAAGAAGCTTCTTGGATGAGGAGCGAAACGTTTTTTCAAAGGGGAAAAAAAAACCCCGAGAAGGTCCAGTTCATCCATGATAGATTGATATAGTCAGATAGACAGAGACAGATCAATCTATCAATCAACTATCGGTCGATCACTCAATTTATCTATCAATCGATCATCTGTCAATCGATCGAACGCTCGGTCTGTCAATCTATCTATCATCAGTCGATCACTCAATCAATCTATCTATCACTCAATCTATCCATCTATCTGAAGGGCTGGGTGATTTTCCACCGGTGGATGGAGTCCCCTTCTCTGTCTGTCCGTGTGAAGTTGGCCAGGGCAGCAAAGAGATCAGGGAGAAATTCAACCTGGAGGTAGGGAGGAGATTTTCTGACGGTGAGAACGGTCGGCCAGTAGAGCAGAGGTTGCCTTCGGAGGTTGTGGGGGCTTCATCCCTGGAGGCTTTCGGGAAGAGGCTGGACTCCCCTCTGTCGGGGATGGTGGTGGGGGGGCGGTCTCCTGCTTGGGCAGAGGGGGGTTGGACTAGATGACCTACAGGGTCCCTTCCTAATTTGTTAATCTGTTAATCTCTTGCCCCTCCATCAATCCAGAGGCAGAGGGATGTTCACCCCACATGAGCTCCCCAATTGCTGGACTTTACAGGATTACTCACTGGAGAAGGAATGAAGGCATCGTGGTATTTCTTGGGGTTTATCCTTAGGGGTCCCTGAAGAGAGAGAGAGAGAAAAAAAAAGGGAAACATTGAAATTAGATTTCAGCAAAGAAGACGCTTTCATGTGACACTTTAATGTAAGCCTGAATTGAAATCAGCGGGCCACTTCCTAGTGAGGCAAAACTTACTACAGGTAGTCCTCGACTTACAACAGAGCTCGCTTAGTGACCGTTCAAAGTTACAACGGCACCGAAAAACGGGACTTGCGACCATTTTTCGAAGTTACCGCCTTCGCAGCAGTCGCTGCAAATTCAGACGCTTGTCCACTGGTTCGAATTTATGACCGTTTGCTGGGTCCCGAGGTCACGTGATCCCAGAGGTGGGCTTCAAAAATTTTAGCAAGGGGTTCTCTGCCTGGTTGCTGAGTGGGCGTGGCCATGATGGGCATGGCCTAGTCGGCCTCCTGCACCGGGGGGGGGCATTTTTGCCCTCCCTGGGCTCCAGAGGCTTTCCTTGAGCCTCCGGGAGGGCAAAAATGGCCTCCCCAGGCACCGGAGGCCCTCTGGAGGCCGGAAACGGGCCCATTTCTGGTCTTCCCGAACTTCCGGTAGGCCCGTTTTTTGCCCTCCCCAGGCTCCAAAGGCTTTCCTTGAGCCTCTGGGAGGGCAAAAACGGCCTCCCCAGGCTCCGGAGGCCCTCTAGACCCTTTTTTCGCCCTCTCCGAGCCTCTGCACTCACCCTGCACTTACCTGCAACCAAAACGGGCTGCTTGGGGACTCCTGGGAGGGGAGGGGCGGGGTGGGCGGGGCGGGGCAAACCTGGACTGGGATTTTGGGGTTCTCCGAACTGCATAGAATCTTAGCTAGAGGTTCTCCCGAACCCTTGCGAACCCCCAGCAGCCCAGCCCTGCGTGATTCCCTTTTGCGACCTTCTGACAAGCAAATAAAAAATAATAATAAAAAGGAAAAATAATAAAATAATAACCCCCGGCCATCCAATTACAATCATCCGTAAAAAAAGGTTATCTTCGCCATTATTTGATGGTGGGGAAGGGGGAAGGAAGAACGATTACCGTATTTTTCAAACTATAAGACCTAAATTTACAGGAGGAAAACAAGAAAAAAATAGTTTTTGGCCACCGCGCATCACGTTTTCGCCCTCCCAGGCTCCCAAAAGGACTCTGCATTCCTCTGCACAGCCTGTTTTCACAAAAAATGTGCCCATTTTTGGCCTGCCGAGTGCTTTTGGGGGCCGGGGAGGGCAAAAATGCGATGCGCGGAGGGCTTGGGAGCCAAAAAACTCCCATATTCAGTCTATAAAAGGTTCCCCTCGCACATATGTGCTACTTGTTCCCGACTCTAGGGGGCAGTGCTCATCTCCATTTCAAAGCCGAAGAGCCAGCGCTGTCCAAAGACGTCTCCGTGGTCATGTGGCCGGCATGGCTCAACACTAAAGGCGCACGGGACACTGTTCCCTTCCCACCAAAGGTGGTCCCTATTTTTCTAGTTGCATTTTTTACCTGCTTTCGAACTGCTAGGTTGGCAGAAGCTGGGACAAGTCACGGGAGCTCACCCCCGTTATGCGGCACTAGGGACTCGAACTGCTGAACTGCCGACCTTTCGATCGACAAGCTCAGCGTCTTAGCCACTGAGCCACCGCATCCCTAATTCGGTCTATAAGACGCACCTAAATTTTCACCCACTTTTAGGGGGGGGAAGGTGCGTCTCATACTCCGAATACTTATATTCTACTTATATATTCTAGCAGTTCGAAAGCAGGTAAAAAATGCAAGTAGAAAAAATAGGGACCACCTTTGGTGGGAAGGAAACAGCGTTCCGTGCACCTTTGGCATTGAGTCATGCCGGCCATATGACCACGGAGACGTCTTTGGACAGCGCTGGCTCTTCGGCTTTGAAACGGAGATGAGCACCGCCCCCCTAGAGTCGGGAACGACTAGCACATACGTGCGAGGGAGAACCTTTACCTTTACTCCAAAAAATACGGTAACAAGTAATTAAACAAATAATTAGCACATTAAGGTTCACATTCTTTTCTGCATTTGTGTTTTTCTAGAGAGAGAGAGACGAACAGGATTGATCTCCTGTCTTCAAAAGCAGATGGGACTTCTAATCCTATTTACCCATTTTCACGCTGTGATGTCATATCTGGAGCCAGCCGTCCTCCCCATCTGCAGGGAACAACTGTTGGCACATTGTGCATCGAGGGCCAGGACACTCTCTCTCCCTCTCTCTCTCTCTCTCTCTCCCCAGAATCTCATGATGTCACCCTCAACTTTAATGGGAATTTTTAAATTTTATAGACTTGGGGTTTTAAACTGGGAGGCGGATGGATTTAATTTAATATTTTAGCTATCTTAACTTTTGTATTGTATGTATTTCAATTTTGGCTGTCCACCGCCCTGAGTCCCTTTTGGGAGAAGGGCGGTATACAAATTCAATAAATAAATAAATAAATAAACTTTGCAATCCTTCACACACACACAAATGACTGCTAGATTTGTCAGGAAAGGGGCAACGGTTACCGCTTCCCTCCCAAAAAAATGGAGACAGACACCCTTGGAGGCCGAGGGGAGGCTGAAGGATCTGGGCATGTTCAGGCTGAAGTACACAACACACAACACACAACACACAATACAACACAACAGCCGTGTTTAGTCGGTCCTCGGCTTACAACCGTTCATTGAGTGACCAAGTCACCTGATTTCTGAGCCAGCAGCTTAAATTTCAGCGGGTTTTTTAAAAGATAAAAATGCTTTGCCCTTTTGTGAAATTGTTTTAATTTGGGAATCCTACTTAAGAATCTCCATAAATAAGTACCAGTAGTTCATTTAGCGAGTATTCAAAGTTACAGCGGCACTGAAAAAAAAAGGTGACTTACGGCCATTTTTCACACTTAACGACCGTTGCAGCATCCCCCATGGTCATATGATCAAAATTCAGATGCTTGGCCACTGGTTCATATTTATGACGGTCGCAGTGTCCCAGGGTCACGTCATCCCTTTTTGCAACCCGCTGTCAAGCAAAGTCAACGGGGCAGCCAGGTTCACTTAACAACCGTGTGACTCCCTTAACGACCTGAATGGTTCACTTAACCACTGTGGCAAGAGCGGTCGTAAACTGGGGCAAAACTCACTTGGCCAACGCCTCACTTAACCGCACACATTTTGGGCTCAATTGTGTTCTTAAGTCGAGAACTATTTGTATGGATACAGTGCAATCAATCCATAAATATTTTCTTGCGGGGATGAATTCTAAATATTAAGATTACAACCTAGCTTTCCCATCTGCCAGTTCAGGATTTCTGGAGCAGCTTTTGGAAAAAGATTTGGATTTTTCAGACAATAATTCTGCACGCAAAATCTTTTGCATTTCGCGCACAAACATTTCCCGCACCTGGATCAGCGTTTTTCTCTTCAGACCTTCCGAGACGTCTTTCTTTGACATGTAGGCTTCAAATATTTTCTTCCGGGCGCGAGTTCCTTTGTTCCGGTTCTTCCTCTCGCCTGGAGTCAAGGCAGCAACGTAGGAGCCTCCTGAAAGCAAAGTCACCGTCAGTGGCCTTCTCCGTTAAAATAATAATCCGAGATAATCCAAGGCTTTACAGAGCTTAAGGAGGCCATTCAGACGTCCTCGCGCTTTCAGAACAAGCTAAAACTCTGTAGAGATTCTCCGTCTTCCAGGTCAGGTTGTCCCAAAGGGGCTTTTTTCCAAGAGGCAACTGGACTTTCTGGATTTTTTTTTTCCTTTGAAGACGTTTCGCTTCTCATCCGAGAAGCTTCTTCAGCTCTGACTGGATGGTGGGGAATGGAAGGATTATATACTCTTTGCAGACAGCTGGTCATCTGCATCCTTTTTAGAGGGTCGTTGAGGCCAGGGGTGGGTTCTAATTTTTTTTACTACCGGTTCTGTGGGCGTGGCTTATTTTGTGGGTGTGGCTTGGAGGTCATGTGACTAGGTGGGCGTGGCTAGCTGGTCAGAGTCATTTCTGGAAGGTCCTCGCACTTATGACCAGTCCTCGCACTTACAACCCGACTCATTTGTTTGCTTTTAGCACTGATCAGCTATAGGGCGGCCCTTTGAAGCCCCGCGGCAAGAGTTTAAACAGTTTTTTCCCTCTAGTCATCAGCTGGGAGTCAGGAGGCAGCAATAGATTGGGGGTGGGACCAAATAAAAGGTAAGAATAACGTGGGGGGGTGGGAGGGAGGGGGGGGAAGAACCGGTTCGGTGACATCATATCGTCACCGCTACCGGCTCGGCCGAACCGGACCGAACCGGGAGGAACCCACCACTGGTTGAGGCCACTTGGAGGTGTGTATGTGTCCTCAGGATCACCTGAGTAGTGTAAATGGTTCCTTAGAGTGCAATTTTGTTTTCTCTGGAAATCCATTCCTACTCCCTCACCATTCAAAGGGGGTTCATCCCAAATTGTATAGATAAAACTTCCAAGTGGCCTCAACGACTCCCTGAAAGGATGCAAATAACCAGCTGTCTGCAAGGAATCTAAATCCTTCCGTTCCCCACCATCCGGTCAGAAGTGAAGAAGCTTCTTGGATGAGAAGCGAAACGTCTTCAAAAGAAAAAGCAAGGAAGCCCAGTTGCCTCCTGAAAAAGTTTCCGAAGAAGCCAACAAACCACAGAGGCTTCTCCTGCACGTCACGGTAAACCACACTTTGCTTAACTGTGATTTGTTGAATAAACGCAATGATTATTTATTTATTTATTTATTTATTGAATTTCTATACCGTCCTTCTCCCGAAGGACTCAGGGCGGTGAACAGATTAAGATTTCATATACATTTAATTTTTATTTTATTTTATTTTATTGATTCCTTTCATTTCATTGACAGGTAGTCCTAGACTTACAACGGCTCATTTAGTGACCGTTTAAGGTTACAACGGCCCTGAAACAATTGCCGTATCCCCCCATGGTCAGCTGATCAAAATTCAGACGCTTGCAACTGGCTCGTTTTTATGACGGCTGCAGTGTCTCCGAGTCATGTGCGACGTTCTGACGAGCAAAGTCACTTAACCACTGTACTACTAACCTAAATTCACTTAACGACTGTGGCAAGAAACAACTGTCTTGCTCCAGCATGGAAATTTGGGGTTCAATTGCAGTTGTAAGCTGAGGACTCATCATCATCATCATCTTTTTAGGACCCCATAATCCTTTGCGGGGTGGAGTCTGGGCAACCAAATGGAGCTAGCAGTGTTTACTGGCCGGATGCTCTCCCTGTCGCCAGTGCCGAGTTTTGTTCAGCAGATCTATTCCCTTTGTTTGGGGATGAGTCATTGACCCCCGCAGAGAAAGCTCGCAATTTAGGCATCCTCCTGGATGCACGACTGTCTTTAGAAGATCATATAACAGCCGTGGCCAGAGGATCTTTCTATCAGGTTCGCCTGATTTGCCAATTGCGTCCCTTTCTAGACCGGGACTCATTACGCACAGTCACTCAAGCCCTCGTCATTTCCCGACTTGACTACTGCAATGCTCTCTACATGGGGCTCCCCTTGAAGTGCACCCGGAAGCTCCAACTGGTCCAGAATGCAGCCACGTGAGTAATTATGAGGGCAACATGGCGCTCACATGTAACGCCTCTTCTACGCGAGCTGCACTGGCTTCCAGTGGCCTTCCGAGTGCGCTTCAAGGTGTTGGTTCTTACCTTTAAAGTGCTCCATGGCTTAGGACCTGAGTACTTACGAGACCACCTGCTGCAACCGATAACCTCCCACCAACCAACACGCTCTCACAGAGTAGGCCTACTCATAGTCCCATCATTAAAACAATGTCGCCTAGTAGTTCCAAGGGAGAGAGCCTTCTCTGTGGGGGCACCTACTCTTTGGAACAAAATACCCCCCTGGAATACGAATAATCCCAGATCTTCGCACTTTCCGACGTGCCCTGGAGACCTTTCTGTTTCAACAAGCAGGGCTAGCATAAACATCTACATTCTACATACTAAATGAATTATAAATTTAAAGTTATTGTCTTTTCTCTTTTTATAAAATGGAATGTATATATAGACATATGTATATTTCAGCAGAGTGGGCAGTGGATTATATTTAGAATTGTAGTGCATGGTAATCTTGCAGGAAACTGGGTTGAAATAGGCTAGTTTAGTGATTGATTAGTTTAAGAAAAAGGATTTTTAAGTCATATATTTTGGGGAGTGGAAGAATTGGATAGAACTGAATAAATTTGGAGAAGGCTGCTTTGAAATGTTAAATTAATATATATAAAAGTAAAAGTTATGTTGTTGTAATAATAATAATATTTTATAAGTTTGGGGGAGGAGAAAAAGGGTAGATTGTGAAAAGCGGAGAAAAGCGGAGTTATAAGAATACTATGCTAAGGGTCAGTACTTTGAGGAGTGAGTAAGGGCATGGTAAAATATTATGTAATTAATTATGAATTAGCTTATTGTTGTGAAGAAGAAGTCACAGGGGGGGATGGGTGGTGAGGGCGGGTTGGGGAAGAAGGGAGGAAAAGGGGGAAAAACTTGTATTTGAAAAACTTTTTCAATAAAAAAAAAAAAAACATCTACATTCTATGCCAAGGTCTTAGCAGATACACCGAGTTGACTCAATTTATTATGTACTGTTTATAAAAAAAATAAATAAATTATTATATGTATATGAAATCTTATTCTGTTCACCGCCCTGAGTCCTTCGGGAGAAGGGCGGTATAGAAATTCAATAAATAATAATAATTGTGCCCAAAGAGAGAAATATCTGCCTCTACCTAGGATCGAACTCACAGCCTCCTGATCGTGAGGCGAAGTCGTAAGCTGAGGACTACCTGTACAGAATTTCTCGCTGCCCTTTTTCTTTTGAGAGTAAACAACCCCTTTCATGTTGCCTATTATATACCTTCCAGAAATCAACTTTTAATTCAGTTTCTAAAAGATGTCTTGCATCATAAAAATTAAAGCAAACAAATAATAGGAAGTCTTGGGATTGTACCCCAACAAACCCAAGCAGTTTTCTTAAAAGATGGAGGGAAACTTTCTAGAAAGGGACCGTCTCTGCGCTGAAGACATTCAACAGCTGCTTTTCTGAGGGAATAAAATGCTGGATTAGCTCAGTAGAACAGTGGAAGGCGTCCCACCCCTGAGGGGGCCGGTTGGGTGACGGAAGATCAGAGAAGGACGAGGAGTCCAACAGCTGAGGAGAAAGTTCAGCCAAAGCCCCGAAGTTGGCAAGCCGAGCATGAAGAGACATGTGCAAACGGATCACCTCTCTGAGAAGGCGCCTCGGTCCAATTTATGAGTCAGGCTGACACTGGCTGGCGGAGCTGAAACTTGGAACTAGGCCTAGATCCACCTGGATCCGAGGCCTTCTTGGCTCTCTTCCTCAACTGCCCGGTGGTGTTAATGGACAGTTGAAGTCAACGTGAGGTCCTCAGAGATCTCTCGGAAACGGCACCTGGGGCTCAGCGTTGTTCATTTCAAGGGCTGCTACAGTGCGAGCTGAGAGCATCAAGGAAGAAGAATAGGACAACTCGCCATAGTCAGCTTACCATGGCCAACTCACCACAGCCAACACGCTGTGGGGCAATTCAACTCACCATGATCAACTCGCTGCGGTCAACTCACCATGGTAAACTCACCATGGTCAACTCACCACAGCCACCTCACCACAGCCAACTCCCTGGGGAACAACTCAACTCACCACAGTCAACTCACCATGGCCAACTCACTACAGCCAATTCATCACTGCCAACTCACCACAGTCAACTCACTGTGGGACAATTCAACTCACCATGATCAACTCACTGCGGTCAACTCACCACGGCCAACTTACCACGGCCAACTCACTGGGGAACAACTCAACTCACCACAGTCAACTCACCATGGCCAACTTACTGGGGAACAACTCAACTCGCCACAGTCAACTCACCATGGCCAACTCACTACGGCCAACTCACTACGGGCAATTCACCACAGTCAACTCACTGTGGGACAATTAAACTCACCATGATCAACTCACTGCGGTCAACTCACCACGGCCAACTCACCACAGCCAACTCACTGGGGAACAACTCAACTCACCACAGTCAACTCACCACGGCCAACTCACTGGGGAACAACTCAACTCGTCACAGTCAACTCACCATGGCCAACTCACTACCGGCAATTCACCACAGCCACCTCACCACTGCCAACTCACTGGGGAACAACTCAACTCATCACAGTCAACTCACCACAGTCAACTCACCATGGCCAACTCACTACGGCCAACTCAACGGAGATGAGCACCGCCCCCTAGAGTCAGGAACGACTAGCACATATGTGCGAGGGGAACCTTTAGCTTTACTATATTCACAAGTCTGGGTGCAATCTCTTTTAAGTACAGATAGTAAATCTTATACACACAATAATTACGACTATTGTTCTCAGATCCTATTCGCCATCGTCTTCACTTATCCTTATTTTTTTTAAAAAAATGCATTAGTTAGTTAAACCCTCTGTTCAGTTTTCTCTCTAATCAATTGATAATTGATTAGATGTTGAGGAACGTATTTCTGACCAGACTAAAGAAACCCAAATAAAGAGAACAATTGGAACAAGGTGGGACATCGTAGAAAATAGCTCATTTCTTCCTTTTTTAAAAAACTCTTATGCTGAGCCGCTTGAATAAAATAGCAAAATCAAAAAGGCCGGGTTAGAATAGAATGTGGATTCCGGGATCTAACACAGCCCTACTCATGTTATCCAAAGAGTCCAACTCATATTTTTATCAGTGTCTGAGGATTTTTTTTTTAAAAAAAGGGAAAAAAAAAACCTATCGCGCTGCATGGATCATACCTTTAGCAGTTCCTTGAGGACGGAGGTTCATTTTGCAATCCAAGCTGCTCACAGTGACAGCCTGGGATTCCGAAAGCTGCCGCCTTCTGTCCACATTTGGGGGGGCCCGAGTTGACTCAGAGTTGTTTCTGGGCCTGACGAAGCCTCGCTTGTCTGCATGGGGGGAAAATAGAAACGTAGCATTTTTCAGTCTCGAGCTGCTGAGTAGGACAATTGCTTCCCGAACATGAAAATAGCCGTCTTCATCCACTGCTGAAGGTTCCCCTACTTCAACCTTACGCTGAGTTCAGAGTCTGAAAAATATTGCATGTTAACACTGGACGCTGTTAGGATATGGTTTGAGCCTAACTATGTTGTACAGGCAATATAAGTATACTGTAATTTTAAGCTGTAACTGTATTATGTGGCTTTAATGCTGAGTCATGCTGTAATTACATAATTACTGGTTGTAAGAATATTTAAGCAAGGTTCTGTAACGTGTTCAGTTGCTGCTATGATCTGCTGTTGAGAGGAAGCTGCAATGCTATGCTGCCATTGTGTATGAAGCTGTGATGATAAGCTACCATTGAGAGGAGGTGTTATCTGTAATCATTGTTTGATGGATCTGCAACCATCGTGGTTTGTGAACCAGAGTGAGTTTGTTATTCTAACCAACTACTGTTTGTTGGGTAAGAAGATTCTGTAACTACTGGACTGATTTACTGGCAAAGACTTGGAATTTGTTTAAAGACTATGAGACTGTTTTTCTACTATAAAGTAAGCTTTTGATAAACCAGTTTGCTTATCTCTTATTCATTGCTCTCAGCAACGTTTCTCTGTGCAATCTACTCTGCTGGTTGGTAATACAACAACAATAACCTTAACAGACGCCATCTAACAAAACGAAATTTCAAGGGTGAAAAAAGGAAGGTTCTACACTTAAGCAAGAAAAACAAAATGCACAGGTACCGTATAGATGGTACCTTACTCAACAGTAGTAACTGGGAGAGGGATCTTGGAGTCCTAGTGGACAACCATTGAGATATGAGCCAGCTGTGTGATGCAGCTGCCAAAAAAGCCAACACAGTTCTGGGCTGCATCAACAGAGGGATAGACTCAGGATCACGTGAAGTGTTAATACCGCTTTATAAGGCCTTGGTAAGGCCACACCTGGAATACGGCATTCAGTTTTGGTCGCCACCATGTAAAAAAGATGTGGAGACTCTAGAAAGAGCGCAGAGAAGAGCAACAAAGATGATTAGGGGACTGTATAAAATGGTGTATAGATGGCATCTCCCTCCTGCTCGATTAGCCAAAATGTTCCCAGGACTCTCCCCAAATTGTTGGAAGTGTGAGGAGATAGGTACTTATTATCATGTATGGTGGACCTGCCCTAAGGCAATCGAATTTTGGAGATCTATACAGAAGTGGATATTAGAAATCACCGGATATAAATTACAATTGAAACCAGAATACTATCTATTAAATATTAGGCCAGATAAAATAGGCACGAATATATGGTGTCATATATATAGTTACATATATCACAACCGCAGCAAGAATATTGGGCCAAATTTATATATCTTTTAATTGTTTTTTAATATTTGTACTGCATGTTTTTTAATTCTGACTGTACACCGAGTCCTCAGGGAGAAGGGCGGTATAGAAATTCAATAATAAATAAATAAATAAATAAATAAATAAATAAATAAATAAATAAACAAACAAACAAACAAACAAATAAATAAATAAATAAATAAATAAATAAATAAAATATGTTTTGCTCAACATTGGAAGGGGAAAGACCTACCGGTGAAGATTTGATTCTGGGAAAAATTATCGAATATGCGGAAGCTGACAGGTTAACAAAAATTTTGAGACATCAAAAGGACTCCGTATATTTTCAATGCTGGGACCAATGGTATACTTGGTTGAATAATAGAATAAAAAAAGGATAAGGTTAGTGTAGATTTTATTTTTTATTTGTATATCTTGACTGAAGTTAATTTATTTTGTAAAGCTCCCGTCGCGATCTATGTGTGAGTAAATATTTTGTTGTAAAGAAATAAATAATTTTTTTTTTTAAAAAAAAGAGGATTAGGGGACTGGAGGCTAAAATATATGAAGAACAGTTGCAAGAACTGGGTATGTCTAGTTCAATGAAAAGAAGGACTAGGAGAGACATGATAGCAGCCTTCCAATATCTCAGGGGCTGCCCCAAAGAAGAGGGAGTCAAGCTCTTCTCCAAAGCACCTGAGGGCAGGTCAAGAAGAAATGGGTGGAAACTAATCAAGAAGAGAAACAACCTGGAATTAAGGAGAAATTTCCTGACAGAACAATTAACCAGTGGAACAACTTGCCACCAGAAGTTGTAAATGCTCCAACATGAAGTTTTTTAAAAAAAGATTGGACAACCATTTGTCTGAAGTGGTGTAGGGTTTCCTGCCTAAGCAGGGGGTTGGACTAGAAGACCTCCAAGGTCCCTTCCAACTCTCCTATTCTATTCTATTCCATTCTGAACAGAGTAAATGCCCACGTAATTTGGTACATTTCCATCCTTTTAAAACTGCAGTTCATCACGCAAAAGAATATAAATCCTTCCATTCCCCGCCAGTCAGTTAGAACCGAAGAAGCTTCTTGGATGAGAAGCAAAACTTTTTCAAGGAAAAAACCCAAGAAAATCCAAATGTCTATGAAGATTCTCCGTCATCCAGGTCACAGTTGTCCCAAAGGTGCTTATTTCAAGAGGCAGCTGCACTTTCTTGTTGTTCTCTGAAGACGTTTCGCTTGTCATCCAAGAAGTCTTGGACGCACTTCTATGTGAGTTGGACAACTATATAAATTTTCTTAATATATAAATGAATAAATCATTTCAATATAGCCCCTACTCGTAAGGAGTCCTTAATTCTACAGAGAAGACATAATCATGATCAGAAAAAGCAGCTGACATATATGATGGATAATGATAAATCAAACTAATAAATCAAACTAATAAATAATCAGATGTGGTCTTGCACAACCTCTGGTGACCGTCAGAGGGCAGCAAAGTGGTTAGGCTTTTGGGCATCTCTTTGCTGCCATCTAGCTGTCATCCCGATTATTGCAGCCCGGATTTGATCGTCCTGATATAGGCAATCATTGACTTGCAAGCATTGGGAAGTTACAACAGTGCTGAAAACAGTAGCTTTTAACCGGTACTCGCACTTACGACCATTGCAGCATCCCCACAGCCATGTCATCAAATTTGGGGTCTTGGCAACTGGCACATATTTACAATGGCCTGGGGTTATGTGATCACCATCTGATAACCTTCTCAGCTGGCTTCTAATATAAGCAAAATCAGTGGGGGAAGGTTAACTTAACCACTTAACCACTAAATCACTTAATCACTTAACCAGTGGTGGGATTCAGCCGGATCGGGCCGGTTCGGGCAAACCGGTAGTTAAATTGCTGGCTGTCTCCGCCCCTCCCCACCCCGCCTTCCGGAAGTCCCTACGTGCCACATTTTGGCTCCCAGGTAAGTGCAGGGAGGCCTACTAGGCACAAAATGGGGCGCAGGGGGGCAGCGCCCCCACGGCCTGTTTTTGTTCCCAGGGGGGTGCAGAAGGCCGAATGCTACCATGGCCACGCCCACCATGGCCACGCCCACCCAGCCAATCATGACGACAGAGAACCGGTTGTTAAATTATTTGAATCCCACCACTGCACTTAACGATTGTGTGACTCACTAACAGTTGTGTGATTGTGTGACTCATTAAACAAGTGCAGGGATTCGCTTAACAACCGTTGCAAAAGAGGTTGTAAACTCGGGCATGACTTATTTAGCAGCCCCCTTGGAAATGCTATTCCCAATTAGAACTTCGTATAACTTTATTCTGACTTTGAATGTACACTGATGGGCGTACATTAAAATGAGATTTCGTTGCATACATCTCTCAAAGGGTTTCCACCTCTTGTGGTTGTAAGTCGAGGACCACCTGCAGGTAAGACGTAAAACTATTCAACCACGCAGTGTCAACCACGCAGGCAGCTTTGCTGGGTGTGTTTCGCACGACTGCATCTCTCTGGGGAGGCTCCCGAATCTTGATAACTAATTACACCTAAGATACGTTCAGGAGTATCCCTGTCACCAACTCTCATTCTTCTGGGTAGCCTTGGCACACCCTTGATTTCCATACCTTTACGTGCTAAACGATACGCGGGGTGAAACCCCAAAACCTGCAAGGGAGGCCCGACAATTAGAAACCCACTGAATTCACCAGCAATTAAAAATCTGATAAATTGATTGTTGAGGTAGAAAGAAACCAGGGACAAGAAGATGCAGACGAAGCCATCACTTAAAGCAGTGGTCGGCAACCTGCGGCTCTGGAGCCGCATGTGGCTCTTTCATCCCTTTGCTGTGGCTCCCTGTCGCTCAAAATATGTGTCACAACTGCCAGTGTGCGACACCCGCCGGCACGCAATTTATTGAGCTTTTCGACCCCCAGTAGGCCAACCATGGATAAGTCCAAGAAAAGAAAAGTTTCAGAAGAAAACAGAAAGTTTAATTCAACTATATATGCTAGTTTGGGGCCGCTCAGGAAATAGTCAGGCATGGGAAGAGTTTTGTGGCTCCCGGTGTTTTTTTTTTTCTGTGGAAAACGGGTCCAAATGGCTCTCTGAGTGTTTAAGGTTGCTGACCAGTGGTGGGTCCCTCCCGGTTCGGTCCGGTTCGGCCGAGCCTGTAGCGGTGACAATATGGCGTCACCGAACCGGTTCTCCCCCCGCCCTCCCACCCCCCCACGTTCTTACCTTTTATTTGGCCCCACCCCCAATCTATTGCTGCCTCCTGAGTCCCAGCTGATGACTGGAGGGAAAAAAAACTGTTTAAACTCTTGCCGCGGGGCTTCAAAGGGCTGCCCTACACCTGATCAGTGCTAAAAGCAAACAAATGAGTCGGGTCGTAAGTGCGAGGACTGGTCGTAAGTGCGAGGACCTTCCAGAAATGACTCTGACCAGCTAGCCACGCCCGCCTAGTCACATGACCTCCAAGCCACGCCCACAAAATAAGCCACGCCCACAGAACCGGTAGTAAAAAAATTTAGAACCCACCCCTGGCAGTAATGGCTAACTTTTTTTTCCTTGAGTGCCAAAAGCGCGCGTGCCCACACCCATAATACAATGCCCCCCCCAGCACATCCCGCCCCCCCTGCCCATGTGCATGCAATCCCCTCCCCCGCGCTGCCCTGTATTGTGGTCCGCCAGCAGCCGGAGGAGCTGGCAGCGGAGTCAGACAGCGAGGAGGCTGAGGAAAAACAGGGGCCAGACCGGGAGGCTGGGGAAGGCCCGGATGAGGGCTCTGCGTCGGAGGCAGAGATGGGGCCAGGGCCATCGGGGAGTGATGTGTGGACTCCGGAGCCTCCAGAGGCTGACAGCAGAGAGGCAGAGGAACAGGAGGAGCCTGTTCCTAGTGCACGTATGAGAAGAGCTGCCAGAAGGCAGGAGCAGCTAAAGCAGAGAGGACAACTCGGGAGTAAGGCCAAGAGATGATTGGCCCCTCCCATAAGGCCTAAAAGACCAGCAACGGCTCTTGGCCTCTTTGCCGGAAAACAACCGTTGAGAGATTTGCTTCGTGTTTGGCTGTATTTCTTTCTTGTCAGTGTCTTCTGTTCCTGAACTGTTGCCAAGAAAAGCCTTTGGCAGTTTGCCTAATTATCCCAAGGTCAGAGATAAACTGAAGAATGGTGTTTTGAGGACTTTGCTTTCATTTCATTTGGAATACGCTGAGAATGAGTTAATTCTCAGCTGTTTTAATAAAATCTGTTTTTTGAAACTGTTTTGTATTTAATACTAACTACGTGGGCCTGGGTCACAACACACACCCTCCCCGTGCAGGTGCGTGCAACCCCCCGCGCTCATACACCCCCGTGCATGTGCGTGCGACACCCCCCCCCGCGCACCCCGTTTTGGTCCTACCAGGTTTCCCTGAAGCCTCCGGAGGCTGGAAACGGCCCGTTTCCAGACTTCCGGTAGGCCCATTTTTCACCCTCCCAAAACCTTCGCGCGAGCCCTGTACTTACCTGGCATCCAAAACGGGCCGGGTTTTGGAGACTCCTGGGAGAGGAGGGGCGGCATAGGAATGCGTGCGCGTCTCCCGCATCTGCGGCAGACCCGAAAATCAGCCGGCCGGTGGGAGGCGCGCGCACATGTGCGGTGGAGCTGATCTAGGGCAACCGCTCGCGTGCCCACAGCAATGCCTCCCCGTGCCACCTGTGGCACGCGTGCCATAGGTTTGCCATCACGGGTATAGAGTTACTCTGTCATCAAGGCATGTAGTAACAATGCAACTAATCCTAGGATCGTATCCAGGGGTGAAATGCTCCCGGTTCGGACTGGATCGCTCGATCCGGTAGCGATGGCGGCGGATGGTTCGGAGAACCGGTAGCAAAAATCCCTGCGCGCCCGCGCCCTCATGCCCAGCTGAGCCGCACAATCATCAGAGGCTTTTTTTTACTTTTAAAAGCATTTTTTCTACAACCTCTTCCGACGAAAAAATGCTTTTAAAAGTTAAAAAAAAAAAGCCTCTGATGATCGCGGGGCTCAGCTGGGATCGTCAGAGGCTTTTCAAAGCATTTTTTTTCTGCAACCTCTTGGCCGAAGAGATGGTAAAAAAAATGCTTTGAAAACTCTCTGACGATCCCAGCTGAGTTGCCTGATCGCCAGAGGCTTTTCAAAGAATTAGAAAAAATGCTTTGAAAAGTTAAAAAAAAAAAAAGTTGGCCACGCCCACCCAGTCACATTACCCCACCACCAAGCCACGCCCACAGAACCGGTAGTAACAAATTTGACATTTCACCCCTGATCGTATCGCAGTTCCAACAGCGGAATATGAGGGGTGGGAGCTTAGGAAACCCACCCACCCCTTTACTCCACCAGGAAACCCACCATTTTTTAACCGCCAATTCTCAACGGCTACTGACACGTGTTCTTTCTCTCCGCCCCCTCCCCTTCCTGATTCTACCTGGGTGGGGTCTCTGTTCTCCCAGCAGGCTTCACTGCCAGACCACGCCATCAGATGCCAGGGGTTGCAGGTGGCTATGAGCTCAAAACCACAAGTCACCGAATTGCGTGATGTAATTTTTTTTTTTAGAAGCAATTCTGTAAAGGATTTTTTTAAAAAATGGATTTTTGCAGAGCTGGAGATTTTCTCCAATGGATCCAGCCAGTAGAAATAGTTGAATTTATTGTGATTGGCATTAGACTGGCACATGGAAACATTGAACAATTAAATAAGGAAGGATTATCTCTTAATACTAAAATATGTATCGACGTTAAGATTACAAAAGCTAGACTAAATACCCTGTTTTCCCCCAAAATAAGACATCCCCTGATAATAAGCCCAATCGGGCTTTTGAGTAAGGCCAAGCGCTTATTTCAGGGTTCAAAAAAATATAAGGCAAGGTCTTATTTTCGGGAAAACACAATACAATGAATATTAGTATTAGTATTAGTATTATTTATTTTATTTATTTTATTTTATTTGTATACCGCCCTTCTCCAGCAGGACTCAGGGCGGCGAACAGCCGAGATAAAACAGAGCATACAAAATTTAAAAAACAATTTAAAAGATAATTAAATAATTCCGGCCCACAATTTAAAACAACCCAATTAAAACCAATTTCAAATTAAGACCGAAACGGATGGGATCAAGCCAGCACAGCTAGGTGAAATAAATGAGTTTTCAGGGCCCGACGAAAAGTCCGGAGGTCTGGTATTAGTATTAGTATTTGTATTATTTGTATTAAAATGAACGATGCCCAGATGCCACACTGTTCATATATTGATGTTGATGTCTATCTAAAAATAATTTTTTTAAAAAGTTGAATTTTCTCTAAAAATCTACAATCTCACCCTATTGCGGTTTAGCCAGAACCCATGAATGACTGCTTGATGTGATCAGGTGAGCTCAGGAAGGATGGGGAACCGTCAGAACTTTGAATCTGGGTCATTTTGGGCGGTGGGTTATCGTAACTTTAAACAGCCACTAAGCAAGTGGTCATAAGTAGAGGACTACCGGTAATATATTCTGAACCTAACTGTTCAAAGTTACGAAGGCACTGAAAAAAGTGACTCAGGACCGTTTTTCACACTTACGACCGTTGCAGCATCCCCACGATCACATGATCAAAATTCAATCGCTTGGCAACTGACCCGCATTTATGACGGTTGCAGTGCCCCGGGAGATGGGGGGTATCACATGATCCGCTTTTGCGACCTTCTGACAAGCAAAATCAATGGGGAAGCCAGACTCACTTAACAACCGTGTTACTTACTGAACAACTGCTGGGACTTAGAAGGTCGTAAAACGGAGCAAAACTCACTTAGCAAATGTCTCACTCGGCGACATCAGTTATGGGCTCGATTGTGGTCATTAAATCAAGCACCTATCTGTATTCTCAAAATCCAAAAGGGAGGCCTTTTTGATCGAAAGGAAAAACTTCTGAAGAAAACTTTTGCTTGGATGGATCCTAAGATCACCTGGTTTCCTTTCTAATTCTTTTTCCAACCCTTCAGCTTCGTTTCTGCAAAAGTCACACCATCAAATAAACTGGATGAGTAAAATAATCTTTACAAAAAAATTAAAAAATGGCTGAACTGAGAACCAAGCAGCCATTTTAGATTCTGGTAAGCCATTGAATCTCAAACAAATAGGCAGAAACTGTTTGTGGATTCAGGAATCAGGAAAAGCTTGTAAAGACACCAGAAATTCCTAGTGAGAAATAAAGGTTTCCACAAGCTGTTAATAATTATGCTATTAACAACAGGCTGATGAATATCAAGCAAAACATTGTAATATTATTCTACCTAAATCAGCTTTCCTCCGCTTGGTGACTTACACAGTTAATCCTCGATTTACCCATGTTTCCCCGAAAATAAGACCGAGTCTTATATATTAATTTTTGCTCCAAAAGACACATTAAGGCTTATTTGGGGGGAAATACGGTACTAAAATGCACCCGTCTAACAATCTTAACTGGGGTTTATTTTTGGGTAGGAGCCTTGGTGGTGCAGCGGACTAAAGTGCTGTTAAGTAGCACTTAGCTGCCAGCTGCCTGCAATTACTGCGAGTTCAAATCTCACCAGGCTCCAGGTTGACTCAGCCTTCCATCCTTCCGAGGTAGGTAAAATGAGGACCCGGATTGTGGGGGCAATAAACTGACTTTGTATAAAAAAAAAACACCGCTTAGGAGGGGGCTGAAAGCCCTACTAAGCAGGTATATACAAAAGTATGACGGCATTGTAAGCCGCCCTCAGTCTCCGGAGAAGGGCAGCATATAAATCGAATCAATCAATCAATCAATCAATCAATCAATCAATATTACGATTGCTCATTGACCCCAATTATAGTGGGCCACATACATGTTCCCAGAGAAACCTTCAACCTTTTAAGTCCAGGGAGATTCTCAGTCAAACATATCATGGTTGCCCGAAAGGTGCTTTTTTCACGTGGTATATGCAGTACAATGCAGTGAGCCCTGTGCAGATCTGTCCATTGGGGAAACAAAACAACCACTTCACAAACGCATGGCACAACATAGGAGAATAAACACATCACATCAGGACTAGATTCAGCAGCCCATCTGCATTTAAAAGACAAAGACCGTTCTTTTGAAGACAGAAAAGTCCACATTTTGGACAGAGAGGACGGCTGGTTTGAAAGAGGTCATTTATGTCGAAATTAACCAGCCCTCTCTCAACAGAGGGGGAGGGATACAACATCATCTATCTCCAGTCTACAACACAGTCCTTTCAATAGTTCCAAGAAAGCTCCACATCCATTTGCACCGCTCAGGTGACCCTGAGGACACAGACAAACCTCCAAGTGGCCTCAACGACCCTCTAAAAGGATGCAGATGACCAGCTGTCTGCAAGGAGTATCAATCCTTCCATTCCCCACCATCCACTCAGAGCTGAAGAAGCTTCTCGGATGAGAAGCAAAACGTCTTCAAAGAAAGTCCAGTTGCCTCTTGAAAAAAAAAAGGGTTGCTTCAAACCTTTTCATTTTCAACCTTTAACCTGACACGCAGCTCCATTACTACTTCAACGCCAGGAGCCAAAGTCTGGGAGAGAAAGGAAGACGGCTTTGTCATCCTTCACAACCTCGGGATCGAAACGTTGGCTGTTTTGATGTGTCAATGAACTTTCGGTGTGTTTATGTTGTGGTTATTTACGTCTTCAAACTCACTCGTGGGAAAGAGCAACCACGCAAGGCCCCTAATATCTGGTTTCTCAGGTAACAAATGCCCCACCCAACACAACATTGTCTTTCCGAGGGTGTTGAGTCACACTGCCTTGAATTCTTCCTTTCGATTCTGAATTGTTCCTGCTTGATTTTTATTTTTATTATATTTATTTTTATAAAATTATTTTTATTTTATTTATTTTATCACAGACCCATTCTTTTTAGCCCTCAGCTATAACTCTTTACAATTTAACAGTTTTTAGATAAATAGTCGCTAATTTTAGCCAAGAGATAAAGGCACTCAGGTCTAATCACCAGCGACTGAGTGAAAAGACTGGAGCATGCGCAGATGGAAGGGGGCGGAACCAAGCTGTGGAGGAAGAAATTTGATTGGCACTCAGTCTATTGAATGGCGATGAGGAAACCCAACTAGTAGAGTGTCAGAGCAGCGAGGAGGAAAATACTCCCATCCACTTCTTACTGAGGCCAGTCCAGGTCCTCGACTTATGGCCGCAACGGAACCCAACATTTCTGTTCGCAAAGTAAAACAGTTAAGTGAATTTTGCCCCATTTTATGACCGTTCTTGCCGCCATTAAGCAAATTACCACCGTTGTTGAGTTAGTAGCACGGTTGTTAAGCGAATCCGGCTTCCCCTTTGACGTAGCTTGTCAGAAGGTCGCAAAAGGGGATCGTGTGACCCCAGGACACTGCGACCGTCATAAAGATGAGTCAGCTGTCAAGTCTGAATTTTGATCACAGAATATTGTTTAACATGGGATCTGTTTTACCAACGGTTAGATAATCGAGGTAGAAATTAGAAGTTGGAAGATGATCACGATGTACAAGAAAATAATATTATTGTTACTATTACTATGAATAACTAAATTGACTCAGACAGTACACTGTTTACTAATCACTTATGTATGTTAAATAAAAATGCATCAATAATATAATATATATAAAAAATAAAGAGGAGTCAATTGCCCAGCGTCCCAATTTTGATCACATGAGCACAGGATTTGTTGCAATGGTCCTACTGTCATGCCATTCTGGTCAGTGCCTTTGTAACTTTGAGCGGTCACTAAATGAACGATTGTAAGTCGAGGACTACCTGTACAGATGCAGCCAATGGTATTGGTATCCCTCCACATTTTAATCCCCAAAAATCCCAATTTGCCATGAAATATGTTGAAACTGACACATGTAAATGGCATCCATGCTTCTTTATTCCCTAGTCCGGTATTTCTCCACCTCACCAATTTTAAGATGCATGGACTTCATACAATATATGTGGTATATACATAATTTTGTATCTATCTATCTATCTATCTATCTAATCTATCTCTATCTTATCTATCTATCTTATCTATCTATCTTATCTATCATAATCTATCTACCATCTATCTATCTATCATCTATCTATCTATATCTATCTATCTGCCATCATCTATCTATCTATCATCTATCTATCTTATCTATCTTATCTATCTATCTTATCTCTATCTATCATCTATCTATCTATATCTATCTATCTATCATCTATCATCATCTATCTATCATCATCTAGCTTATCTATCTCTATCTTACTATCTATCTCTATCTATCATCTATCTATCTATCTATCTCTTATCTATCATCTATCTATCTATCTCTAGCTATCTCTAGCTATCTAGCTATCTATCATCTATCTATCTATCATATCTCTCTCTCTCTCTCTCTCTTGTCATGTTTATGCCCCGACACTGGGAGTTTTTAAGAAGATATTGGACAACCATTTGTCTGAAGTGGTGTAGGGTTTCCTGCCTAAGCAGGGGGTTGGACTAGAACAGAGATCACCAACTGGTGGTCCGTGAGAAAATTTTGGTGGTCCGCAGAAAAATTATTTCCATTTTTTTTTATATTGCACTTAATCAGGGGTCCTCAAACTCTACGGCCCCTGGGATGGATACGTGCAATGAAGGTTTGTGTTGCTGCAAAGAGTCTCCCCCTTTGGGGTCTTTTTGTGCAGGTCGGAGGGGGGCAGAAATTCCGACTTGGGGTCTGCTTCAGCCTCCTGGTGTGGGGCTTTGGGCGAAGGCTGGAGGGAAGAGCCGCTGGTGGCGAAGAGCCGGAGGGCCTCGTTCCAGTGGGACCGCATCATGGCCTGGAACTGGCTGACCATCTTAGTCCGCTGAGCCTCCTGGCG
The DNA here is from genome assembly GCF_059756535.1 of Pantherophis guttatus. Lineage (NCBI taxonomy): Eukaryota > Metazoa > Chordata > Lepidosauria > Squamata > Colubridae > Pantherophis > Pantherophis guttatus. Next base: position 4,347,022 of record NC_142068.1, on the reverse strand, counting down.
CCGGTACCTGGCCTTGCACTCCTGCGGGTCTTCCCTCTGCTTGGAAAGCCTATGTATGCTCCTAGTCCTCAGTGAGGTGCTTCTGCTGAGCCTCCCCCTCAGTCAGATCCAATTTGAACTGAGCTGTTTTGCCAACTCTTTCTCCTGGTGGCTGCTTAACTCCAGCAACTGCTTCCTGTTGGGGCCCTAAGGAGCCCGGGCGGGGAGGCAAGGAGTGGCGAGTAGAAGCTGCAAGGCGCCCCTCAACATGAGTGGCATTGAGTTGGCCACGCCCACCCAGTCACATGACCACCTTGCCACACCCACCCAGCCGGTCATTAGGCAGATCATATTAGTGACCCACAGGATTTAAAATTATGGATTTAGTGGACCCTGAGGTCCGAAAGATTGGGGACCCCTGGACTGGAAGACCTCCAAGGTCCCTTCCAACTCGTATTATTTCGGTTTGTTTGTTTTTCTGTAGTGTAAAATTGGAGGTGGTGACCCTTTTAAGAGCTGCATGCAACGAAATTTCATTTTTAGTGTACATTCAAAGTGACAATAAAGTTATTCGATTCTAGTTATTCTATTCTATTCGACATGCTCCCCAGGGAATTCTGGGAGTTGAAGTTCCACATATTTTAAAAGGCCGAGAAAACACTGCTGCCATATAGCCCGGAGAACAGACAATTTCCTTTTGATGTATGAGGTCACTTATTCTCATAAATGGAGAAAGAAATGAAAACGGCATGGACGTAGTTATTAATTCTCCTTTGAAATTAAAAGGCATTATTGGATTGGCGGGATCTCTCCAGCGGATTATTTAATTAGCGTCCCAGGTGTCTTCAGGGTGGATTTGATTTAAATCGAGTTGATTTAAATCACGATTTAAATTGCTAGTAAAAAGGCTTGATTTAAATCAACTCGATTTAAATCCTAATTGTTAAAGAGCAACTGTCATCTCTGCTACTCCTTTGACCCACTGTTGACTCACCGATAGTCCCAGTGCTGCAGAATATACAGCCTCCTGCTACATAACTCAGCTCCATTTCATGCTGAATAAACTACATTATTTATGTATCTTAAATAGAAAACTATCTTATGATAGATTTTTACCCCAAAAGTTTTTTATTAAAATAAATTCGATAAAGATCAAAAAAATCCAATTTAAATCAAAAAAATCTGATTTTTTTTTTTTGATTTTTAAAAAAAATTCATTGATTTTTATCCACCCTGGGTGTCTTCAATATCTTAATCGGTCCCTCTGCCTCTTTGGAGGCAGAAAGGGACTCCCTTGGATGTGTTGTGTCATTGTGTGGATCGCAATAAATGTGGACAAGAGGAAGCAACCGAGAATTGCCCGAGGAGTAAAGGAAAGAACGTTAGAGCCAAGCGTGACAAAGGCCAAAGCTACAAAATCAGCTGCAAACGGCTCCCTGTTGTTGTGATTGCAGCTGCTAATATTATCAAGAAGCTTAAGGAACCTGGGACAGTAGCCAAGCTCTCTGGAAAAATCAGAAGAGAAATCATGGGAGGGACCTTGTAGGTCATCTAGTCCAACCCGCCGGCCAAGCAGGAGAACCCTACACCATTTCTGACAGATGGCAGTCCAGTCTCTTCTTCAAAGCTTCCAGTGATGAAGCTCCCACAACTTCTGGGGAAAAGTCGTTCCACTGATTAGAATAGAATAACAGTTTTTTGGTGTGTTTTTTTTGGGCACAGCCACCAGACGTGGAAGAAGGTGCCCTGTGCCTGATTACACTTCCAACAGGTTGAAAATTAGGAAATATTGGGAAAAAAATAAGAATTTGGTTAATAGAAATAACATCGGAAAAAATAGAACTCAATCCAGAGATTTTCCTACTAGGGATGATTAAAGAAAACTACATGAAAGAAATAAAGTACTTAATATTACACATAGTCACTGCAGCCAGATTGGCGCTCGCCCAATATTGGGAAACTGATCAACTGCCAATTGATAATCCAAAAGATCTATAATTGTGCGGAAATGGACAAACTAAGATTAGAAATGAAGGATAAGGTAGACTCAAAAGGTTATATAGCGTGGAATAGGTGGTATAATTGGATAACTTGTAGAAATGAGGGTAGATGTAAAATTCTGTACGATAATAATTAACAAATATGCACCGTTAATAAGATAATGGACGTGAGACCAAAGTCACTTTTTCTTTTTATGTATTGTCGTTTGTATTAATATATGTATTTTGTATATACAAGGTATAACATTTTACTTTTTAAATGTTTAATAAAGTTTTGTTGTTGTTTTTTTAAAAAAGAATAGAATAACAGAGTTGGAAGGGACCTTGTAGGTCATCTAGTCCACTCCACTCAAGCAGGAGATCCCACATCATTTCTGAAAGCTGGCAGTCCAGTCTCTTCTTCAGAGCTTCCAGAAATCGTCTCCAGATTGAACAGGAGCATACAGGTAGTCCTTAATTTACGACCACAATTGACCCCAAAGTTTCAGTTGCTAAGTGAGAAATTTGTGAATTCCTCGTGAAATTCGCAACTCACTCACGTGTTCATACTGCAATGGTGGTAAGTTTTAAAAACTGGTCGTTAAGTCATCGCTTTCGGTGCCATGGTAACTTCGGCCACTAAATGAATGGTTGTAAGTCGAGGACTACCTATATAGCTGTCAGAAATTGTGTAGGGCCGTGATGGCGAACCTATGGCACCGGAGGTGGCACGCAGCGCCCTCTGTGGGCACGCGAGACGTCGCCCCAGTTCAGCTCTGCCGCGCATGTGAGCACGCCTCCTGCTGGCCAGCTAGTCTTCGGGTCTCTGCCGCGCATGCACAGGAGGCGGGGTGCATGTAGGGGGCCATGTGCGCATGCATGGAGGGCGGGGTGCGTGGGGGGGCTGCGTGCACGTGTGGGGGCACACGTGAGGGCAGGGCGCATGTGGGGGCCTGCACGCCTGCACGGGGGGCAGGGCACATGCGGAGAGCCCTGCCCGCATGTGGGGGTAGGGCACATGCGCAGGGGTTGTACCCGCATTGCATTTTGGGGGGTTCGGGCACGTGCACGCGCTTTGGGCACTCGGTCTGGAAAAAGTTAGCCATCACTGGTCTAAACTCTGATTGGTAGCCCGGGCAAAGAAAAATGGGAAGCCGCAGATTTGTAAATCAGGTTTAAGGCTTAACTTCCCAGCTGGGAAAAGGACGTCGGGATTTACTTAAAGACGAGAAAGTAATCACGATCAAATCCCAAAGGGTATTTAATTACCGTCGACCCACCCGGGGAATGAAAGGAAAAGGGAAAAAAAATAAAATAGAACCACAGCAAGGAATAACAAACCACACGCAATAACAAACACAGATCTAACATGATCCTTGGGGTGAATCACATCAGGTAAACCCATCAAATGTGTCTGTTTTATCTAAATAACGGGAGGGATCTGATGTCCTGGTCTCTTGCAAGAAACAACACAGATAGCTCACCCCAGCTGGCTGGAGAGGAAGGTGTTTGTGAGCGTTTAAAGCCAGAGGACACACAATAAGCGCTCCACAATAAATTCAAGATGCAACATTTCTTTCGACTGAAATCGTTTTTTTCCCCCCCCAACACAAACACGTGGCCATGGCGACCAAATGTCCTTTACAGAGGGATGAACGGACAGGAGGGAAATTCAAAAGCCAGACCAGGTCGTCCTCAACTTACGACCCACAAATCTCAGCCCAAAATTGATAAGAAATTATAAGTTGGGCCCCGCTTTACGACTTTTCTGGCCCCGTTCGTTAAAGCGAACCACTGCAGCTGTTAAATGAATAACAGGGTTGTTAAGTGAATCTGGTTCCCCACCCCCCACCCCCCACCCCGTTGACTTTTGCTTGTCAGAAGGCCACCACAAAAGTGACGACACTGGACACTGCACCCGTCATAAATATGAGTCAGTTGTCACGCATTGGAATGTAAACTGGGTGACCGCAAAGGGAATGCGACAACGGTTGTTAAGTGTGAAAAAAGGGGTTTGAGGGCATTTTTGTCTACCTATCGAATCCTTGCCAAGGATAGGCAAATCTGGATGTCTGACGGTGTTACAGATATCGTCGCAGGATGGAAGCAGTTCCAAGTATAAAGCCGCCTTCTGCAATTGACCGATGGCGAATTTGTCAATGCCGATGGACTTCAAGTGTGGCTCCAATTGTTTTGCGATTGCACCCAAGGCGCCTATGACTATTGGGACGATCCTTGCTTGCCTTTGCCACAGTCGTTCTATTTCTATTTGTAGGTCTTTGTATTTTGTTATCTCCTCCAGTTCTTTCTCTTCTATTCTGCTATCGCCAGGCACTGCCACATCCACTATCCAGATTTTGTTGTCTTTCTTAGCGACAATTGTTAAGTCTGGATTGTTGTTGTTGTTGTTGTTGTTATTCATTAAACATGAAACTCGGTCAACTGAACATTTAAAAATGTGTCACAAACATGGACTGGCGCTGATGGTTAATACGGGTTGCTGTCAGCATCTTAGATATCAACCAAGTATCTTCTTAAGATGTACGATGTTCCGAGTAGCGCAGTTTTCCGCTGGTGTTATTGCAGGAAGCTGCAATTTCTTGATGTATTTTGTAAAATTCCTGGACATGGATACCAAGTGCCCCGATGACAAGGGGTATTATTATGATTATTACGATTATTATGTTATTATATTATTATTATTAGCGATATAAGGAGCGGTGCGTTTAATAATTAAAAATACCTCCACAAGGGATTCAAAGGCACCTGTGATTAACTGGAACCCTTTCCAAATGAGTCACCATGTAAAGTTCCTTCACCGGAAAAAAACAACAACCCTGCACTGATTCGCTCAACAACGGTGGCGAGAAAAATCGCACAACGGGGGAAAACTCGCTTAAAACAGCCGGCTTGCTCAGCAAGCAGAAATTGGGGGGGCTCAACGGGCGGTCGGAAGGCGAGGACTTTCCTTTTGCAGAGTCTCATCGGGCGCGTCAGGCTGCCCTCAATGCTTCAGAAGGTCCCGTCGTCCGTCCGTTCCCCCCCCCCCACAATCCAAGCCTCCACACCGGATCGCCCGACGTGGTGAGCGCAAGCCAGATTCGAAAGCCGAAGCCAAAGACACCGCTTACTTTTTTGGCAGCCGGAGGGCGATTTGGCCCCGAAAGACATTTAGTAGCAGGGGAGCTAAAGGTTTATCCAAATATCTCTCGGCCTCTGGCAGGGCTGCAACCTCTGCATTGGCAAGGAAGGACGGGATGCACACCAGCGGTTCTAGCAGGACTCTCCGTGACCCGGCTCCACCCTGCTGGTGACCCCCAAACCACCTCCTCTCCCTGCCTCCAACCTTGGTGGCTTCCCATATTCGATAGAGATGCCTCCATCCTTGTTGATCCAGCTGCCAGACATCTGCCACCCTCAGCTTGCCGCAAGGACACCGTAAACCATTTCTCCTATCCACCCACCCCGCTTTTCTCTCTTGGCGGAAGGGAAAGCCTGCTGGGCTATAAAAAGATCCAGAGATGCTTTAGAACAGACTGCAAGGGGGGGGGGAATGAAAATATATATATATTAAAAAGGAAAGGAATAACACGGTCAAAGATATTGCTTCTTTGCTAGCTTTGGACGAGGGGAGGAAAACCTCAGGAAACGTTCGAAAGAAAGAGGATGGGATGATACGCCAAAGGTGGGAGGTTTTTTTCTCAAAAGGCAACCGGGCTTCCTTTGTTTTTCCTTGAAGAGGTTTCGCTTCTCATCCAAGAAGCTTCTTCAGTTCTGAGTGAATGGTGGCGGGTGGAAGGATGTATATGTTCTCACCTAGGCTTCCGCAGGAGCACGAAGCCGAGTCCCCGTCCCGATAAACCCCTTTGATTTAATTTACAGTGAATTCCTCTCCAGCCATGTCTTTCCTCTCCCACAGTCTTTCAAGATAGTTCACAATTACGTAGCTGTATCAGGCTTGGCGAGTGGCCAGGCCGATATCTTTCAAACGCCGCAATACTTGGCAAGAATGCAGGAATGAACTAATTGTCTCCTGCAAACTCCACTCTCCTCTTGCTCCTCTTTTATTCCCTATGGGAGGGGCCCTTCATCGTCCACCTGTGGCTTTACTCCCAAGTCGACCCTTGTTCCTTAGCTGTTCCCTTCGTCTGGCAACTCTGTGCATGTGCACTCTGGGAACAGGCTCCAGCTGTTCGTCTGCCTCACTGATGTCTGATTCCGAGGGCAGCTGATACCTGTCAGACGGCCCTGACCCCCTCTCTGCCTCCGATGCAGAGCACAGACAACCAGCTCTCACACCCGCGGCTAATAACTATACAAGGCTGTAGTTTTCACTAAAACAGACAAGCCTCAAAGCGCCGTTAAATTATCAAAGAGTTTAACGTCGGCGGCTGGCGTCCCGGAGCCCAGGAGCACCAACTCACCCCAGCGCCGCTGAAATCGGCAGTCCCACGTCGCGCAGCACTCAATCAAAGTATTAAGCGCCACAAAAACGGCAGAAATTCAGATTAAAAGGATTTAGTGAAAGAACAAAAGGCACTCAAGTCTGATCCAATTGACTGAGTGAGAAGACTGTGGAGACTGGACAAGGGAGGCGTGACCCCAACTGTAGAGGGAAAACGATTGGCACTCAGTCAAACCAATTAGAGTGATCTTCTCCCAGACGTCGGAATGTCAAAGCAGCGAGTCAGGAAAATAACAGAGCATACGTGCCCCCCATGTATGCGCCCCTGCACTTGCGCGCACGGCCCCCCCTGCACATGCCCCGCCCCTCTGCACATGCGCAGCAGAAACCAGCTCTCCGGCAGGAGGCGTGCGCGCATGCACAGTGAAGCTGAACTGGGGTGATGGCTCGCGTGCCCAAAGAGAGGGCGCTGTTATGCCACCTCTGGCACGCATTCCATAGGTTCGCCATCACAACTATAGGGCATTGCATGCCAAAACAACTAGACACTGGTAGTTTTTTTTCCTCGTGCTATCACTCGGCTGAACACCTGAGTCTCACACCATCGTCTACGTGTATTTACCCAAGTAGTAGGGCTGTATTACGATTATCCTTCTCATCTTCTCTGCTACTCCCTTTTATTGGTATCATTATCATCATGAAGATTATTATTACTCTGCTTCTGCACTGGGAACAAATTCCACGTGTGCCCAATCACACTTGGCCAATGACTAGTCTATTCTGCCACGGGTAGTCCTCGACGTACGACCACAATGGAGCCCAACCTTTCCGTTGCTAAGTGAAACGTTCGTTTCAGTGAGTTCAGTGCCCCGTTTTTAACGACCTTTCTTGCCCCCATCGTTAAGTGGATCACTGCAGTTTGTTAAATTCTGTTGTTTAAGCGAATCCGGCTTTCCCCGTTCGACTTGGCTTGTCGGACGGTCGCAAAAGGAGATCACGTCACCCCGGGACAGTTGCAACCCTCATAAATAAGAAATCGGTTGGCCAAGCATCTGAACTGTGATGACACGACTGTGGAGATGCTACAACGGTCGTAAGTGTGAAAAATGGTCACTTTGTCACTTATTTCAGGGCCGTTGCAACTTTGAATGGTCACTAAATGAGCTGTTGTAAGTCGAGAACCACCTGTATTCTACAGCTATTATCTGGGACGCACTGAGGACACGAAAGCAAGCTAAACACTCATCCATCTCACACCCAGATTAATCTGTGGTTAATCAATTGACTCCCCGACAGAAAATCCACAAAACGTTAAGATTGCCCCACCCACGCCAAGGTGGATGCGTAAAATCCAAACTCCCCCACACATTTCAACCGGCTGTAGACTCAAAGGAGAAGCAAAAGTCGTGAACGGAGGAGGCTGCTCCGATACCCATAATGGAGCCTGCCCATTTCCAGTCCCGGGATGGCAGTCGTAAATCAAGGACTACTTGTATATATAAACAGGCAGCAAACCCCACACTCCCTTCTAGCACTGATAAGGTTGCTTGGTTGGGTTATGAAATGTCTACAATAAAACAACCGAGCTCAGACAGCACAAAGGATTCCCCTCCTCCTCCTCCTCTTCCTTCAAGCACTGATGAGATTACCTAGTTGGGCAATAAAACGTCTCCAAGTTCAGAGAACACCAAGGACCCCATAATTCTCCTCTTCCTCCTCCTCCTCCTCTTCGTTCAAGCACTGATGAGATTACCTAATGGGGTAATGAAACGTCTCCAAGAAAACAATCAAGCTCAGAGAGCACCAAGGACCCATTATTCCTCCTTCTCCTCCTCCACTTCGCAAATCCACTCCCTTCTAGCGCTGATGATGTTACCTAGTGGGGTTCATGAAACGTCTCCAAGGAAACAATCAAGCTTAGGGGGCACCAAACTTCAACCACAGTTGAACCCTGAGCTACAAATTGGTTGCCACGATATAAAAAAAGATGTTGAGACTCTAGAAAGAGTGCAGAGAAGAGCAACAAAGACGATTAGGGCACCGGAGGCTAAAACATATGAAGGACGATTGCAGTTCTTCCTAGTTTAATGAAAAGAAGGACTAGGGGAGACATGATAGCAGTCTTCCGATATTTGGGGGGCTGCCACAAAGAAGAGGAGGTGTCAAGCTATTCTCCAAAGCACCTGAAGGCAGGAAAAGAAGCAATGGGTGGAAACTAAGCAAGGAGAGAAGCAACCTGGAATTAAGGAGAAATTTCCTGACTGTTAGAACAATGAATCAATGGAACAACTTGCCTCCAGAAGTTGTGAATGCTCCAACACTGGAAGTTTTTAAGGAGAAATTGGACAACCATTTGTCTGAAATCGTATATGGCTTCCTGCTTGACTAGAAGACCTCCAAGGTCCCTTCCACCTCTGTCCTTGTCATTCTGTTAATTTCTCTCTTCCATTCGACGCCTCTCACTCCACCGAGAGTCGCTAAGGCCCTCAACTCCTGAGCAGCTCTTAAGCCACCACGAGGTGCAATCCCAGCGGCAACGGCGGGTCTCCAACCAGGCTCTGGAAAGCCACGGCTTCCTCAACCCAAACAACCAACCTTGGCTGGCAATCAATCATCTGAGATACCATCAACTCACCGTATATCGGCCGAGGTGATAAGAAGCCGGCGCTCGCCGAAGGCAGCTCCACGCTCAGTTGTCCTGCGGGGGGACAGTCACCGGTTCCATCCGCCGGAGTCGCCGGAGGGTTTCTCCCATGCTCCTCTTTGTTCCTCTCTCCAGATTTGGAGGCCTTCTGCTGCGAGACCACCAGTCTGGACAAGGCCTCCTGCCCGCCCAGTACAGGCCAGGTTTTCAAGAAGACTAACGGACCTCCGGGCCGATTAGAAGGGACGTCCTCTTCTGCGGCTGCCTCTTTTTCCTCTTCTTCTTCCTCCTCATTCTTCCCGGCACCGGGATCTCCTGGATGGAATTGCTGCTGCTGCCTGTTGACCGAAGGGTCCTCTTTGCTGCTTCGAAGCCCCTCGAAGCTCCTGAGATCCGGTTGGATGGATTGCAAGGATCCCGCAGGCGGAGCCCTGGCTGACTTCATCCCGTTCTTCACCGGCGCTTCTCTGGCGAGTCCCCTTTTCGGCGACGGCTCCGCCGCGGAGTCCGAATCCTGCAAGAGGTTCTCCTCCAGCTGCAGCTTCTGAGCGATGTGGTTGAGGTAGGAACGGAAGCGTCCGCTGTGGTGCTTCTGCACGAGCCGGGCGTAAGCGTTCTTGTACGGCTTGCTAGGCCCTTCTCTCCCGCCATGGCCAACAGGGCTGTGGACGCGCCTTTGAGGCTCCATATTCCCAAAACGCTACTGGCTGAAAAGGAGCACAAATATAAAGGTACACCAGGATAGTATTAAGATTTTTTTTTTTTAATTTTGATTTATATGCCGCCCTTCTCCGGAGACTCAGGGCGGCTTACAGTGCGTTAAGCAATAGCCTTCATCCTTTTGTATATTTATACAAAGTCAGCTTATTGCCCCCACAAACTGGGTCCTCAATTTACCTACCTTAGAAAGGATGGAAGGCTGAGTCAACCTTGAGCCTGGCGAGATTCGAAGTTACTAATTGCAGACAGCTGGAGTTAAATTACAATGCATTAGTCTGCTGAGCTAAGATTGGACACTTGTTCTAGCTAACCTTCAGAATAAAACAATTACGGGTAGTCCTCGACTTACGACCGCGATGGAGCACAACATTTGTGGGCAAGACAGTTGCGAAGTGAGTTTTGCTCCATTTTACGACTCGGCGGCCACCATTGTTAAGGGAATCACTGCAGTTGTTAAGTGAGTAACACGGTTGTTAAGTGAATCTGGCTTCCCCATTGACTTGGCTTGTCAGAAGGTCGCAAAAGGGAATCACATGACCCCCCGGGATACTGCAACCGTCATAAATACAAGTAGTCCCGGTTGACTTAACGACCAAAATTGAGCCCAAAATTTATGTTGCTAACTGAGAGTTTTGCCCCTTTTTATGTCATTTCTTGCCATGTTTATTATGGTAAGTGAATCACTGCAGTTGTTAAATGAATAACATGGTTGTTCAGTGAATCTGGCTTCCCCATTGACTTGGCTTGTCAGAAGGTCGCAAAAGGGGATGACGTGACCCCCCCGGGATTCTGCAAGCGTCATAAATGTGAGTCAGTTGTCAAGGATTTGAATGTAAATCACGTGACTATGGGGATGCTGCAACGGTCACAAGTGTGAAAAACCGTCATGTCACTTTCTCAGTGCCGTTGTGATTTCAAGCAGTCACTAAATGAATGCTTGTATTTCCGTTTGTTCTGTAGTTTTGCTATACATGTAGTCCTCGACTTACGACCCACAATTGAGCCCAACATTTCTGTTGCTAAGCAAGACATTTTTTTAAGGGAACTTTGCCCCATTTTACGACCTTCCTGGCCACAGTTGTTAAATGAATCAGGGCCGTTGTTAAGTTAGTGACACGGTTGTTAAATGAATCTGGCATGGACTTTGCTTGATAGATGATCTCAAATAGGGGATCACCTGATCCGTCATAAACATGAATCAGTTGCCAAGCAATTTTGATCACGTGACCCCGGGAATGCTTCAACGGTCGCAAGTGTGAAAAACTGGTCATAAGTCACTTTTTCCAGTGCCGTCGTAACTTCAAACGGTCACTAAGTGGACTGCTGTAACTCAAGGACTACCCGTACTTCCTTTTTTTAATTTTTCCTGTAAGTTTTGCTATAGAATAAAAAAAATACAGTGATGAATGGAGAGGAATAATCGAAGTACTGGGACAATTTTAAAATGTGTGAAATAGAGAGCAGCAGGTTGGCGGAAGGCTGAACAGAGAGTCCGTTCTTAACAACGAAAGTATTCGTATTAATAGGAATAAAATAAGATAAAATTGACAGCAGTTTTGCTGTCAAAGGGTAGGACAACTCAACCTTTTATTTTAATGACTAGCGAGTATTTTTAGTTTCACCTCTCAGTCTGTAATGAGAGAGAAGTAATCTCAGTTTCTCTTTGTTATTATATGCTCGCAGCCAGTCTCAGGAATATTATGCTAATGTCATCAAGATAACAAAAGCCTTATTATCCATCCTGGAAGAAACAACCGACTTCTCGCCTACATGAGTCAAATTGTCAATTTTTTTATATTTCATCAACCTTTGGTCGTCGTATCAACAGACGAACCCCTGCAATTTATGGAAGTGTTAAGATTGCAGAGCGTCTCATTTTTATGCTTGTCATTTTATGCTAACGTGCTTGTGAAAAGGCACAGAAGAGGCTGTGCTTCCTGAAAATGCTCAGGAGGATAAATCTATCTCAGCATCTATACTGCTCAAAAAAATAAAGGGAACGCAAGCAGAAGGCATCCGAGATCTGAATGAATGAAATAGCCTTATTAAATACTTTGTTCGTTACATACAGGAGTTCATACGCTGCTCAAACAACTAAAGGGAACACAAAACTACTGTATGTAACGAAGAAAGTATTTAATAAGGCTATTTCATTCATTCAGATCTCGGGTGTCTTCTGCTTGTGTTCCCTTTATTTTTTTGAGCAGTGTACTTCTGTCCTACTATCGCAGCCCCATTGAGAGTATCCTGACATACGGCATTCTTGCATGGTACGGGAGCAGCTCTGTAGCGGACAGAAAAGCTCTACAGAGAATCATTAAAACTGCCCAGAATATCATAAGGGCTCCAGCTACCAGCCCTGGACGACATCTTCGAATCTCGCTGTTTGAGGAAGTTGCATAACATTCTCCGAGACTCTTCCCATCCTGCTTACAATCTTTTTGGACTGTTGCCTTCTGGCAGAAGAGACAGAACGATTAAAACTTGGACCACACGTCTTCTGAATAGATTTTATTCCAGAGCTATAATTGCACTCAATGATGAACGAAAGGGCCACCATCAGTGAGCTGTTGGACAGCATTACTTGGTCTGTTGTGTGGATGTTTGGGTGGTTTAAGGGTGGGGAATTGTGGTGGGTGGGAGTGTGTTTGGGGATTGTTATGTGTGTTGGACTTGGTCTTTGGGTGTTAAGCGAATTTCGTTGTATGGGTATACTGTGTATACACGTACAATGACAATAAAGTTATTTATTTATTTATTATTTTATAATGCCCTATAAACGGAGGATCTAATGGGACAATTCACTTACAATTACTTTACTTTACTTTACTTTACTTTACTTTACTTTACTTTACTTTACTTTACTTTACTTTACTTTACTTTACTTTACTTTACTTTACTTTACTTTACTTTAGTTTAGTTTAGTTTAGTTGATTTGTATACCGCCCTACTCCCGAAGGACTCAGGGCGGTGAACAGCCAAGCAATAAAATACATAAATACACAAAATTTAAAAACCAGATAAAATCAAATTAAATCATTTTGGCCCGGACAGATTAAAACACCCCAATAATTTAAAAACAGATTAAAATTTACATATTAAAAGAACTTTTCTAGTTCTTTGGGAAGTGATTTTTCCAATCTTAGTGTTTAAGATCCAGCTGCCTGCAATTACTGCGAGTTCAATTCTCACCAGGCTCAAGGTCGACTCAGCCTTCCATCCTTTCTAAGGTGGGTAAAATGAGGACCCGGTTTGTGGGAGCAATAAGCTGACTTTGTATAAAATATACAAAAGTATGAAGACTATTGCTTAACACATTGTAAGCTGCCCTGGGTCTCCGGAGAAGGGCGGCATATAAAAATAAATAATAATAGTGTCAAGAAAATGCAGTGATGCCTTATTTTATTTATACTTAATTATAGTACTCTATGTTACCCTTGCTTGGCAACGTACAAGGAGTCCTCAAGTTACAACCACAACCGAGCCCCACATTTCTGTGGCTAAGCGATACAGTTGTTACGTGAGTTTTGCCCCATTTTACGACCTTAGGCGGTTGTTAAGTGAATCAGTGCAGTTCTTAAGTTAGTCACACACAGTTGTTAAGTGAATCTGGCTTCCTTCATGGATTTTGTTTGTCAGGTCACAAAAGGGGATCACGCGACCCCGGGACACTGCGACCGTCACAAATACAGATAGTCCTCGACTTACAAACCACAATGGAGCCCAAAATTCCTGTTGCTAAATGAGACATTTGTTAAAATGAATTTTGCTCCATAAATGGAAAAATAGTCAAAACTCAAAACCTTTTTTTCAGGGATGTTGTAACTTTGAACGGTCACTAAATGAACCGTTGTTAAGTCGAGGACTACCTGTATTTGCTATGCTTTGTTTTAAAATTACTAAAACGAGAGGATGTTCACCTCTGCTACTTCCTCATTACAACTAATTGTAATCTCTTAGTGCAGTGTTTCTCAACCTTGGAAGCTTGAAGATGGGTGGACTTCAACTCCCAGAATCCCCCAGCCAGCAGCGCTGGCTGGGGGATTCTGGGAGTTGAAGTCCACCCATCTTCAAGCTTCCAAGGTTGAGAAACACTGTCTTAGTGGGACATGTTTTTGCTGCCGTTTAGTCCAGACGGTCCTTGACTTATGACCACGAGTCCAAACTTTCTGTTGCTAACCAAGGCAGCTCGTGAGTTTTGCCCCATTCTGCAACCTTTTTGCCACACTCGTTAAGCAAATCACTGCAGTTGTTAAATGAATCGTGTGGTCATTAAGCAAATCTGGCTTCCCCCCATTATCCGAAAACAGCTGGGAAGGGTTCAACAGGTGATCACATGACCCTAACAAGAGTGCAACCGTCATAAGTACAAGTCAGTTGCCAAACACCCAAGGTTTGACCACATGACCATGGGGATGCTGCAACGGTTGTAGCTCTGCGAAACGGTCGTAAGTCACTTTTTTCCAGTGCTGTCATAACTTTGGTCACTAAACGAAAGGTTGTAAGTCGAGGAGGACCTGTAAACCTGGGTTCCAATCACCAAAAGAGGAGATTCTTCCTGCTCCAGAAAACATCACAACTGCCACACCAAACGGACGATCACGGATACAATTCGGGGACCGTTTAATTTTGGCTGGTATGTGCCAGCTGGGGCACATTTTTTTTTTCTGGATCAGAAAGCTCTGGCAACCCTGCCTGATGTCTTGCTCCCTTTGCCACACAGACTTCTGCAATGCACTCTCTACATGGGACTGCCCTTGTAGACTAACCCAACTGCAGTCAACTCATAAGACGGTTTTAGCATCACTACTGCAACGCTCTCTACATGGGGCTCCCCCTGGGGTGCACCCGGAGGCTCCAGCTGGTCCAGAACGCGGCCACGCGGGGGATTATGGGGGCGACGGGGCGCTCGCATGTGACACCTCTCCTGCGCGAGCTGCACTGGCTCCCGGTGGTCTTCCGGGTGCGCTTCAAGGTGTTGGTGACCACCTTTAAAGCGCTCCATGGCTTAGGGCCGGGGTACCTACGAGACCGCCTTCTGCCACCAATAGCCTCCCACCGGCCAGTACGCTCGCACAGAGTGGGCCTCCTCAGGGTGCCGTCCGCCAGACAATGTCGGCTGGCGACCCCCAGGGGGAGAGCCTTCTCTGTGGTGGCGCCCACCCTCTGGAACAACCTCCCCCCAGAGATACGTACAATAACAGACCTCCGGACTTTTCGTCGGGCCCTGAAAACTTATTTATTTCAACTAGCTGGGCTGGCTTGAGTTAAATTTTAAACTGA
This sequence comes from Pantherophis guttatus, assembly GCF_059756535.1. Lineage (NCBI taxonomy): Eukaryota > Metazoa > Chordata > Lepidosauria > Squamata > Colubridae > Pantherophis > Pantherophis guttatus. The sequence continues at coordinate 4,332,012 of NC_142068.1, read as the reverse complement.
TTTTGAATTGGGTTGTTTTTAAATTACGGCCAAAAATATTTAATCATTTTAACCTGTTTTTAAATTTTGTATGTTCTGTTTTTTACTTTGGCTGTTCACCGCCCTGAGTCCTATTGGAGAAGGGCGGTATAGAAATGGAAACAAATAAATAAATAAACCACCCCGGTGCCTCATTAGCTGCCAATCATTTTCCACGTCCAAATATAATGTTATCATTTCTCTGCAAAGCCAAACACAACGCAGTACTCCGTTCCCATTTGAGGTCATCCGCTCCAATCCATATTTCAGCTTGTTGGACCAACCCAGAAAGAGAATCTTTAGTCTACATTTTGGGAGTGGGACGAGGGCATAAAAGCCCCCTTATGACTTAAAGCCCCACCACCCATCAGATACCAACATGTCGATATTCTGCCAGCAATAAAAAGTATCCCGCGTGGGTGAGAATTTATACTGTGCTGGTGCTTGATTGCCACTTTGGCTGGAAATTGTAAAAAATGTCACTATGATTGGAGGTGTGAATACAATGGCATTGGTTTGAATTAGGGAGGTTTTGGTTAATGTGCTTAGCTGTGGTTATTTTATCCCGTATATTACTGCTCTGTGTCCTTCGAAAGGGACAATACACACATTTTTCTACACCATGTAACATTTAAATCTCCATATGGTCTATTCTACGTCATCCCCTGGCCCAAAGCGGTACACACAATTTCTTTGGCAACAAGAGCCAATTTGGTTTATTGATGAAGGCATCAGATTAGAAGCAGGAGACGGTGAGTTCTAGTCCCGCTTTAGGCATGAAAGCCGGCTGGGAGTCTTTGGACCAATCAGAACCAGAAGACAGGGAGTTCTAGTTCTGCCTTAGGGATGAAAGCCGGCTGGGAGACTTTGGACAAATCACTAGGAGACAGGGAGTTCTAGTTCTGCCTTAGGCATGAAGCCGGCTGGGAGACTTTGGACCAATCGCCAGGAGATAGGGAGTTCTAGTTCTGCCTTAGGCATGAAAGCCAGCTGAGTGACTTTGGACCAATCACCAGGAGACAGGGAGTTCTAGTTCTGCCTTAGGGATGAAGCCAGCTGGGAGACTTTGGATCAATCGCCAGGAGACAGGGAGTTCTAGTCCTGCCTTAGGCATGAAGCTGGCTGGGTGACTTTGGGCCAATCACCAGGAGACAGGGAGTTCTAGTTCTGCCTTAGACATGAAGCTGGCTGGGAGACTTTGGACCAATCTCCAGGAGACAGGGAGTTCTAGTCCTGCCTTAGGCATGAAGCTGGCTGGGTGATTTTGGACCAATCACCAGGAGACAGGGAGTTCTAGTTATGCCTTAGGTGTGAAAATCACATCAGTGTCTTTGGGCCAATCACCAGGAGACAGAGAGTTCTAGTCCTGCCTTAGGCATGAAGCTGGCTGGGTGACTTTGGACTAATCACTAGGAGACAGGGAGTTCTAGTTCTGCCTTAGGCATGAAGCTGGCTGGGTGACTTTGGACCAATCACCAGGAGACAGGGAGTTCTAGTTCTGCCTTAGGCATGAAGCTGGCTGGGTGACTTTGGACCAATCACCAGGAGACAGGGAGTTCTAGTCCTGCCTTAGGCATGAAGCTGGCTGGGTGATTTTGGACCAATCATCAGGAGACAGGGAGTTCTAGTTCTGCCTTAGGCATGAAGCTGGCTGGGTGACTTTGGACCAATCTCCAGGAGACAGGGAGTTCTAGTCCTGCCTTAGGCATGAAGCTGGCTGGGTGATTTTGGACCAATCACCAGGAGACAGGGAGTTCTAGTTATGCCTTAGGTGTGAAAATCACATCAGTGTCTTTGGGCCAATCACCAGGAGACAGAGAGTTCTAGTTCTGCCTTAGGCATGAAGCTGGCTGGGTGACTTTGGACCAATCACCAGGAGACAGAGAGTTCTAGTTCTGCCTTAGGCATGAAGCTGGCTGGGTGACTTTGGACCAATCACTAGGAGACAGGGAGTTCTAGTTCCGCCTTAGGCATGAAGCCGGCTGGGAGACTTTGGACCAATCACCAGGAGACAGGGAGTTCTAGTTCCGCCTTAGGTGTGAAAGCCACATCGGTGACTTCGGGCCAACCAATCACCAGGAGACTATGAGTTCTAATCCCGCCTTAGCCACGAAAGCCGGCTGGCAGAATTTGAGCCAGTCCCTCTCTCTTAGTCCAACCCACCTCACAGGATCCGTTGTTGCGGGTTAAAAAAAAAAGGGGGGGAGGAGTAGGAGGAGGACGGCGTATTAGATACCTTGAGTTATTTGCAATAACCATAAAAGCAAGGATGCCAGTCAATACATATAAAAAGTTGTGTTCCCAGCAGGGAACCCTTCCGAGGCTGCCTTTTCCTCTCTCCCAGATCTGGAAAACCCAAAGGCTGGGATTTCCCAGTGGTCTCCCTTCCGCTTCCCACCCAACACCCCCCCCCCAGTCCCCTTTCAAACCTCGCCATGCTCTGGAGAATTGCCACCCCCTGAGCTGCCCTGGATTGTGGCTTGGCTGTGTTGGCCTGGAGAACTCCCCACATCCCCACTTTTGCTCATTGCATTCAGGTCTCCTGCGTGAGCAGCGGGGTTGGGCTAGATGACCTCCAGGGGTCCCTTTCCCATCTCTGTTACTGTTATTATTACTGGGGAAGCTGCCATATCCATCCATGTATCCCCTTATTTGAAAAGGCCCAAACATTTGGAGGGGAGGGGGCTGAGGGGGGGTCGAGGGGGGCAATTATTAATTAGGGGTTTGCAAGGAAGCCTATTGGGGGGGGGTCTCTCTACCCACCCACCCATATAGCATCGCCTGGCAGCCTGGCAGGGCTTCCCAATGGGGAAGGGGAGGGGCTAGGTAGCCCACCCCTGGGGGGGGGGAAGAAAGAGGGGGGAAGAATGGAAGGAGAATCCCCTCCCCCCTCCCCAAATCTCAACCCCAATGGGGCAAAGGGGAACCCCACCACCACCACTAACTCACCTGCCCAAACTCCGCACTGGCCTCGGCATCGGCTTCAGCTTCCCCACTTCCGGTTGGCCTCTCCTTCCGGGTCAACGCCCGGACGGCCTTCTACGGGTCGCGGCGAGGCCTTCCCCCCCCCCAAAGCTCCAAGCGGGAAGAGCGAAGTCGAAAAAGCGTTCGCTTGGGTTGGCCGGGACGCCAACGCGAAGGCGCATGCGCGCGGCTTGGCTGCTGGGTCTCTCTCTCTCTCTCTCTCTCTCTCTCTCTCTCTCTCTCTGCGCCTTGTCTGTGGTTCCCTGAAAGGAGCCGAAGTGTCGGTTTAAGAGCTTTTTTTATACGTATAGGAATTAAAAAACCAGAGCTTTATGCAGATATAATTAAAAAAGAGCTTCGTGCATATATAAATAAGAAAAAAATATGCATATATAAATGTTAAAAATTATGCATAGATAAATGTTAAAAATTATGCATAGATAAATTTTAAAAGTTATGCATAGATAAATGTTAAAAGTTATGCATAGATAAATGTTAAAAATTAATGCGGGGGCATCCAACCTTAGCAACTTTTAAGACTTGTGGATAGCCTGCTTTTGATTTAAACCTTGGCAGAGCATTTTAATTATTCTGGTCCTATGCCTTTTTATCAAAGGGCAGGTTGCAAATATATCAAATAAATACAGATTATTACAGCATTCCCCGCAGTCATGTGAACAAACTCGGTTGCGGCATTCCAGAGTCCAGGGTCCGAAGTTGGGGGAGGGGGAAGGAGCCGGATTCACTTGAATGACTGCATGATTCATTCAACAACTGTGCTGATTTGCTTAACAATGGCAAAACAATTGTTGGAAGAAATATCCTTCTGGGTTCAGCTCCAAGTGGGGAAAAAGACAGTGGAAACATGGAGACTGCTTGGAAAGATGGTTTAATGGTGGACAGGATCACATGGCTTGAGTTCCTGAACAGAAAAAGGGGCGACATACAGCGAGTCCCTGGATTTTATGCTCTCTCTGACTTTGAACTTTCTGGGGCCCAGAAAGAGTATCGTGATTGGTTGTCAGACTCCCAGGGGATGGGGGTCTTAGCTAGCCTTGCTGGCTGATGTAATCTTCCCAGGTGCCATGTGGTGAGTTTCTGTTGCTAGATGGGTCCTATTGTGTTGCAGATGATGGTCCATTGACAAAGGTGGAGGGGGGGAGCCAGGAAGGTGGAAGCTGCTTTGTCTTTAAAACATATTTCTCCATTTCTCATCCAGGGAAATATAATATTCTGCCTTTTTAATATTTCCTAAAATATTTCATTCTTCTAGGAAAGGGGTGGGTGCTAACTTCCTACACGTTCGTAAAATGGGCTGTGACTCCCCGCCCCGTGCCTCTCCGCTCCCCCCACTTTTGGCACACAACGGCAAAAAGGTTACCGGTGGGCCCGGTAGGCCTGTTTTTTGGCCCTCCCCAGGCTCCAGAAGCTTTCTTGGAGCCTCGGGAGGGCAAAAATGGCCTCCCCCACCCCCCAGAGGCCCTCCGGAGGCCGGAAACGACCTGTTTCCCGACTTCCGGTGGACCCAGAAGGTCCGTTTTTCACCCTCCCCAGGGCCAGTGGCTTTCTTGGAGCCTGGAGAGGGTGAAAACGGCCTTCCCCGCCCCCCCGGGGGTCATCTGGAGGCCGAAAATGCCCTCCCAGAACCTCTGCGTGAGCCCTGTACTTACCTGGCATCCAAAATGGGCCACATGGAGACTCCTGGGAGGGGAGGGGTGGCATGGGCGGGGCCAGCCGAAAATCAGCTGGCCGGTGCGCGCATGCACACTGGAGCTTAGCTAGGGCAAAGGCTCGCGTGCCCATAGATATGGCTCTACGTGCCACCTGTGGCACGCGTGGCATAGGTTTGCCATCATGGGTGTAAAAGTTTTTTTTAAAAAAAGTTGGCCACGCCCACTCAGTCATATTACCCCACCACCACCAAGCCACCGCCCACAGAACCGGTAGTAACACATTTTACATTTCACCACTGATAAATAGTCCTCAACTTACGACTATTCGTTTAGGGACTGTCCGAAGTTACAACAGCACTGAAAAAGTGACGTACGACCGTTTTTTAATACTTATGACCATTGCAGCCTCCCCGTGGTCACATGATCAAAATTCAGACGCTTGGCAACTGGTTCATATTTATGACGGGTGCAGTGTCCTGGGGCCACGTGATCTCCTTTTGGTGACCTTCTCGCAAGCAAAATCAAGTGGGAAGCCGGATTCACTTAACAACCCATCTTACTACCTTTAGCAACTGCAGGGCAAAATTCACTTGACACCGGTCTCAATTAGCAACAGAAATTTTCGACTTGATGGTCGTATCTTCGGCTCGATGACAGTCGTAAATCGAGAACTAGTTGTAGTGAGTTCCAGCTCACACATCCCACTAAAATGATGTCTGGATTCCCACACTGGAACTGATCATAAAGTCACTATAGTCGATGGCAAAATCATCATGAATAATATAATTTCTTTTTTTAATTTTAATTTGATTTATATACCACCCTTCTCCGGAGACTCAGGGCGGCTTACAATGCGTTAAGCAATATTATAATATATTGTAATATATAATATTATAATAATATAATATAATAACTTTATTGTCATTGTACGTGTATACACAGTATACCCATATAACGAAATTCACTTAGCACCCAAAGACCAGGCCCAACACACATAACAATCCCCAAACACACTCCCACCCACCACAATTCTCCACCCCTAAACCACCCAAACATCCATACAACAGACCAAGTAATGCTGTCCAACAGCTCACTGATGATGGACCTTTAGTTCATGGTTGAGTGCAATTATAGCTCTGGGATAAAATCTATTCAGAAGACGTGTGATCCGAGTTTTAATTGTCCTGTATCTTCTGCCAGAAGGCAACAGTCCAAAAAGATTGTAAGCAGGATGGGGAGAATCTCGTGAGAATGTTATGCAACTTTCTCAAACAGTGAGATTCGAAGATGTCGTCCAGGGCTGGTAGCTGGAGCCCGATGATATTCTGGACAGTTTTAATAATTCTCTGTACAGCTTTTATGTCCGCTGCAGAGCTGCTCCCATACCATGCAAGAATGCCGTATGTCAGGACACTCTCAATGGGGCTGCGATAGTAGGACGGAAGTAGATGCTGAGATAGATTTATCTTCCTGAAACAAACGGTCACATGTCGAGGACTGCCTGTATATAGGCAGAAAGCGAGAAAACGGACATCAAGTTAACTCAAGGAAAGATGGACAGTGAACTGGATGGAGAATGTAATTTAATTACATTTTGTTTTGCTGGATTGGAAGGCTCGGCAGCTGGTTATTAAAGGGAAAACACGAGCAGGCCGCAGGAAGTAGGCGTAAATCTCGGCATCTTTCAGATTGCCCTTGGAGATTGTGCTAGATAGCCAACTGGAAACGCCGAAATAATTATTTCCTCCCAAGTCAACAAGTTTGGGAGAGACCAGAGCCGAGCCTGAGGAATGATCAGACAGGACAAAGCAGTTCTATTGAGTGAATCGTCCAGATTTTCCAGTTATGTCGCTGGTAACATGGATGGAAGATGTTACCGTAAATAATTCAGGACAATAAAAAGTGGTTTTTTGCTCCTGTAGAATAGAATAGAATAGAATAGAATAGAATAGAATAGAATAGAATAGAATAGAATAGAATAGAATAGAATAGAATAGAACAATAGAGAATAGAATAAAATAGAATAGAATAATAAAATAGAGAATAGAATAGAACAATAAAGTAGAGAATAGAATAGAATAGAATAGAATAGAATAGAATAGAATAGAATAGAATAGAATAGAATAGAATTTTTTATTGGCCAAGTGTGATTGGACACACAAGGAATTTGTCTTTGGTGCCTACGCTCTCAGTGTACATAAAAGAAAAGATACATTCGTCAAGAATCATAAAGTACAACACTTAATGATAGTCATAGGGTATAAATAAGCAATCAGGAAACAATGTAAATATAAGGATACAAGCAGCAAAATTACAGTCATACAGTCATAAGTGGAAGGATGGTGGGAATGATGAGAAGATTAATAGTAATAGTAATGCAGACTTAGTGAATAGTTTGACAGTGTTGAGGGAATTATTTGTTGAGCAGAGTGATGGCGTTCGGGAAAAACCTGTCCTTGTGTCTAGTTGTTCTGGTGCGCAGTGCTCTATAGCGTCGTTTTGAGGGTAGGAGTTGAAGCAGTTGATGTTCAGGATGCGAGGGGGTCTGTAAATATTTTCACAGCCCTCTTTTTGACTCCTGCAGTATCCAGATTCTCCATGGAAGGCAGGTTGGTAGCCGTTGTTTTTTCTCAAAGAAGAAAGGACTTCTTTCAGATCCTGTAATTTTTGTTTCCCTATCATTTCTCCAGCAGCTTATTTCATGTACAAATGGTAGAGGCCCACGGCTTTCGTTTTTATTACAGGTGTCCTCAAATTACAATCATCTGCTTAGTGACCAAAGTTACAAAGACACCGAGAAAAAAAAGTGACTTATAACCAGTTTTCACTCTTACGACCGTTACAGCATCCCCAAGCTCACGCAAACCAAAATTCAGATGCTTAGCCACTGGCTCGTATTTATGACGGACGCAGTGTTCCGGGGTGACGTGATCCCCTTTTGCGACCCTCTGACAAGCAAAGTCCATGGGGGAGCCAGTTTCGCTTTACGACCGTGTGAGTAATTTTAAGAACTGCAGGGATTAAATGAACAATTGTGGCAAGACAGCCGTCGTAAAATCCGGGGCGAAATTCACTCAACAACTGTCTCGCTTAGCAATGGAAATTTTGGGCTCAAGTGTGGTCGTAAATTGAACCACTGCAGTCGTTAAGCGAATCTGCCTCCCCACATTGACGGTCACAAATACTTGCCAGTTGACAAGGGCCCAGATTTTGATCATGTGACCCTCTAATCCAGAGGTCTTCAAACTTGGCAGTTTGTGGACTTCAACTCCCAGAATTCCTCATGCTGGCTGGAGAATTCTGGGAGTTGAAGTCCACAAGTCTTAAAGCTGCCAAGTTTGGGGACCCCTGCTCTAATCATATTACAGGTAGTCCTCGACTTATGACAGTTCATTTAAGCGACTATTCAAAGTTACAACGCCACTGAAAAAAAGTGACTTATCACCGTTCTTCACACTTACAACCTTTGTAGCATCCCCAGGATCGTACGATCAAAATTCAGACGCTTGGCAACTGACTCATACTTATGACCGTTGCTGTGTCCCGAGGTCACGTGATCCCCTTTTACGACCTTCTCACGAGCAAAGCCCATAGGGAAGCCAGATTCGCTTAACAACCGTGTTACTAATTTATCAACGGCGGGGATTCACCTAACAGCTGTGGCAAGGAAGATCGTAAAATAGGGGGAAAAAATCCATTAACCAATATCTCACTTAACAACTTATACCTTTGGGCTCAATTGTGGTGGTAAGCCGAGGACTACCTGTATATCATCTAATTATAAATAATTGGTCTTTGGTGCTCTCTGAGATTGCTTGTTCTCTTACAGACATTTCATTATTTATTTATTGGTTCGATTTATATGCCGCTCTTCTCCAGAGACTCAGGGCGGCTTACAATGCATTAAGCAATAGCTTTCATACTTTTGTATATACCTGCTTAGTAGGGCTTTCGGGCCCCCCCAAGCGATGTTCTTTTTTATACAAAGTCAGCTTATTGCCCCCACAATCCGGGTCCTCATTTTACCTACCTCAAAAGGATGGAAGGCTGAGTCAACCTTGAGCCTGGTGAGATTCGAACTTGCAGTAATTGCAGGCATCTGATGCTACTTTAACAGCACTTTAGTCCGCTGCGCCACCAAGGCTCCTTATAAAAATATGGAACGCTTCACGAATTTGCATGTCATTACCCTAGTAGGTGACGTCATCAGTGCTAGTAAACAGCAAACAGCACTCCTTACTAGCACTGATGGTGTCACCTACTTGGGTAATGAAACGCCTGCAAGAAAACAAGCTCAGAGGGCATCAAGGACTCCTTCATTTCAACCCTGAGCTACAAATATTCTCCTTTATTTACTCTAATTAGATTACCACTGAGGGGCCCTTGCTGTTCCCTGAGGTTGCTTGTTTTCATGCAGATGTTCCATTACCCAAACTGAGTAACCTCATCAGTGCTAGCAGAATATAAAAAGAGGGCAAACCCCCTTCCTCACAGCACTGATGATGTTACCTAGTTGGGTCACAAAATGTCTGCAGGAAAACTACTCGGCTCAGAGAGCACCGAGGACCCCACAGTTCTCCTCCCCCTCCCCTTCTTCCTCCTCCCCCTCCTCCTCCCCCTCCTCCTCTCCACAAACCCCACTTCCTTCTAGCACTGATGATGTTACCTAGTTGGGTCACAAAATGTCTGCAGGAAAACTACTCGGCTCAGAGAGCACCGAGGACCCCACAGTTCTCCTCCCCCTCCCCATCTTCCTCTTCCTCCTCCTCCTCCACCTCCACCTCCCCCTCTCCACAAACCCCACTTCCTTCTAGCACTGATAATGTTTCCTAGTTGGGTCATGAAACGTCTGCAAAAAAAACCCACCAATTTCAGACAGCACCAATGTCAACCCTGAGCTACAAAGATTCTCCTTTATTGGTACCAATAAATAAAATCAAAGGTGGCAGCTGGAAGAGAAACGAACACATATTAGCTTTTCTGGCGCTGATTGGCTACCCAAAAAAAAAAAAACGCTTTTTAAATCATTCTTACCAGATGTTGGAGTTTGGACAGGGGTTTTGCAAGGCCTGCCAGCTGGTGCCGACAGCTGGACGGAAAGTGTGAAATTCTCCTTGGCTGGGGCTTAAAGCTGCTGCTGCTTTCTGTGTCTCGGGGTGGGATGGGGAGATCCAGGTGGGGACGGGTTACCTCTGGTGGTGGACTGGCCGAGAGTCAGGAATTTATCCGCGGTGACCTCATCCGTGGACCAGATGAGCCATGGTGGCTGAAATGCCATTTTCTACCCCTTTCCCTGCTCAGAACTGGACTTGTGCAAATCACAGCTGGTTCTGTTTGAGGATTGGATTGGATTAGATTGGATTAGATTAGATTAGATTAGATTAGATTAGATTAGATTAGACTAGACTAGACTAGACTAGACTAGATTAGATTAGATTAGATTAGATTAGATTATTGTATTTTCTAAAACTAGCTAATAACACCACTTTTTTGGGGGGGGGATAACTATATATACTTTGGATAATTTATATCTAATTATATAAAATTATATATCAATGGAAAGATAATTTAATCAGGAATGTAATGCAATAACTTTTTTTATGAAGGATTTGCTATTAGAATAGCAGTGACAGTATAAAGAAGAAAAGTGAAACACGTAGAAAATACGAGATATACAAAAATGATCCCCATAGGAAAAAACGTGATATACAAAAATTATCACGTCCGTTAACACTTCGTTGGGTAACCTTTAGCATGAATTCCAGCCTTACAACGTCTTCCCATGGAGTGAACCAAGTCTTTGAGTTCTGCAACTGTTATCATGTGAAACCAAGATTGAATGAAGGCTTCTGTTAACTGGATTTTATTGCTGGGTCACTTCTGACTAACAAGTTTCTTTAGTTGGCGGCTCCATTGATTTTCCATTGGGTTAAGGTCTGGGCTATTCCCAGGCCATTCCAGCAGTGGAATAGGATTATCTTGAAACTCCAAAAAAAAAGTTATTAGCCATCAAACCTAAAAAATACACTTTTCCCAAAAGGTTTCCACAATTTTGGCCACTACTGTAGATTAGATTAGATTAGGTTAGGTTAGGTTAGGTTAGGTTAGGTTAGGTTAGGTTAGGTTAGGTTAGACTAGACTAGACTAGATTAGACTAGACTAGACTAGACTAGACTAGATTAGACTAGATTAGATTAGACTAGACTAGATTAGATTAGACTAGACTAGACTAGACTAGATTAGACTAGACCAGACTAGATTAGATTAGATTAGACTAGATTAGATTAGATTAGACTAGACTAGACTAGATTAGATTAGATTAGATTAGACTAGACTAGACTAGACTAGATTAGATTAGATTAGATTAGATTAAATTAGACTAGACTAGACTAGACTAGACTAGACTGTCTAAAAGTGTAAAAAATACACTTTTCCCAAAAGATTTCCACAATTCTGGCCACTACTGTAGATTAGATTAGATTAGATTAGATTGGATTGGATTGGATTGGATTGGATTGGATTGGATTGGATTAGACTAGACTAGACTAGACTAGACTAGACTAGACTAGATTACTTTATTGTCATTCCACCTCGCACAACGAAATTAAATTATATTCAGGTAGCCCTTGACTTACAATCGTACAGTGATCGGCTGTTCGAAGTTAAAAAAAGCATAGAAAAGAGTGACTCACAACCGCTCCTCGCACTTACAACAATCACAGCATCTCCAACAGTCATGTGATTAAAATATAGGGGCAACCCAGCATGTATATACAACAGTTGCAACATCCTGGAGCAGTGGTGAAATCTGAACCGGTTTGTTACTGGTTCGCTGGCCGCGCATGCGTGGTGCCCGCCAAATGTGCGCTGCACGCATGCATGCATGCGCAGTTTGCACAAATTGCACGCTGCACGTGTGTGCATGCACAGTACGCAGAAAACACGCAGAAGAAAGAGGCTTGGGAAGGTAAGTAGAACAGCGAAAGCAAGATTTCCTACTTTCTAGCGATTTTAAATCGTGCAGCACAGCTGATCATCGGAAGTACCAGTTCACAGGAACCGATAGGGGTTTTTTTTACAACCGGTTTGCCCGAATTGATAGCTTTTATCATTACCGGTTTGCCCGAACCGGTGCGAACCAGTAGGATTTCATCGCTGTCCTGAAGTCAACATGGGGATCGAAGCAACCTTCCCAGCCAGCTTCTGACAAGCAAAAGCCAATGGGGGAAGCCGGATTTGCTTAGCAACAAAATATTGGGTGCAACTCACTTAACAACCGCCTTGCTTAACGACGGAAATTCTGGTCCCCATTGTTGTCGGTTTTCAACATCTGATCAAACACCCAAATCAGGTGGGT